>NW_020664725.1:16750852-16803846 GCF_002925995.2 Terrapene triunguis | reverse complement strand
GGAAGCCGCGGCCAGCACATCCCTCGCCCAGGACGGCGAACCGCGGCCAGTGGGGGCCGCGATCGGCCGAACCTGCCGCGTCAGCAGGTAAATAAACTGGCCCAGCCCGCCAGGGTGCTTACCCTGGCGAGCCGCGTGCCAAACGTTGCCGACCCCTGAACTAGTGCAAACTAATGTGGATACTCAAAATCAGTTTAACCCTTGCTTATGTCAATTCAGCAACACCAACTTCATATGCATTGACGTAAGCAAGGGTTAAACTGATTTTGAGTATCCACATTAGAAGTATGCACTAGTTTAACAGGAGAGAGTTTAAAATGATCTAGTTAATAGACGAGTGCAATGGATTACAGACTAGGCCTCGATGCCAGTCCAGGGGATTAATATGATGCATTAACACTCAAGTGAAGAAACCCCTGAAGGACTATGATTCATTGTTAGTCATTGGGATATTTCTGGTAATTGACTCCTATGTCTCTATAGTTGAGGCGAAACCTCTCATTCAGTCGAACGGTCATCAAAGGGAATTATGTGGCCTCAGCTAAATCAAATCATACAAACACGCAAACTCCCACACCCAATGGAATTGACACAGTTTGTGCTCAAATATAGCACAAAGTTGGCTGCATCTTGGTGAAGTGGGGGAAGAAATGGCTTCATTTCACTAGTCAGTACTAATCAAACAGCGAGGATGGACAGGATATCCCAGGACAGTCTGGATTGACTGAAATGAGCCAAAGAACCAATATATGGCTATGGGCTGTCTATTAAGACATAACTGTGCTAGGCTAGAGTAGCCCAATACTGTTGAATTGAAGAACTTTTAACACTAACATACAGCGTGCATCCGAAGAAGTGAGGTTTTTACTCACGAAAGCTCATGCTCAAATAAATCTGTTAGTCTTTAAGGTGCCACCAGACTCCTTGTTGTTTTTGTAGATACAGACTAACACGGCTACCCCCTGATACAGCGTGCATACTTCACTTTTACTATTGGAACTTCCTCCAGCAGCTTTATGTATTCTGTAATGAAAATTCATGCTGGGAATTATTAGTAGATCAGCTAAGTACTTGCTCAGCCAGCTGTAATCCAGTATATGGTACTGTGGTAATATTTGATTTAAAATTTAATTGGAAAGCTGTTAACTTTTTCCTAATCCAGCAATTCTGGATATAGTGTTTGGCTTTGCTGATCTGAGGTGAATACTATGGCACTAATTTTTCTCTAAAATCATTTTATTGTCACAGAAGAGGGCATGCACTAAGGACTGGGGATACTCTTTCTATGCTGATAATATGCCCGTCACCTTAAGATCCCCATTCTTCTGACCAAGTAGGATGGGACAGTGCTGTCTTTGCTTTAGCTCTCAGGCAGAGGACCTGCGGGTGCCAGCTGGTAGGGAGTAGGAGTTGACTAGTAAGGATGGAGTGTGGAAAGGAAAGTCTCAGTAGGAACAGGACAAGAACCTTGCATCAAAAGTTGTGAGCCAGCTAGGAAGTCTGGGGTGAGTGTTTGTTTCCTGTTGAACTTTGTTAATAAACCCAGATCCCAAGAAGGGCTTATGTGTCAAGCATGTCAAAGACATAGGCGTGCCCAAGGAGGGGAAACAGAGGCAATGGCTAGTCTGAACTCAAACCAGGGTTAGGTAGCGCTGCTGCCTGCTTCTGTGTAATGATAGTTCAAAACCAAGCTCCTGGTAGCCATGGTAAGTAATTGGCAATCTTAGGTATGCAAATAGGGTGACTCGCTTTATATTTTTGATCAACAAAATTTGGAACCAAAATCCTAGATATAGTTGTTCACCAGTATCACACCATCATAGTGCATAAAAAGCACTATTAAGTGTGGTTGGCTCAGAGTGACTTACCTGCTTTGGGTTCAAAAATCTGTGCAATTTATCTTCAGCACCAAATGCTTCACTGATTTAAAGCCACCCCACAAAAAAGCTGGGAGCCAAGAATTCCTAAGAATCCCTAATTTAATAAACATGTGCATGCACACGGTGAGAAATAACATTTCAGTGATAAATTATCTTGGCAGCTTCAAGATCTCAGAGTTAGCTTTTGTAGAACTGTTTAAAAACAGTGGAAGAAGTTCATGGGAACCAATCTGGGGATGAGTCAAGTGATTTGTAGATGACTGAGCTTACTGCTCGAGCTATTCTAGACAGTCTCTTATTTCGATATTATACAACCAAAAGCATCTTGGCTATAACAGTTGATATAATCGGTCTCTTCACAAAACATTTGAATCTCTCAATTTGTGCTGTCTTTGTATATGGTTTACCACTTGGAAGCTTTGCCTTCAGTTTCTTAAAGCACCTGATGTAATTCTAGTACATTATTGTGTATTTATCAGATTTTGGAGATGTGGGTGAGGGTGGGAGGGAGAATTTGCATAGGATGCCAGTATGCAACTGAGAGACTGAAGCTAGGGCTTAAGTGATTTGACAAAGCCGGGCCCCAACAATTGTCCATGCTCAATTAGGGAAACACATGGCTTGATATTAATGGGAATAAGACTGTAGGGTTGAAAAATTGTACCAAGGTGCCTCCATTAAAATATGGGTTTTGAAACTTGAGCATTACCTTCTACATATATATTTACACTTACACACAGCCCTATACTATCGAGCGCTTCGTGTCCCCTTCAGATATCTGTTTTTCCTAGCATGCTTAGCCCCTGTTTGAGTCAGATTTAAACATGTCAGTAGCTTTATAACATTTCTAAATGTTATGCAGTTATGTAGGAAATCTCCTGTAAAAACCGGTTTCCTGCATTAAGGTTCCCCATTGCTTAGTACAGTTTCTCTTCATTCTGTCCTGTTAGGGTGTTTACATACTGAACCGTCTGGTTTTGTCTTTCATTCATATTCCCTGAGAACTCTGTGTGATGTAGTGTTGGCAATTGGTATAACAGCGAGCAGCATTGAAGGAACAGTAACATTTTCATTGTGTGTGTGACTGGCAAAGGATTGTCAATAGAGTTCAGTGATGTGTAAAGAACATGGCAGTCTTCTAGACGGAAATGCTTCCAAATTTTCTCCCCCCTCACCAGCTTTTGAGGAACTAGATTCACTGGAATCCTGTTCTGGCTCATCAGCTATTTTCCATGTGTGTTTGTGGTACCTCTAGAGATGGCAATATATTTAAGTCTTAAACTTCTCAATAGACTGCCAAAAGCAGCTGAATTGAAACCACCAAAACTCAAATTTCACCTGAACCTAAGTACATTAGTTTATTCCTTCAAAGCCTGTTGAAGACTTAGCTTACAAGTGAAGATCTTGTTAGCTATGTGTAATTAAGGCTAAGTATAGAAGTTTGATAAGATAATATGCTAAATTGCAGTGGATTCTTATTTGTGGCTGTTGGATGCACTGTATCTGAACAGATTTTGCTTTAAGTAAAGGCTTGCAGGTATGTAGCGTGAGACTGATCAGTTAAGCTCTCTGGGGAAGGGACTGTCTCTATTTCTGTGCTTTGTATAGTGAGGCACTGAACTCTAATTTGGGTCCTTAAGTGCCTTTGCTCTAGAAAAATATCTACTTTTGGCCAGTTACTTTAACTGCATAATTCTGTGTGCACTTACATTTTAGATTAGTGCAACATTAAGTCCAAAGCAGTAGTGTTAACTAACTAAAGATGAAAAGTCTTGGTCTCAGCACTTCATTTTTCCTCTTAAGATATTACACTTGAAGGAAATCCTTGCACTAGAATCTTGCAAGTGGTTATCCTCTAGACTGGAGTGTTATTGATAAATATTGGCCTTGGTGGTATGCATGGAATCTCTTGGACTTGAGTAGCTAGAGACATTAGTGAATACAAATAAGCTTTTTCACACTTGCCAAATAGCATGGCTGACACTCATAGGGCTGCTATAGAGAATCATATGGGGGGAGGGATAGCTCAGTGGTTTGAGCATTGGCCTGTTAAACCCAGGGTTGTGAGTTCAATCCTTGAGGGGGCCACTTAGGGAGTTGGGGCAAAAAATCAGTACTTGGTCCTGCTAGTGAAGGCAGGGGGCTGGACTCGATGACCTTTCAAGGTCCCTTCCAGTTCTAGGAGATAGGATATCTCCATTAATTTAATTTAATTTAATTTAAATTTCCCAGATCAAAACTGAATGGATAAAATAGCACTTGAGTTATATTGGGTTATCTTGTCGTCATAACAAGGTGACACGAACAGAATAGTGTTCTTCTGGGGTACATTTCAAATAGGACCTTGGTTTCTTGCTTCCTGAGGCTGGTAACAACCGCCTGTAGCTACTTTGAGGTGGTAGATCTTTTCCTGTAAGTTTAGTTGGTGTACACAGTGCCATTTTACTCTGCACTAATAAACAAATTTCATACAAATGCAAGTCTGTTATGACCAGTGGTTATAGTGAAATCCATTATTAGCAGTGCACAGCGCCTGCCTGTTGCATCTCAAGCATTCTGTCTGAACTAGCCAGTTGTCACTAATATATAGCGATTTATTGGTTGCCAGTGAGATCATGGTTTGAAAAGTCAAGTTGATTGCTGATTCTCAGTGCAGATTTAATCTTTGACTTCAAGGGTTTTTCACAAAAGCTCCTTTGGGTGTTTCAGATAAATCTTTGACTTTCCATTCTCTGCCAGTTAATTCAGCTGCTAGTAATTTACTTCCAATCATACCAAATTGATGGGGGGAATTAAAGTAATAGTTACCTACATAACATTCTTTGCTGTTTGGGTGTTCTATGTCCTCTGGAGAAACCCTGGCCCTTGCAGAGAAGCAGGGGGTGTACCTTCTCCCATACTGGCTGACTTGTATGGGGAAACTTTTGTTCAGTCAGAACAGAATATTAATTTTTTTCAGTTTAGCTAAGAATACCAATTCATAGTTAAAAGCATAGTGAAGTCTGAATGTAGGTATTTTCCCACTCAGCTGCTTCTGCAGTTAGTCATTTGCCAGACATGTGGGCCTGCATGTAACCTCACTTTTTCAAATGTGTTAGTTGTAAATGTGCTGCTTATTCCAGTTTGGTTCAGGGGATAAAACTGGTTGTCATTTTCACTTATTGGGCCAATGGAGTATAAAGTGGAGTGACCCATATAGGTGGAGATTGGGAAGTGTCCTAGTTTAGCTGAATGGAAAACATCACTGTTTAGGGGAGATATTATAAGACTGAAGATTATAGTCACTAACCTTTCAGACCTGCTCTGGATGCCCACATGATAGTGTGGAATGAATTAAATGAATAACAAATTACTCACTCTCTTTAAATAGCTTTTAGAGGAGACCTGGGAAAACAAATGAAATGTACTCAAAATGGCAACTTTCCCAGGGAAGTACGCTGATTGTTCATCCTAACTTTATTGTGGTTGCAGTAAAGGCTCGTACGTGTACACCACTCTCCCCACCAATGTGCTCAACTCTAAACAACCAAAACCACCCGGAAAAATGTGAAGGATAAATCCGAGCATGCACTACACGAATTTTATAAATTATCCTGCCAATATCTGAAAACTCCAACTTAGTCTTCACAGCTGTTTGAGACGAAGGTGGGTAGGCAAAAAAATCAAAGGTCCTCTGCAAATACTGTCTGGTTTCCCTCAGGACAGAGTTGGCTGGTCATAACATGCTGAGCCCTTTCTCTTGAAATAGACCAAGTTAGACTAAGGGATTTACTAAAGTTTCCCACTGAACTGGGGAGGGTCTCCATAAGAAGGAATAGGACACAGCTGCTAGTGCCTTTGTTAAAAGTGTACTGAAGGATGGTAGGCCTAAAGTTACTGCTCACTTGTGGATATGCGGCAACATGCTGTCCTCTCCTTGTGAACAAAGGATCAAAATTCACAAAAATCCTGCTCTGTTTCAGTGGTCAGGGATCGTCCATGTCTCCATACTGTGTCCGCTCGAGTGAAGGGACAATGATATGAAAACGTGCATGATAGTAGGGGACTCTCAGCTTCTGAGGTTTGAGAGGTCAGCAGCAAGAATTGAATTATTAGTGTTGCACCCAAAATCAGGAGTTCAGATATAAATTATTTTCATTCCAAAGTAGGCAAAACTTTGTTTCGTTTCCTGCTAAAAAGCACAATGAAGATATTTTCTTTTCAAAAATATACATATAGCAAGGTGATGCATAGGTTTTTCTTGACTTGTACACAATCATGAAAGTAAATCCTTTTGAGGGACTCTGCCAATTGGTCCTAGATCTGAGATTTATTTCAAGCACCTTTCATGTGCTCTGGACACTTCATGAAAAGTAAACCGTTAAAAGATTAGACTCAGATAATGCACTTCTCTCCTCTTCTTAGGTATTTTATTCAATACACTAATCACGATTGGAGCCTGCCTCCCACCTTCCCCCAAATGCTTGAAGAAGGTGGCCTTGCAGCAGCTCTGCAGGGTGGTCAAACACTTCCAGTGACTGCCTAAGTGAATACATTATTTTGCAAACCAGCTGCCTTAAACTTAAGGATGCAGGGTAACATTTTCAAAAGCCCACGGCCATATCAGTGCTAGGAAAAATGCGTGTTTTTACAATGAGAGAGATGACGCATGTAAAATCCTAATGTAGACAGGACAAGTTGTGACATTAATTGGTGTAGCTGGGACTACAGCTCCCGCAGTGTGGAAATGGAAGGTGCTGGAAAAGAGCATTTGGTTAAGTCACATCTGACCTTGAGAATTCTTCTGCCTCTATGCCCTAGTGATCTACAATGAGGTGCTGTACTTCAGTAGCTCACAATACTGCAGGAAATCTGTGAGAAAACTAAGTAAATGTGTCAGAGCTTTCACCATGGCAACAGAGTCTCTGAGCCAAGTGTACAGCCTGACAGCAGGATGAGAGGAAAGCAGGTCAAATATGTGCATGGCAAGATGGAGACCTTTTGAAGATGTGCAGATATAGTCTGCCTCTGAAACTCTTGCATGAGTTGCAAACATCCCACTTGCAAACAGGAACGCTTTAATGCTTCCTGGACAAGTAAAGCTGCCTTGCTATTAAAGGATTAATAAGGCAGCAGTGCACTTTGGCAAGTTGAGATTAAAAGTGAATTCTGACCTTGGCAAAACATCTGGGCTATTTTTTTTAAAGGTGCAATGGATTTAAATATTAAAATCTCCAAATCCCTGTTCGAAGTACTTACCTGGTCATCATGATTGTTTCTAAATAACAGACTATGAGCAACAGTAACACTCTTAGTGATTCAGCTCCATCTAATAGATAAATTTTCAGCATTCTGACTTCCAGGCTGGTAAAATATACTGCAAGACATTCACACAAAGAGATCATGGATGAGCAGCATCATGGGTTTTTGCTTAGAGTTGTAACTGTTTAGCAATCTTCATATGCCACAAGCCAATCAACTCTTGTTTACACAGTCTTGTACCACATGAGAGACAATATTGCCTAACTAGTTCTACATTTCATGCAGCAGAGTGCCAGGTGCTTGATTGTCTAGTCCTCTGTAATGATGGGCATAATTAAATTACTCTCACTGAAAAATTGTGAATAACTTTTACTTTGAGCTAAGGTACTAATGCGATTATTGGATCTTTAATCTATTGCAGTATTTACTGGTCTTGCAATCAGCAACTGACTACAAGGAGAACATGGTGACACTGATATCACACCAGACCGGCTCCAACTTATTTGCCGCCCCAAGCGGCGAAGAGAGAGAGAGAGAGAGAGAGAGACACACACACACACAATAAAGCCGTGATCGGCGGCACTTTGACGGTAGCTCTACCGCACCACTTCATTCTTCGGCGGCAGTTCGGTGGCGTGTCCTTCCGAGAAGGACTGAGGGACCCGCGCCGAATTGCCGCTGAAGACCAGGACGTGCCGCCCCTTTCCATTGGCCGCCCTAAGCACCTGCTTCCTTCGCTGGTGCCTGGAGCCAGCCCTGTATCACACTCTAGTAGGTGAAAGAATCTCGTCATGTACTACCTATTGTTACCTTCAAACATACTTGGATGCTCACTTCTTAAAGGACAACCAATGCGCTTGCAATGTGAAGTGTTCATTAGCAATTCTTCAATCATTCATGAAATTCTACTTGCCATTTGTGAGGCTCACACTCAAACTCACTGTACATACTCTGCAGAGCTTGGAGCAGGAGGTTCCTAATTGGTGTTAGTATGATGCTCTTATTCAAGAGCTTGTTTTCTTCATATTTAAGCAGGGTATTAAATGGATTACAGTTTGCAGATAGTTACAGGCGTTGCTCTTTCCAGGCAGAGGTGGAAACTGATACAGCAATTATTGCTAGCACTTGTCATGGACTCTGACTCTCTCATATGCTTCATGGAACAAAAGTGGAATTCATTGGAATGGTTCCACTGGAAAGGCTTTCTGGAGGCTTAGGCAGGCTTACGTTCTGAAACAGATACTGTTGTAGTTTCAGGAATAACTACAAACGGGTGGAATTAAGAGGCATGATGGAGCTGCACATGGCATATCGCAAGTCCCTTGGAGGATGAACAAAGACATTTCAACCAGGGTTTGACTTTTGTGAAACACAAATATTAAAGATCCAAACAGCTTGAGCAATATTGAATAAAAACTGGAATATTTTATAATCAGCGTAGCCTATCTGTTTTCTTTCTAAGTTTACCCTCCACGCCGCTATTACAGCTATTGACAAATGAACTGGAATTTTCCTGTTAGACCTCTGTGCTACCAGTTTAGTTTGTAAACAAACAAAACAAAACTCAAAACTTTTAGCTTCTTGTTAAGTGTAGTTCATTTAAAGCTTACATAGATGTTTCTGTGCAGATATTGTCCTGGCTAGACTTAAATTACTAGTGTATAATGGTCTGTATTAAACATCTACTTGCATGAAAAATTCTCTTAAAACTATTTTGAGTTACATAAAATAGCATGACTCTTCTTGTGGCCAGAACAGTCTAGGTACAATGATGCATCCTGTTTCGACGTGCTTTAATGACCAGGTCTGTGCCTCTTGGCATTCAAGAGGGAAACACTGTTTCCTAACAGACTTGCATCACAAACTCTAAGTCAGCAGCTTGGGGTGTGGTCTAGCAGGGTGCCCTGGCTTGTTTGAATGAGTCATTATTAAAATAGTCATGGGAGCAAGTACTCTTGTCTAAACAGGAGATGGTGCGGAGACACCCTGGCATGTATAAAAGCTTAACTTTGATTAGCCATATTTTAAAAAAAACAACCTTAGAAATAAGGTATATAGTAAAATGCTTTCTATTTTACTAAGGGTGGATTTTGAAATTTCAGAAGCTTAAGTATTGATGCTAATATTAATGCTGGATCATTTGCTTTAAATTGAACTAACTTTTTTGTCTGATTAATTCAAAGGGTGTCGGGCAGAGGGAGAAGTTACTTGGACTAACTGTGTTTTGGAGCCTTGTAAAGAAAAATACTGAATATCTTAACGTGCATGCTGTTCATTCCTCCTTGTGTTGGAAGGAAGGAAAACTTCGTTTTGCTTTAGAATGATTGAAGAATGGTTAATTTCAATGCTGGGGTCTAGTTATATGCCCAATATTAATAGAACCATTAGTAAGTAGGAAGGCAGAGATGCTGCTAGCTGATTTAAACACTGAGTTGGTGTGGTTGAGATTTTTGCCTTGGGGATTAATTTAACTAGAAAAAAATCCCGAAATACAGACGCAGGGTTCCAATCTAGTATTCCTTAGGGACCTCAAACTCCCATGGCTTTCTGTGGGTGCATAAAATGCAGAGCAATGGTAGGCACCAAAGTGGTAGGGGAGGGAAATGGGGATTCAGTTGATTTCATGTGTGACCTATTCATGTTCTCATGAAGCTGTGTTAGTAGGAGATGCTGATTAAAATTAGACATAACTGAGTGGTAATTCATAAATTACATCAATTTGAAAAATCTATTTCAGAATTTTCTTACCTCGGATGAGACTCAGGCGTGGTCTACACTACACAGTTAAGTTGATTGTAAGGCAGCTTATGTCAACCTAATTATGTCAGTGTACACACTACTGCTTTGTCCTGCTGATATAAGCGCCCTACTACATCGACATAAGCACTCCACTTCTTGTGGAGGTGGAATTGTGTCAGTGTAGTTAGGGTGAGACTGCCCCTCTTCAGTTGGTGGAAGCGCTCCTGTTAAGGACGCACACAATCGACAGAAGGAGGATAGTGTGGACATCAACCACTGCAATAATTACTGCGGTGGCTGTAAGTCAACCTAACATAGGTCAATTTAGGGCTGTAGTGTAGACATGCCCTAGTTTATGATGTACCTTCAGAAACCATCCAGTGTAGGACAGCTACTGGCTGTAATTCAAAAGCTGATGTCTACCATATCTATTTAAACAGATTAATAAAACTCAGTTTCTCAAAACGTTATGAAATGCACGTTAATGTCACTAAACCAAAGTAAGTTGGGTGACACTTAAAGTTCATTGTTTTATATTTTAAAGTTGCACAAGTAGGACTACCCTCAATGATCCACATGTGGCAAAATTAATCTAGACTAGTTAGGCAATATTGTCTCATGAAGTACAAGATTGTTACAACTCTAAGTGAAACTCATGCTTCTGTTCATCCATAATCTCTTTGTGTGACTGTCTTGCGGTATTATTATATCGCTCTGACTTCTCTTATACCCCCTCCCAAACACACCTTCTTGAGTTGAGATTGAAGCAGAACTGACTAGCAGATGACAATGGCTGCTGTTTAAAATAAAAATCTTTCACCTCTCTTGCTTTTTGTGCCCGTGTGAATTAGTAGGCTTGTTAATACATTATATAGTAGTAGAGTACAATGTAAGGGCCCATATACTTCTGGTTTTGGATGGTTTATTTTAGTGGGTTCCTCCATATGCTCTTCGGTGTGATAGCCAACAAAGGCAAGGCATAACAATGTTTATCCTGGAGATCCTAGTGCATGCATATCACTAGGGCATGTGCCGGTCTAAGCATGAAGCTAGCCACCGTGTTGGGCTTCTTGTAAGATGCTAGCATCAATCCAAGGCTACTGCGACCTCCACTCACCTTGGATTCAAATATGAAATAACTAGAGTGCAGCAGGATTATTGTTCATTATGCCAGTGTTATTTGGACATGGGTATTTCAGTTACTTTGAGGATGCCTAGAGATTATGAAATAGATGACCTCGTGTGTG
The DNA here is from genome assembly GCF_002925995.2 of Terrapene triunguis. Lineage (NCBI taxonomy): Eukaryota > Metazoa > Chordata > Testudines > Emydidae > Terrapene > Terrapene triunguis. The sequence goes on along the minus strand of NW_020664725.1, from coordinate 16,792,739 downwards.
TGTGTGTGTGTGTGTGTGTGTGTGTGTGTGTGTGTCTAGATCTGGGAAATCTTAGCCTCTCTTCCAGCAGGGGAGTAGAGAGGACAGGACTAGATCTAACTGGTCTGATTGCTAATATCAAAGGTTCTCTGGTGATAAACCTAAACCTTGTGTAAACTTCCAGTGAAAGAATGTTCAGTTGGCAAGAGGCAAAAAGAAAGGGTGGCACCTCATTAGGGACAGATCTGCATAAATGTTGATCCGGTCCTTGCTCTGTAGGCACAGTAGCCTGAGTCCACGTGTTGGGGGATGTTGGGCTGTCCGTATTATCAACTCCAAATATTAAAAAAAACATGAGTCAGGCCCCCCCCAAAATTGAAATTTATTTGAAAATCATGAGACTTTAAACCATTTTGGGTTCATTTTCTTTGGTTTCTGAACAGTTAGGGTGCAGTTGGGTCACACTTTCTAGCCCTCCTGGTCAGTGGGGAAAAAAGCTTGAAAGGTTTTTTTTGTTTGTTTTTGTTTTTAATGAAAGCTAAAATTCTGATGTATTTACATGACTCCTAGAGCTGGAGCTTTAAGAAACAGAATGGCCAGACTCTAAACAACAACAAGATTGCCATAGCTGGCAACAGGCTGAATGGGCAGACTGTCAGTGAAGTATAGAAACTGCCTTTTGGAAAGTAAAATAGGAATATGGGAATTTCATCTAATTAGCAGTCTGTCTAGTTGGGTGTCCTGTGCTGCTGCAGACTGGGGTGATGCTGAGCTTTAGTTGTGCCCACCTAAAAACGGGCACTAGTTACAGCTCACATGCCATCTTTGGGTTTCAAAGTGATGTGATCTCGCTAGCTTTACTCTTGTGCTCATTCTGTCACAGGCTCTAGCTTCATAAGGGAGCTCTCTTTCATAGTTGCAGGGATTCCTAGTCCTCAAACATAACTATTTTTAGTTTACGCTCTCCTACAATGACATCTGGTGCTACTCTCTTGTGAATTTCCCACTTGGATGGTTCCCTTATGGACTAAGGAGGTGAGGAAGAAGTGATGGGACAAGGATGACAAAAGATGAATCAACAAGAGTAGGGAACATCTTTAGCTGAGCTCTTATGGGGCCATCACAGATCTATAGGGCTGATGGCACTTGAGACGGGAAGACAGGTTCTGTTAGGTGCTCACAGTCTATTTAGACAAGAAGTTTAGGCAGTAAGGGAACAACCAAAGCAAGAATGCAAGCGATGGATGAGGTAGAGATTGTCTTAATAGTTCCTTGATTGCATCGTGGTGTGTGCACATTTTTAAAAAGTAAAATAATGGGGTGTCTGTATAGGCTTATGTGCTTGGACTGAAGTCTGAATTTCTTCCTATATATTAGATGAGGACGTTGCGCAGAAATGTTTTCAATGGATGAAGGCCGTGGAGGCCCATTTAGTGCCTGTCAGGCTGATATTTACCAGCTACGTTTTACTAGTAGTGCCTGGCTCATCCTGTCTGGATAAATGTACAGTGGGAGCCTCTGTTTATGCCTATGGCTGCTCATTACACTTACGATTTGAGTACAGCTATGTCTTCACTGAATGTTTACTGATACAAAAGGTGGTGGCTCAACAGCTGTGGAGCAGTCTTCTGTTTACTTAGAGACCAAGTATGGCCCACTCGATGGCTGTGTAAGTTTCCACAGCATGTTTCAAGTCTGTTCTGGAAGGACCAGCACTACGAAGGCTTCCGTTAAGATCGGCTAGTTCATGTCTTCATGATGCATTTTGTTTTTGCGGTGTCTGTTGAAATTATCAATCAAGGAACCAATTAGTGCAAAATGGAGTTTTCAGTTTCTGTGACGGGACATGTGTCCACTAGAATTTGCATTGAGAATCCTTTTGCCTCAAGTTCACGCAAGAAACCCACCTTTCATACCAGCCATCCAACGGTGGAATCTTTAGAGACAAGAGTCTCTTCTAGAGGGCAATGCAAACATGAACAAAAAGCAGGAGTAATTTACCAGGAAATGTTTTAAAACTAGAATTGATAAACCTTTGTGTGGACTGTATTTCCCTCAAAACCACTGGTGATCTATGGTACCTGTGAGGAACACTGGATTATGGAGTGTTCAGTTGGAGATGGGGGACTTACTCTATATTATTCACGCTGTAGTAAACGTTGACATAATTTACTGCACCACTTTGTGTGTCATAAGCCTGTTTTAATACTTCCTAGGTCATTGATAAAAGAACAGGATTTATTAAGAGGAGTTGATCCACTGTTGTGCCATATGAACATTATGGCTATGCTTCCTGTTACTAGTAATGCTGTGTAAGGTTGGCTCTGTTGTCCCATAAACAGGTGTTGACTTTTTTTTTTTTTTTAAAGTGCTCTAGGTTGAAACTTGTCATCCGACAGTCTCAGTTTAGAAACTCTTTTCTCCAAACATTCATTTGGTCTTAATTTTTCTCTAGATAGTTGAGCCTCAACATTTTGGAGTAGGGGAAAATTACCTACCACTGTGGTGAACTCCCAAATCCCCACCCTTGTAATCTATCGTCTTGGCGTCTTGTGCCTTCCCCCATCTTCTCAGTTCCCTCCAAAATAAACTGGAGTGAGGGATGTTTGCTGGAGGAATACAGAAGGATGTAAATGTCCCCAATTTACAAGTCATCTCCCAACTTTCTAAAGCCTTTCTCTTGAAGTCTTTTTGTTCTCCTCCCTCCAAATGTCTCCCTGGCCTCTTATGCTGATATGATTGATTCAGGTATCTGTCTGTACAGGTAATTTCCTTGAAGCACCAGCCCTGGGGACCTTGCCTAAAAGCAGTTTTGATTGCTGATATGGTGGCAACACATTGCACAGTTAACTCCAAGATTAGTGACTTTCTCATCACTTAATTGAGACCCAAGCGGCTCCAAATTTTGTCAGTCACTGAAATAATCTCCTGTAGCCAGTCAAGCTGCAGCTTCATTAGTTCATTTCCCTAGGCAGTAATTGTTAAGAATTTCTGAAAACTCAAGTTGTTATCTGGACTAGCGGATGTTGAGGCTCTTGCTGGTGATGCAGCACCTCTGGATTCAATTGACTTGAACTTAAAAATGTGCTATTGTAACAGTCTGACCCCTCTACTGTCAAGATGAACAGTAAGGTTATTGTGCTTTGGAAAGAGCTCACCAGTGTCCCCAAATTGGATTAAAATTTGAGGTAACAAAAGCAATACATCTAACCTCAAGAGCTCAAAAATCATAAGACTGGTTTAAAAATCATGAGACTTCAAGTAAAAAGCACCCTTTTTTCTTTCTGGCTTCTGAATTTTTAGGGGTGCACTTAAGTCATGTATTCAAACTTTACTCTGCAATCAAGAGGGCCAGAAACTAAGTAAATAAAAATAAGCTGATTCTTACACATCTGACCTTCACCAGGGTCCCCTCAAACTAATATATAAAGAAAAATCAGTCCCTCCCGGATATGAAGAGGCCAAGGTTTGTGACCATAACTATATAAACAAATCTTACATGTATATACCTTAGAATAATATAGTTTGCTTAATGTGCATAAGCAAGATAGATTTAAGGGTGAAATAATGCATGTGAATAACTTTGAGTGATGGCAAATCCAGCCCTTTGCACAAGAGGTCTCTGCTATTGACAGAAGAGAGAATACAAGCTGGGGGTGGGGCGTCTAATCTTCTGCCAGTGTGTCTAAACCCTGATTTTCAGGGACCATTTTTTGGGTGAAAGGAAAGTTCATGCTATAGCCGGTTCATTCCCAGGCCGCTCTGCTGAGCTCCCTAAGAAATAGGGGTTGATTTTGTTGTTGTGGATATCTATCAACAGGAATTTGAATGACACTGACAAACTCATTTTATGCAGGTCACTGGCGGGTTTTAAATTGGTTAGATTGTGTAGTCGTTTCCCTGAAGGAACGTAAAGTGGAGTTTCGTCCTGGCTGCTGACTTCTTGATTTGAGTCTTTAAAACTAGACAGGTCACGCACTGTTAAAGGAATATTTTGTGACTACTGCTTATTTCTGGATTGGTAAGCAGCCTTCCCTTCCCAGCTCAGTGAATGAGGGAAGGAGGGATCAAACTTGTCTTAAAGGACTTCCTGCCTTCCTCTTTGCATCCTTCTTTTCTCTCCCCATCCCCTTTCCTTTCCAGGTCCATTCAAGCAACGGTTGCTGTATGGTTTTTATTTGCTATAATCAGCAAAAACCTCTACTTAGCGTCTTCTATCCTTTCAGCACCTAAACAGAACTGGGGCCTCCTCTTTAGTGGCGTGGAATATAACACTTCGGTTGAGAATTGTTTACTCTCACGGTCCTAAGTTTGATTAAACCTGCTGAATCCTGCTAAGCCCTAGGATTTCTTAAATGGCATTTTACCAAGTGTCTTCAACTTCAGCTTTACTGAGACTGAAATAATAATTCTGGATCCCAACCCACTCCTCTAGCCTGAGACGTGATTGTTCCGTTCTTCCTGCAGATGCGGAAGGCTGCCCAGACTTGTCCACGTGGCTCCAGGGCTTGGCTACACCCCTTCTACCCATATCCAGATTGTCTGCCTCTGGTAGTGCACCCAGAGAGGTGGTTCAATACTCCTGCCTTTATCTGGTAGCATCCGCACTTTCAAAGCCAGTTAGGGCAGCACCAATCAAAATCTTTTCCCTACCTATTTTAGGCACTGACATAACCCCTATTACCATACTATGAGCACCTCCCATTACCCATGTGAGGTAGGGACATGTTCCCATTTTACAGATGGGTAACTGAGGCACAGAAAGACTAAATGACGTACCCAAAGTTGTACAGAGAGTTTGTGGAGGAGCAGGGAGTTGAACCTGGGTCTCCTGAGTCTAAGACTAGTGGCCTAACCGTTCCCCTCTGGGTGTCATCATTCCTCTCTGGGGTTCCCTCCCAATCCAACCCATTGGGGACCAACATTTCTATCCCCCAAAAAGGGCTACTTGCTAAGGCTCCTGTTGGTTCTCTCTGTCCTGAGGAGACCCTCAGCAACTCCACCATAGGAGAAGGGACTCTAGGTCTAGGTGACTAGCTAGGGCCTAAGCCTCATCCCTTCCTTCCCCTAACCAGCCAAAATTCCTCTGGAATCTGACTCTGCCACTGCATCAGTGACTGTTAAGCAAGTCACTTCACCTCCCCGTGCCTCATTTTTCTGAGAGGGGTAATGCTCATCCACCTTTAAGTGGCTTTGAGATCCTGAGCTGAAGAGTATGTGTACATGCAAAGTTGTTATCCTTAGGCCTCCAATGCCAATAAGAAATTGGACAATTAGTGATGGTTTAGTTTGAGGATCAGATGGGATAATGGACTATTTATAACTTACAGTAAATGTACACAAAAACTGCTTATGTTTGTGTTTGTACCATCCTTTGTGTGTTGCATGCCTTCTTAGCTTGTAAATTCTTTGGAGTTGGGGACCTTGTTACTAGAGTGCTTAGTCCTGTGGAGGCCTAACACTGATTGGGGCTTCTGGGTGCTTCTACAATAAAATGTTTTAATAGACCTCATCGTAAAGGTCCATGTCAGGATGGGCTTTGAGAACGTATGGTGTACCCAAGGGCAATCCAGTCTCTACCATCGTGGGTCCACCCTTTTGGTGTGAGTATTAAGTATATAGCGGTCTGCTGTCTGCTCGTATACTTTTACCAGTTGACGGGGAAACTAACAGAGGCTCCTTGTGGGTTGGAAAAGCATTAGTTAAATCCATTATGAAACTTAAGAAACTTCATCTCTCTTTCCTGAGGTTAACTAACCTCTTTAGTGAAAGAGATAATATACATTATGAAAGACATGCACAATAGAAGGGAAACTACATTTGACTAAAACTCTAAACCATGGCTGAGGGCAAGAGCACTATTTATTTCTACAGTTCCTATCAAAAAGACAATCTGTTAAATACCTGCCAGCAAAGAAGCCCCAAAGAAGAAATAAACACTGGAGCATACAGACCCCTTTCACTTTCTCAGGCACTAGTGTGCTAAGCATTCTAAGCCACTGTAATCAAGCAAACAGGGCGTGCTATCACAGTAAAAGGCTACTAGGTCATTGTTACAGAAAACAAGCCTGGTCCTGTAACATTTGACATAGGAGAGAGCAGTCGTCAGTAACCTAAGGTTATTTAAAAGTACTTGGTAACTAATGAACCTTTTCTGTTCACCTGTCAGTTACAATTGGTGAAGTAAATTATGCTAAAGACAGTGAATGACACATCCTCCAAAAAGCATGAGATTATATTATGGAAAAATGGTGTACTGGCCCAATGTCCAGACTTGCTGTGGGAGAAAGGGGATGTGTGTGGGTTAAAGTAAATGAATTGATGTTTCTGAAATGCCAGTGACAGCTCATGTGGACATTTAGGCTCCCAGGGGTGTGATACTAAGGCAAGCTTTCCCACATAATGACTCAATCCTGAGCTGCTGGAAGTACATCAAGAGGGAGAGGGATGCTAACTTCCATGCCCATTCAGTTCCTGACCTTTCGGCTGAGACCAGTGCTGTACTGTAGACTCTTTCCAGTTGGCAACTAGACTGAGAACACACCAGGTTTGCCTACATCACTGAAAGGCCATTGGATGATACCACCTTTGAGTTAGGTGCAACTTGAGCTGCATCCAGACCAGTGTCCTAGCAGCAAGCTCCATATCCCAATTCCCCCATAAAACGACTTCATATTAAAGAGGGAAGGCCTGAGCTTTAGGTAACGAAAATCCTTTATTGAAAGACTAGTTGCAAAAAAGAATTCCTTAAGAGATAGAGGCTAGTCACAGTAACACATGGATACCAGCCTTCATTGAGAAGGGAAGTAATGTTACTTCTGTAGTGAACCAAAAAAATCTCTGAACTCTGTCTCTCTAACATTTTTCTTTCAACAGACCACAGGACAACTAGGCCATCTTTATTGCTTCTGAAGAAGGCCCTACTGTAGTTAAATAAACTCATTACATGTGTCTACCCCCCGCCCCCATACTTCCTGCAGGAAATTAAGGTGCAGCATTCTGGCCTTTGTGGAGAAATGCGAGGTTGTTGTACATTTGTATTTTGAATCCATAAAGTCACAGGATCATAAAATTAGTTAGAAAAGACTTGGAGGTCATCTCCCTGCAAGTATCATTGGTAGCCTTGATAAAGGATGTGTCAGACACAGAACTGATACCCCACTTAATCTTGGCCAACTCAAATTCTTTTACAAACCTTTGTAGGGAAGGGTTAGAAGAACTCCAATTTGGAGATCTGCATTTTCTGACCTTTCCTTTAAAGACAAGTAAGAAAACAGAGTGAGTGTGCTACAACTAAGCAAGACGTGTAGCTATCTCCCTCTTCGCTCCTCACAAAGGTACAGAATGCTTGTGGATTTGAGAATGGCTTTTTAAATGTGTCTGCAAGTAGACCATCAAGACCATTTTCTGTGTGGGATTCTGGAAGAAGACTGGAGATTGTCCCAACCTGAGGAACCCAGAGACTGGCAAACAAGATCAAAAATAGATATTAATAAGTCTTAAATCTTGTATCAAGCATATCCAGTATGTAAGAGATTCAGTATGTAGGGTTTCTCTCTTTACTTTCTAACAAATTATTTTGGGCCATTTTACCTGGCTCTCTCCCCATCATGTGTGTTAAGTTCTGTGAGGGAAAATTGGGGCTTTGTTGCTATTCCTTAATCTTTTGAGCCCTAGCATGGTGCATGGAATGAATGGTTACTATATTTCAGTGCAGACACACACTTTTTGTATGTTCTTCAGGCTGGCGAAGGAAATTCTTTGTTTAGAGTGCTGTGTACTTTAAGGTGTCTTCTAATGCTACAATAGGAGAGGATTAGAATAGAAAACTATCTAGAGTATCTGCTATCTACAAGGTTCAAACAGGAAGTGACTCTTTCCTGGTGTTGAGCAAATGGGGCCTAATTTCAGTGCTTTCAGATCTTGTTTCAGGTTCTTCGGATCTTCATACCCTTGTTGTTTTGGTACCTATAATCAATGAAAACCATTAATACTATTCAGCTTTATTTTTTCACATCTCCTCTGCAGCGGAATACATCTGAAGCAAGGATGAGTAATATGTTTAAGATATGCTACTATAACCTTTAAACCTGGATGGGAGATGGAGCATTTTAATCTCTCGATTTTTCCATTGCATCTGGATAACTGAACATTCCTATCAAATGAATCACTTTATTAACATGCATAGCTTTTCTTGTAAACCAAAGTATCTCTCAAGACCCTCAATGAAAGTGAACTTAAGCATGAAGCTAATGATATTGTTACAGGCACTGTTTGTGTTTTCAGTGACTTGAGTGCAGGCTTGGGTTTATAATGCTGTCCTGCCTCTACATTCTTCCTCCTCCCCCCCCCCCCAAAGTCCTCGTACATTTAGTTTTCTCTCACATTCCATTTTCATGACATTGCGTGTCTTTTCTTTTTCTTAACTTCCCCCTGGAGGGCCTGAGCAGCACTGTTTACCCTCAGTCAGAGCCAGCTTCCCCTTAGACAGACAAAACCAAGAGTTCTCATTTTACAGTAAGATGAATGGAGGGAGATATGAGAGCATCACTAGAGGAGAGTCACTATAGTAACCAGTGCATTTAACTATGTTCTAATGAGGTGCTATGCCAGCATCTCGCTCACTCTCCTTCATTGTCCTGTCTCAAAGATGTTATGCTAGAGATACAGTCATTCAATCCATTTATTTGGGAGAAGTTTTAAGAGCAGCATTTTCATAGGCTGGATTACACACATGGACTATTCTTACATTTGACCCAGGGGCTCAGTTTGTCTCTGTGTTGGAACTCTGCTTGTGAAAACTTGAGACCAAGTAGCATTGACAGCTGGACCTTTTTGTTCCCTGCGAGTTGCTTATATGGACAGCATCTCAGCATATGTTGTCTGAACGCTCCACTGCTACAGCTGTTTAAACGCCACCCTGAAATGGGGTATGTTCTTTAGTAACAGATACAGTTCAGTGTTAAAGCTACCCCTGCTGAAGCCTGTGTAGCAATGCATTTAATAATGCTGGTTACTGTATCTCTGAGAAGCTGCATGAGGGTAACCCAACACATTCTCTAAGTACTGGCAATACTTTTTAGGAGAGGTATTGTCAAACTCCCATAATGTGGACCACATCTTATTACAGGGAGAATCTCTTGGCCTGCCTTCTCTATCATTTGCAATTGCACAGCTCTTATCCCCTCCCAATCAGGATCCCATCCACAACCATGCAGCTTCCTCTGGCAGCTACAGCAAAGGCTTATGTTCCTCTTTGTGGGCCAATGCTCCTCCTAGTTTCCCACTCTTCTTTGCAAGGGAAGCTCCTTACCTCTATCTGCTGTTTCAGACTAGATCATGGATGAGCAGTGGTCCATGGAGCATAGTTTAGGAACTACTGATCAAGCAAATAAATTGATTTACAGATAATATACTAAAATATTTTATATACACAAGTTATCCTCCATGGTACAGATTGAGAGGCTGGAAATACTTGTATTTAAAATGACAGAAATAGCTTGATTTTTCACCATTTTGAGGTCATTAAGCAGGATGTGCTTCACTTTCTATGTCCTGTGGAGTAACTATCAAAGCTGAATGGTGCTTTAGCTACACCATTCCTACTCTGCCAGTCAGTCATAGGGCTATCTTCGTTTTTATGCTGTGAATCTAATGTGGAAGAAAACAGAGTCTTCACTCTCAGGTTGGTTGCAACAAGTCAGAGACAGTTTATTTTCCTGACACTTGCAAGGGGAGAGTACACCGGGACAGGGGTTCCCCCCGTCCCAGGCAAGTCTCCGTTAGATTAACAATTAGGGCAAGCATTTATACCTTTTGTTACAGACACTAATGATCAACAGCCGCATCTTGTTTATACATATTCCTTCTGATACCTTACTTTTCTCAATACATTAATACAAGTTTTAAGTTAAGTATAGTGTAAATATTAAGTACTTAATTGATTTATTTTTTTCCCTGCTACAGTCACTGCTTTCCTTCTCTTTTCTTGTAACCCTAGGTCTCTGTAGGTCATTTGTATATAATGATAGCCCGGTTAGTCTCTTTAAAATCTGATTTTGTACTTTGCTCTCTACAGAGACTGGCTGTCTTGTCTTTAGGGTGATGGGCAGAATGAGATGCATAATTATGGGAAACTGTAGCCTGTAATGAGTGGAAGAAACCCATTTTTATTAAGACTTGTTGGTGAGAATGACTTACTCTGTAGCAGTGCTGTGGTTATTTTAAAAGATGAACATACTGTGCTCTAGCCTATTATAGTTATCTCAGATGTCACTTCTATTTATTTTCTAAAAATCTGCCAGTGGTTAAACCCAGCATTCCATTACCAATGAAAAGTTCTTGTTTGCCCAGTGGAAGATACTGTGTTTGAAAGCTGCTTATTACACTCTGGAATAGAAGCCCTTTTTCCATTTTATACCTGAATAATAGAAACCAAACCTTACATGGCTGAAAAAATTCTTACTTTTGGACAGACAAGGGGCAGTTGTCTTCCTTAGCATAAATACTTTCTAGACATACTAGCTTCATTTGCCTCTTCTCTCTCCTCCCTCCCACCAAAACCTGGCAAAGTTCGAATGGAGGTGGGTTCATTAATTAAGGGATAATTCCATTGGAATCTGGCACTGTGTACTTGTAAATTGCGTGTGTGAATCTGAGGCTGTCTTTTTGCCTGCAGGAACTATAGGAAGGTGACTTTCCTGCAGTGATAGTAACAAAAGGGTTTCTGCTAACTAATGGAGAGGGTTTAGCGTACACTGACAGATATGGTTTATACGCTCTGAAACAGAAGCTTCCATGAAGTGAGTGGCCAGGTTGCCCAGTGACTGGCTCTACTCTTCTTACTTTGATGAAGCTGTAGGGTTTGGCTAACTTTGCTTGGGAAAAGATTCCTTAGGAATTACTCGCAGCTGCTGAACTTTGCTGGCTTTGGCGAATGTTATGGGGGAATTCGGGTAAGGAAAGTAGATACCAGTTTTCATATTCTTGATCCTTTCTACAGTGTGTAGCTCCTGAAAGTGACATTCCTCATCAGGCTGCTGTCCCCAGCGCTTTTCTTAAATAAATGGATAGAACTGACTTATTGTCAAACTGGAAGATACTCTGGATACTAAAGCCAACAGATAAACATATGCATTACAGTTCAGAGTTTCAAATAAACGTTGCCCAGAAGGCAGGCACTCAGGATACATGCCCGTTCTGAAAGATTTTCCTGGAAAGATTGCAGCACATGGTGTGGTCATGGTAGCAAGCACAGGAGTGAGGCAGTATAAAGCAGGTTAGCTGTCACTACCACCCACCTCCCAGCACTCCTTGATCTGTGCTTTCTGGCTTTCATTCTACTGTGAGGGCTAACCTGCCCTGAGGGGTTGAACTTGATGACCCTATAAGGTTCCCTTCAGCCCTACCAGGAAGTTGGGATGGTTTTTGGCTGGCTGGCTGTTTTTTGGTGCTATCTCAGGCACATTTATTTTACTTGATGTGTCTCTAATGTAGAGCCGTATAAGTAACTGACTTTTTTCGGTTCACTATACGCAGTGTTGTAGCTGTGTTGGTTCCAGGATATTAGAGACACAACGTGGGTGAGGTAATAATTATTTTATCAACTTCTGTTGGTGAGAGAGGCAAGCACTTGAGCTTACACAGAGTCTTCTTTCGGTTCACTGTCATATCTGAAAAATTGTGTGTCCGGGGGGTGAGGGAGAGAATCATTTCAAGTCAAACAAAACTTTGTTTAGATTCTGAACCTTTTTGTAACATTGTGAAAATGAAATTGCAGGAAATGACTTTGTTTTGAATCAAAACGTTCTGGTTTTTTTTACCACCCAAAACAATTTGGCAAAATCAACACAAATGTGCAGAATGTTTCGATTGACCCGAATCTGCTTCTTTTTTGTGTGTGTGTGTGTGTGTGTGTGTGGTGGTGGTGGAAAAAACTTCACCCAGCGGTAGCCTAATGGGCTCAGGACACTCACTTTCATGCGGAATACTTTTTTGCTCAAGCAAGACTGGGTGACTCAGGGTGGTTTTGGGAGGGATGCTTTACAGACTAGATATTGTTCAAGAGTTAATTTTTAAAAAATCCTATAGACAAGTTGGTCCTTGAATGAAACCCTACATACAGAGTATCATCTAGCACATTACAAAGAATACTCAAAGCATATGGGTTTTTTAAATAGTGCCTAATTGGTGTGACTATCTGACTTCATTGTGGGACCCCCCCACTCTGAATTCTTTCTCCCTCCCTTGCACATGCCCATTCCCCAAAAGGGGGGGGGGCAGTAGTGCCCACCTAGTCAGTGTTTTTCCCCACACTATTGTACCCTGAAGAAAGTAAAATGAAATGCAAGTAATTCTGGTTCTTTCTCTTTCCAATGAGATCATATTGTAGCTGAAATATTGACATTTTTTTGCTTCTCTAGTTTCCAGTTCTGTAGCGTTTCTAACCTCACAACCAGTAAATATACTAGCATTTTGCAGTCTCCATTACAAGAAGGAAAGATTACTAATCACCCTTGCAAGATACTGGCTTTCTTCTCTTACTGGTACACGTTAAGTTAATAGAAATCCTGTATAGCTACTTCTGGTAATGTATGTCCCTGGAGAGCAAGGTCATTGCAAATGATACAAGTGAATGAGTAGAGAAAGATGGAAATGTGATCTGAGATTCCTTCAGGCTCACTCATCCTGCACTCTCCATGTGTTAAGGGAGAGTGTATTTACGTCACTGTGTCTTACATAAGGACATTGATCTATAATGTGGTAGCTCCTGAGGCTGTGTGGGTCTTACAAGGCTCCTGTATAATTGGTTCAGTATGTGCCCAGTGGAGAGCTATGTAGCATTTATGTACAACTTTGCAGCTGCATAGAAAGATCTTGGATTATGGAGTCTGTGTGTAGCTCTTGAATTCTTAAAAATTAAACCTTGATTCTGTTAGTTTTTTTCCAGCTTCTTGGACTTTCAGTGCCCATCGGTTTAAGCAAAAGAACACATAATTGAACTCGCTATAAATCCGACTTGCCACATTGCGTTAGCTAGCAAAGGCCTAGTAATGGAGTTTAGTATCTGAATAAAATATCAGTGTCAACTATGAATAAGCAAGGTATTGTGCTTGGGTTGGTGGCTTTTCCTGGACTATCTTGCAAGGCTGTCATAAATCTTCTTGCTCCAGGCTTGCTAAGTCAGTTGTTAAACTGACTTCCTCTCAGAACCTATTATATTCCTTTTGGAAATGGGTTGACCAATGTATAGGTTGTGGAATAAACTGAATCCTAAAAACTGGAGACTCTGTGGAGGCACAGTGCTCAGCTTTTGGAAAGACTGGCTTGTAAATAAAAGTTGATCCAATATAGAAATTTTGGGAATTCAGAACACTTTCTTAAAACCAGGGTCATGCTTTTTGTGGTTGAGGTAATGCTTTCTGAGTTGGTGAGAATGATGTAAGTTAGTGATTAAGAATTAAGTATCCTGTTGTTAGCTCTTGGTTTCCATTCAGAACCTAAACAAAGAACAGTGTCTTGGGAACAGAGTACTCAGAACTATGTGAAATGATATCAAAACCTGACCTTAAAAATGTGTTTTGGCTGTTTGAGACACTTACAGCACATATAGGCTTGGGTTGTGTGAGCCGCTGGGTGAGAATTTCTAGATTTGTCGGTGTCCCAGTGCATACAGTACTGACACACTATTGAGGAATCTGATACAAATGCATCTTTCATGATTGCTTGTCACAGTGTTAACCAGCAAGCAACAAACAGATTAACTGCAATCCAGTGAACTACATGGGTTTTGACATTTACATAGCAGTCTTGTGATGTTCCTGGTTTAGAAGGCAAGTAGATAGTTTTACTGCAACATGTTATCCAATATAGCTGTTCAGTCTGAGCCCTTCTCCACTAAAAACAAAACAAAACATTTTTACGCATATGTACAGTAAAAATAGAGCAGAAATCAAAGTTGAAGCAAAGATCAAAGGCTAGAGAGTGAAGTATAGACACTGCGGGTGGGCACTGCATAGGTTTTCACAAGAGTGCACTATATTCACTGTGGACTCCCAGTGACAGACAGACAAGACCAAGGCAACGCTGATAGGAAGAAGGAAGAGCTTCAAAAATTTGTCTCCTTTGTAATGCTTCTGGCTGCAGAGGATGTCTGCCCTGAGATTAAGTTGGTTGACAACCCTGATGTTCACTTTGGACTTGTAGGAGTTTAGCTATCTGAACAGCCATGGTCGAAATAGCCCATATTCATCTGCAACTAGTGAGAAGATTTTGCCTGATACTATCAGGTGTGGCACTGTCCAGTGATGCATGTTTGTGACTTTCAGGCCTAATTTATAGCAACTTTTTATACGTAGGAGCGAAGCCATGCACCCTGAGAAATCTCCAGCTGATGCTAGGCAGACAGTCTGCTGCGTTTTGGAACGTGGGTCACTGTAAGCCCATCTTTGATGATTCAATGTCTGCACAAGCTCCCTATTAAACTGAGTCCAGGTTGAGGTCTGTGTCCTGACAGTGAAAGGCCTCTCTGGGATTGGTCCTGCTACCTGAGAGATCACCCGTCTTATGTCAGTGCCTGGGGCCTCTCTGGCAGCTCGGTTCCCATGGACTTGAATGCAACAGCGATGTGCTGAATTCATGAGACAGGTTTTTTTTGCAGGAGCTGGACCTAAACTGGAAAACTCTCTCCTTTTAAGAGAGAAGTGACCATGGACTTCACGGATTTGAGAACTTAATGCAAAACCAATTTATTTGACTTGGCTTTCCCTCAATAAATTTTCCATATTGGGTTGTGAAAAGCTTTGCATGAGACATGAAAGCTCCCTCTTAAATTAATTGAGCTCTTTCTCATGTAGGCTGGAGGTGGTAGGAGAGAGGAGAGATCTTGCCATGTATTTAATAACAAGATCTCTGGCACTATAGCCATGTGGGTCATACAAGTATCTAGGTAAAGAGGGAGTTTTAAGTCTTATGGTCTTGGTTGGCCTAAAGCTAATACCCAGTGAGACCTTAGGGAGGCCTTTGCCTTGAACTGGACAGATGAAGGCAATAAAAATGCTAAAAATATCTCCAATACTGTTACCTTTCCAGGTTGCCATTTTGGAATTTTTCAGTTAGAAGTGCCTTAGAAAATCCAGTGACTAGGGAGAGTCAAATTCTGACTTGGCAGCCTGTCTGTCTGATCTTTGGTAAATGCAGATGTGCATCTTGGAACAATTTACTCCTGGTAGCATTCAGTGGTACTAGTGCAACTGTATACTCTGACATATGGAGCATGGCTTCAGAAGGTAATTTAAACAAATGGCGTGCCGCTTCCAATTTTACAGGCTTCTAATCTAGGAGCCAAAACTGTTCTCATGATTCTAGCTTGCCCACCCTAGTTGTACCAATTCTCACATAACCTGCCAAGTTTGCAAAGAGGGGGGAGGTGCCCTTCTCACTCTGGCTGTGCAGAGTTACTCTGTAGCAGCAGCATTTGGAGGTATTTCTGTATAAAGGGTGATAAGAGGCAGGGAACCAGAACTGTGGCTTTCAGTCAGTCTGAAGTCTTGAGCTAAATGGCCAGCCCCGTCAGACTGAACTAACAAGTTTGATCATATGGTATATGAAGTTAGAGTTTGTCTAACTTTCTCAATTCGTGTCTCTGGGTCTCCCAATTCTGTGCTAACATGTTGTCTCTGTATTGGAGGCATCTTAAATTGACTTTGGTTACAAAATTCCCATGCAGCCAGCTAACAAAATTAGATGACTAAATTCCAGGTTTTGTTCTGCATGGTTGAGTTTCCTGAGTGTTTCTGGTTAGCGTTGGATGCTCAGTTACTGTCAAACGCCTCACTCTCTTCTTACTGGATGCACTTCTGCAAGGATAGTTTAGCAAAAACTGGTAAATGAGTTCTTGGCATAATCTGCAGTCATTCCCACTTGTGCTACATGAAGAAAATACCAATGGCTGTATGGGATGAGGAATGTTAAAATGAATTTATACACCAGAGCTCCTATAAAAACTATGAAATATATGATAAACTTGCCTGCATTAGTACTTAGCATGTGAACAAGAACTTAAATTTAATGTATTTGGCCAGCAGAGGATTTTGGGTCCATCCTCCCATTGCTAAATTGAAGGGGATAGAGATCAGGCTTGTACAAGTTTCCACTCCCACTAGTATTCAGGGCTGGCTTCAGGCACCAGCGCAACAAGCAGGTGCGTGGGGTGGCCAACGGAAAGGGGCGGCACGTCCGGCTCTTCGGCGGCAATTTGGCAGCGGGTCCCTCAGTCCCTCTCAGAGGGAAGGACCTGCCGCCGAAGAATGAAGTGGCGGTGGTAGAGCTGCCGCCAAAGTGCTGCCTATCGCGGCTGTTTTTTTTTTTAAATTTTCTATTTTTTTGTGCCGCTTGGGGTGGCAAAAATGCTGGAGCCGGCCCTGCTAGTATTAATGGGTGACACACTTGCTTTTCCTGGGAAAAGTGATGAGTAGAATCCTCTGAGAGTGGACAAAGCAGAACTTAACAGTTTGATGGGTGTGGAAGAAGAACACACACCACAAAGTAGGATCTAGAAATGATTCTTTTATGCTGTTTGAATTTTTTTTTGCCCTGTTCACATGCAGTTGTGAATGAATGGAGTTTTTGAAATACAAAGTTCACGCAGCAGCCACATGCATCTGCAGTTTTGCATTCTATATATCTTGTTTACAGGATTTATTGAGCCGTTGTTCATTGGACCTTCTCTGTTTATTAGCTGAGGCTAATTTGGTTACACGGTTCTTACTTTGTTTTCTGTTTGTACTCTTTTTCCTTATTATGATAGACTAATTTACTATCTGTATCCGGTTTTTCTGTGAAAGTTACTATCTTCAGCCTATTAAAGCTAGAGTTGGACATTTGATCAGTCCAAAAATAATTGGTCATTTGACTGGTCAAATATTAGTTAAATATTGTCAAATATTTTAAGTCATTAGGTCAGTAATAAAAGCATAAGACTTCATGGTTTGTAGTAGGTTTAGCCTTGGATATTTGTTTTATTATAAAAAACAAGTTACTTAAGTTATTTTTAACTTAGAAATATGTGAAGCACAAAGAAATAAAGTTCTAAACCAGACAGAAGCAGCATGATGCAACCAGACAGGTAGGCTGCTGCCTACCTCAGGGCATTCTGGCTGGAATACTTGACAGTATTTGACCATGGTCAAATAATAAATGCTCAATTGACCAGCTTACCAAGTCTAATTAAAACAAAACATCACTAAGTGCATAGTATCAGTACTTGTTTATCTGGTTTTCCCCATGATGGATAAAATCCCCAGAAGACAAGACAGGAATAGTACACTGCATTTATAGAGCCAAGCTCTGCAATACTCTCACCATTATACACATGGAGAAATTGAGGTACTCAAGTCGCCTCAGGAAGGACATGCAGCAAATCAAATCCTGATTTCTTGACCTTTACTCTAACTATTAAACCAGCTTGCTTCCTTCATTAATGTACAGGCCAAATATAAAGCTATTGCTTAGTAATTCCCTGAGTTTTTAGTAGTTAACTGATATGTAGCAGCATGTGTGTGTAATAGAAAAAATTCACAATCCAAAAATTCAAATGTATAAAGTTTAGTGTTGCAGATTTGTTTTGTTTAAGACCCCAGAATGCTTCCTTAGGTTGGATTTATTTGTTTGTTTTTTATTTTCCTGTGGTTTGTGTGAGGATAAAGAGGCTTTGTTCTCTGCAGGGTCCTGAGTGTAGGGTTTACAAGGAGAGGCATTGAGTGAGTTCCAGGCTGTGGCTTTACACCCACGTGCCTTTGCTGCATTTACCTGTATTTAGTGCATGGCTCAGATTCAGTGTTTGTCTTTCAGTATTTAAACATTCCCAAGAAATTAAATCTTTTAAGAACATTATTCTTCACACCAAATGCCTATAGAAGCCCAGTCTTATTCTGCCCATGTTCATGTGTTGGCTGGTGTCCTAGTTCTTCAGAGTTTGATTTACAGTAGCAGACCAAAATGTAAAAGCTAAAATTAGATTTTTTTCAAATCACAATTCTGAAATCCACCTCCAAAATAGCAATGTCTCCCAGCTCGGAAAGCATGCACACACCCCTCACTTTTTATCTTATGAAATTGGTGGGTGTATCAATTGCTCATGCAAGTTGGGAACTATAATAGCACTGATGTGAGCCAGGCATCGAGAGCTCTGGCACTGTTCAGATTTCCCCTTGAAACTCTCCAAAGGCACCTGAGTCCTGGGCTGCAGCCGAGAGCCAACTCTTCAGAAATAGCATATATCATTATTTTAACTTTAGAGTGTGCATGAATGGAGGCTACAAGCATGAGGCCATGAAATTCACTTCCATTCCTGACCTTAAGCCAGGACACACACAACACATGCTTTGTATTTTGCACAGGCATTTGGAAACCAGGCATGAGACACATTGGTTCAGAGTCTGAGACTCTCTTGTTTTGACAATGTACATCAGTATTGACAAGGAACAGAACCTCTTATTTCTTACACTCCAACTTGGACCCATTCTGCTGTACACCTTGGGAACCCCAAGCCCAGCGAGTTATGCAATAACCCACCAAGCCCATTCCTTCCTGTGGTCATAGTGGTCCTTCATAAGTGTTCGAAAGTGGTAGGGTGTTGAGTATAATGCTTTAAAGGATTCCTATATAGCATAATTGTGATCAAACAGGTTGCAATGGTGAGTCATAAACACATAGTCCAGGGGTAGACAACCTATGGCACGCGTGCCAAAGGCAGCACGCGAGCTGATTTTCAGTGGCACTCACACTGCCCGGGTCCTGGCCACCAGTCCGGGGGCTCGGCATTTTAATTTAATTTTGAATGAAGCTTCTTAAACATTTTAAAAACCTTATTTACTTTACATACAACAATAGTTTAGTTATATATTATAGACTTATAGAAAGAGACCTTCTAAAAATGTTAAAATGTATGACTGGCACGCGAAACCTTAAATTAGAGTGAATAAATAAAGACTCAGCACACCACTTCTGAAAGGTTGCTGACCCCTGACATAGTCTAACCTCCCTCCCTCCTGTCTATCTGGTAGCTCTGTGTAGTATCTGGGTACAAATAATATGTTGCCTCTCCTATAGTCCCTTTCATTCAAGGATCAAACATTCTAAACCAGAATTAAGCTTTACTGCACCCCATGAGGTAGGTATATAGTAGCTCCATTGTACAGGGTCATGAAACTGAGGCAGAGGGGGAAGTGACTTGCTTAACATCAGCCAGAACTCATGATAAAACTTAATGTCCTCCCAGTACCTTACTCTGACCAGTAGATCAACAACCCTTTCTTTATAGAATGTCTCTTTTCCTCCACTTGGTTACAACCATTGAAAATAAGGAGAGAGGGGGATTCCTTGCCATCTTGATTTAAAAAAAAAGGGGGGGGGGAAATGCCTTTCTGGAACTTGCAAACTCTATACACATGTGTTTGTGGGAGGAAAGGTACTGTGTATTATGAGACCAAGTGCCAGCTTTCTGAGCGGGATCCCTCAGAAAGGTGAGAGGTTGTAGCAATCCCGTTAATGTAAAAGACTCTGCCATTGAGACTCCGTAGGATTTCATTCGTCTTTTCTTATGGCTCACAAATGAAGAGGAACATTTGTTATTATGTAGGGTGACCAGATGTCCCGATTTTATAGGGACAGTCCCGATTTTTGGGTCTTTCTTATATAGGCTCCTATTAGCCTCCATCCCCTGTCCCGATTTTTCACACTTGCTGTCTGGTCATCCTATTATTATGTGAGATAGTCCTAAAACTAGTATTAATGCTGTGGGTGTTGTGTAACATTCAAATTGACTATGCTTCTCCCAGAGGCTGCTCCTTTATGGAATTTTAGCTTTCTAGGCATGTTTTTTCACCTCTAGATGAGCAGCCTACTAGTTGAATGCTTAAACCACTTCTGATTCCTTGAACTGAATCCAGGTATTTGTGCCAGAAATGGACTGTCAGCTCCTATGAATTAGTTGTAGACCAAAGTGAAAGCCAATTCTTTAAAAAGATAGTATGTTGAGCTATTGCAGCAGAAGGCTGTCTCTTAAACCCGGCCTCCCTCCTAGCTGGCTTTGTCATAAGACAGATGAAATTTTAAACTAATTTTTGATGTGGGCCCCCAGAAATGTGCATTTACCTTAATTGAAGCTGTCATGGGGAGTAAAATGAAGCAACAAAGGGTAAAGAGTGAAGCAGACACTTGGCACTGACAACACAAGCAAACTATTAATTGAAATAAGTGTTAGAATCTCCTTTAGCCTCAGGAGGCTGTTAGTGGCTTATTGAGAGGTTTGGGGAGGAAGGACTGAATGAGCATGTGTTTCTGGTTAGGTACCTTTACCCCACAGATTTCTGCTTCTTAGAGAGAGAGAGAGAGAGAGAGTGTTTTTATGGCTTTGTTTGAACCAAACTTTGTAATGAAACATAAGCTGCAGTGAAAAATGGGTGACTGCCATTCTAGTACTTTCCTTTAAATCTTACTGAAGTTGCATTTGTCAAAGTTCAGAGGCAAAAGCAGCCTGTAATTCTCTAAGCCAAAAGATGGATGTAGAGCAGCCCTAAAAAGGTTAATGGGCTGTAGTGAGCTTTGACTTGGCCATTACTACTACTACTACTACCACCTTGTCCTTATGGCCCCCTCCCTACTCCAGAGACCTTCAGAAACGTTTGAAGGTGGGGAGAAGGTATTGCAGGGAACAATGACTGACTGTGGTGTAAAATAATGAGGAAGAACCCCAAACCTGGAAGTTAAATGAACATGGCTATGGATTACAGGTGTCAAACCCATTCCACTGAGGTATGGTTTGGATGATTCTGATGAGTTTCCTGACTTCTTGTGATGGTCCTTTGCCTCTTTTGTCAGTTTAAAAAGTTCTGAACTCGTTTTCTTTTTTGTAATCCTGATACTTAGTTATGGAGTTTCGTTACCACCTTGTTGCCTGCTGGCTTTGCAGCAGAGACACTGCTGTAACCTTGTGGAGGTTTCAGTGCAACTCATTTTAATATGACTAGCTAATATCCTTCTGGGCCAGTGCAAGTAACAACAATAGATATCTGGTGTGGGGAGAAGTCACTTTGCATCAGAGAGATTTCAAGAAACACTTGAGCAATTCAGTACGGCACTTCTGATTTGAAGCACATGTGAGATATCGGCTGGGCAGGGCTGCAGCTTTCTGGTGCTCTTTTTTCTTTGAGGGTTAATATGTTCTGCACTTATGTCACATGTGCCTCTCACATTAATCATTTGGTCAGAACACTGTCTCAGGTATTACATTTTCTAAATCTGGTGTAGGCTGTTGCTTTATCTTTGAACATCTTACAGGGCCTGAAAAAGTATTTCTTTAACTTCTGCAGATTATGTGCAGGCTGCTCAGTAAAGCACCCAGTAGCAATCAGGTTGGCCATCAGAGGAAGCATGAACAGAATAGCTTTCTCTCTCCAGCTTCATAATTATCTGATTGTTTGCTTAACAGCTTTATTAATGCGGACCCCAAACTCTTTCCTTGTCATCAAAAAGTATTCATTGTTTGTGTCTTAATTTGAGCGAAGTGTATATTTAGCGGGCTTTGCTACAGTATTATTCCATTTTTTTGAATCTGTTGTATTCCCAGTATCCCAACAGCTTTGTAAGGACTCTGTGCTGGTACTGGGGGGTTGGTCTTTCCCAAAGCTTACTTTTAACAAGATTGAGCATGGCTCTTCCTCCACCTTTCCTCATACACACTGCAGGGAAGCTATTCTCTATAGTTCAGTTACTCAGCAGAGAGGCTGGTGGCTGCTGCTGTTCAGCATTCTTGGTACACAGCCTGCTGTGACAACTTTGTTCTTGCATGTGACTACGTTTCCAAAACTGCTGCTAAGCAACTCTGTCTAATGTTCTAGTGCTCTAATATAGTGTCAGTGAGTAACAGGCTTGCTGGGCTGACATTAGTCCCTCCAGCTCTGCTGACAGCAGCGAGAACATTAGTAAGCTAAGAAACATGTTCATTAAAAGACAGGTGATCTTACCAGCTGGTCTTGACACTGGCAGGCGGAATGAATTGGACATGTTAGCTGAAATGTCTGGCCTGAGTCCTGCTCCCACTGTCAGTTGGTTCTGGTCACAGTAACAGTAAATCAGTTGCAGTTTAATAGGATGCACTCTTACTTTTACAAGCTATCCTATCACTTTAATATGATATTTTATCACAGTTGTTTCACTGATCTGACCTTGTTAGAGACCGTTGGTTTTTAGTTTTATTAGTATTGGCTGTTTGACAGTTTTGCAATAAAATGCACTTAGGATTTTAGAAGTGCATCTAAAGAAAGTGTCTTAAATCTAAAGCGCATCTCAAAGAGTTTAAAAACCACACATAAATAGGTAGTCAGGTGTGAAGTATAATATTAATCTTTTGTTGGAGTGTGAGGCACTCCATTAGACAGCCCCTGTTCCAGAGACCTTTTTCAGATGTTCCTCTGTATGAATTTACCTTAACAGTCTAATCCGTAGAAACAGTAAAAATGAAAAATATTCTGCTGTAGAAAAGCCCCAAAGTAAAGAGATGATTGTTATTTATAAATGAACAAATTAATGAGATCCTCTGTGTACTCCCACCCCGACCTGTTCATTGGGATGCCCAGGTCAGTGGTGTACAGAGGAGTTGAACAGTGCTGTTGGTTTGTTATGGAATTAACCATAATAATATTCAGCTGGAAGCCCCCCCAATGATGGAACAGACTGTGCCTTTCTCATTCTGATAGTGGCTAACTCTCATCAATCAACTATACCAGTACAAATGCTTGGGTGTGATTTCCTCCCAGTCAGTGGATGGAGACAGTGTCTTGTGATTACAGCATCTTCTCCCAACGTTCTCAGATATGTCCAGATTTCAGCATTCATGAACTGGAATATTACACTAGGGATCACTAATGTTAGCACAAACAGGCCCAACTGACAGAGTAGATGAACTCTTGATAGTCTGCTCTTCCACAGGGTGTTTTTTTTTTTTTAAATCAGTACAGTAAAATCCATGTATTAACTGCATATCAGTTGTTTAAATGGGATCAGAATAGATCTCTAGACTGGCTTGTATGAACTTGGAGGTATAGATAGCTGTTGTCACAGGACTCTGTAACCTTTTGTTCTAGACTGTGATGTCATGAGCTATAACAATAGAGTTTATACCGATCTTTCTATAAACTGGTGTGAAATGAAGCAAACATAAATTTATCTCTCACAGGTTTTAGTTCACGAACGTATTTCACGTGATAATAGAATTGGTCACTGTACTTAATGTACAGTTTGAAATGTACTTTTAAAAAAATCAGTCTCTGCAGCAGTTGCACACACTTGAATATCTTGAGCCAGGCTGATTAGACTCCCCACAATGGCCCTGCTGAGGCCCGGGTTGAACTCGCTTTATAAAAAGCATTTCAGCTTTCTTCCAACTAATGGCTTTTCCTCCTCTTCTTCCTTGTTCTGTTTCCAGGCAACCTGGCCTCCCGCAGGATCTGTGCCCCCTGATGACGTCCTTGCACCTCTCCTCCCTTCTCTTTTCTCTCCCCCTCAGATGCTCCGCTTTTCTCCTCTGATGATGAGGTGCAGAGCTGAACACATGCAAGCTGCTTTTCATCTCTACTCCCACATGCAGTGTGATGTGCACTTCTGTACATGTGTGGGAAAGACAGCAGATAGACTTGAGCAACCTGCATTGTATCGTCTGATTTACTAGGCCTTTCCAGACGTGTCCCATTATCTTCATAGCCAGTGTCATGAAAAGAAGGGGGTAATCAGAGCACTTGGCCCGTGCTCCATGGAATGTGGGCCAGTACTGGGTAACTTCCTCAACATGATTTCCCTCATACCCTCACCTCATTTTTGATTTGTTTTACGTCTCTGCGTCTCAATCAGACTGCCAGCAAGACAGATTGTGTGGTGGGAAAATGTCCGGTTGGGACTAGGCTGAGGTACTATGCTTAAACCTGCTTTTGAATGAAGAGTGGATTTAGGCCTTGTCTGTCCGTGAGTTATGCCAGTTTAACTAAAATTGATTTATGTAGGCTGGTTACTATACATTTATATAAACCAGGTTGTGTGTGTCCACATAGGGGTTTGCACCAGTTTAACTAAATTAACCTAAACCAGTTTGTGAATCAACCTAATGCAACTTGTGTGTAGGCAAAGTCGATAACTCTTGACTTTAATTTGAATAGAACTAGTGGCAATAAACTTAGAAGTGTTCAGCATGTGTGTGTGTGTGTGTGTGTGTGTGTGTGAGAGAGACTGACTGACTCACTCTTACCAGTATTATCCATTTCTGAATGTTACTTTCACTAAGGGCATGCCTACATTTGCAATTTAAAGTGGAAAAAGTCCCTTTTTTGCGCAATAACTGTGGGAGCGTCTACACTTGCCAATGACTTTTTGCGGTGAAACTCAGAAGTTTGACTGCAAAAAGAAAACCAGCTCCACGAGAGGCGTACAGCTCTTACCAGTGATGCTTTTGCGGTGATGTGCAAGTGAAGACACATTCTTCCTGTTTACAGAGCTTTTAGCCTCCACAGGATGTCCCACGGTGTCTAGGTGATCACTCTGGCCAGCAGCTCTGCTGCTCTGACGCCAGGTAAACAGACACCCACCCCTCCCCCTGTAAAGCCCTGGGAACTTTGAAACTCTCTTTCCTGTTTTCACGGCAAGGGCTCACTTATCTGGCCAGGTGACAATGCCTGCTCCACGGAGCAAATACTGAGCTACTGGAGCTGATCAGTGTTTGGGGAGAGGAGGCTGTTCAGGGACCCAGGATGCCCCGTGATCCCCTCCGCCCCCTTCCCATAAGACGTATCATCAAAATGGAGAGAGCTGCACTGGCTGCTCTCATTGGCAATGGAAATGCTCAAATGTAAACACTCTGATGCCTGTGGAAGTGAGTGAGTACACCAACCTGTCACTATCACCGCTGGAAACTGACCGCAAAAACTCTGCAAGTGTAGCCATAGCCTAAGGCTGTCTACACGACAGACCTTAAAGCGGCACAGCTGTACTGCTGCAGCTGCACCGCTGTAAGGCCTCCTATGTAGCCAGTCTATGTCGAAGGGAGCCCTGGCTCCAGCCTGAGCCTGAATGTGTTTGCCGCCAGTAAACAGCCCCTTAGTCTGAGCCCCGTGGTCTCAAGTCACTAGCACAGGCCTGCTGCAGGTTTTTAACTGCAGTGTAGACATACCTTAAAAGCATTCACAGATGTTAGTTAAGCTCCTGTGAAGTATCATAATCTTTTTATAAGGGATAGCCGAAGTTTTATAATGAGTCGGGAGTCCTCGTTTGCACAGGCCTACTCTTAACCATTAGAGGATACTCCCGAAAGTTTGACCAGCCTCCGAGTTTGACTGTTTCTTTCCCTTTAACAGAGAGCACTAAATAGAAGGGCAATGGGGTAGATTACGTACAATGCAGATTTGTTAAATGGAAAACAGAAAGGCAAAAAGTGCAATGAAATGCTGGATACACCTTTCACTTGGATCCTTTGGTTCTAAACATCTAGAATTTGGATTGCTAAATCTTGCTATGTATTTGCATTGACTTTTAGTGTCAGAAAATTGCAGCCTTTGCTATGCCAAAGAAGAAAGGGTAGCAGCAGTTGGGACTAGGAGACTTCACACACCACCCTGAGTGAAGAATGTGGTACAGTAGAACCTCATAGTGACAAACTGACCAGTCAACCACACACCTCATTTTGAACCAGAAGTACACAATCAGGCAGCAGCAGAGACAAAGAAAAGTGAATACAGTACAGTACTGTGGTAAATGTAAACTACTAAAAAAAAAAAAAGGAAAGCAGCATTTTTCTTCTGCATAATGAAGTTTCAAAGCTGTATTAAGTCAAGGTTCAGTTGTAAACTTTTGAAAGAACCACCATAACGTTTTGTTCAGAGTTAGGAACATTTCTGAGTTACAAACAACCTCCATTCCCGAGGTGTAAACTCTGAGATTCTACTGTATAAGAAATCTTATACACACTTCCAAAACTGTCTGAGGCAGTGGCAGGGCTGGTTTTTCTCACTTGAGCCTGCAAATGTTGTCAGCTCTGGGTCAAATTGTGCTTAGCTGACATGATTTGACCCAGTCTACACTGACCGCTAAGTCCTAGTCAGTATCATGTCTGCTAACTCTTTTGACCAGTCATGTTTAATCATGCTAATACTGTGTAATGTAGGCATTCCCTACACATCAAGTCAACAAAGCTGAGGTTGACTGTCATGCTCCTGTGCAAACTGCTTAGGCTGCCTCTCCTGCTCTGCAGGTAGACCTGCTTCTTGGTTTACAGCTGAAAATTGCCATTTAGGTATGTTCTTGTTGTAGACTGAAATGACACTTGGCACTTGTATCACCTCTGATCAGCTTTACAAAAGTGAGTGAGCATTATTTGCGGTATGATTAAATGGCTCATTTATTCCTCTTCAGTGTGTCTCTTGCAATACCTTCCTTGCCTCTTTTGGGGAACTTACCAGTCATCATTCTGTTCCCAGTGAACAAAACCTGTGATGATAGGTGTGTTGCGTTAGCATTTTCAGCAGCCGCTGGAGGTAACGTTAAACTCTCCATATATGTTTATTTTTCTTTAAAGAAATTAAATGACTGGGGGAAATGGACTGTGTAGAAATGCAGTGCTGGTGTCTGACTGCGTGGGGTGATTGTGGCGAGCATAAGAGAATAGGGTCATATTGAATACAGACTACAATAGCTCCACTGAAATGAAGGCACAGTTTGGGGGAGAGAAGGCTTTATCTTACTCACTGTTTGTAGGATATTCTTGACTTCTAATTTCTTACTTCCAAAAATCTTCAACCTGTCGGTTGAGTACCCAAGCCTGCAGGATGTTACTGTCATTCCCCATCCCCCCAACCTCCAGAACAGTAGACGCATTCTGCATGAAACGCCTCGCACTCGCTCTGCAAGAACAATTTTATTCAGGAAAACTTTCACCCCTTACTGTACAACAGAGTGCAGATTTTCTGGTAATTCGCTAGATGAACTCAGCACAGAAACTGGTGTTCTGGAAGTGCTACATCACGGCCAAGATGTCCTACTTGCTGTGCTCAATGCCATCCTTTCTCATGCCCCACCGCTACCAGAACATGGAATGTCATGTTTCCGTTTGCCGACAGTCTACTGCTTCCATTAAGAAGCTGCCTGCTGCCAAAAGTTTCAAAACTCAGCTTTGGAATTCAGTAGCTTCAGTTCCATTTTCACAAACATGCACATTCTTAGGGCTTGGGGAAACTTACCAGTATAATTATACTGCAGTAGTTACGCTAGTATAAGTCTATGTGGGAATAAAATTGTTCGCCTCGGGAGTTGTACCAATGCAGCTATAGTAATACAATTATACAGATATAATTATGCTGCTCAATTTCCCCATCTAGACAAGTACGTAGAAATTGGACATCTAGGATATCAATGGTTTCCCCTATTGCTATCTCCACCGAAGTGTTGAAAAATCATGAGATTTAAAAAAAAATAAACATTGGGTTCTTTGTATTTGCTTTCTGTTTGTTAAACCTTAAGGGCGCATCTGGGACACGTTTTCAAACTTTTCTCTGCAACCACAAGGCTAGAAATTAACTTTTTTTCTAAAGTTGAGATTCTCACAAAATAACAAGAGTTGAAGAGTTGAGGCCTTAAGAAAAATTCCAAATATCGTGACATGGTAAAATCGCAAGAGTTTACAACACTGGACTTCACAAGTTGCAGTTTTTCACTTATACATCTGGATTGAAGTCTTCCAGCCTTTCACATACATTTCATTACTTGAGTGGACTGCTATCAGTCCTCATTATAATCAAGTGGATTCAAGTGGCCTGCCGCACATCAGATACAAAGAATCTTAACCTGTAGTGAGATTAGTAGTCACTCTTGACTTCAGGAGGAAGGATTGCTGGTGTTAGCAAGGTTTTGTAGGATCAGGCCCATAAGTTGGTAGCTGTCTTACTCCAGACTTCAGATGCATATAAAATAAATTCCATTGAGGGAGAAGGAAAATAGAATTCCCCATCCCTGCAACAGTGCATCACACAAATGGTGATCAGAATTATTTTAACCCATGCTGCTTCTGCTCTCTCTGTCTCTCTCCAGTTGTGCTGGTGAGCTTGTGATCTACCTGACAGTGATTCCTGATACAGTAACATCTCCCGTGTGGCAGGCAACATTCAGTGCTGCTGCATCATCCCCCCGCAGCTGAACAGCCAAAGGACACCATCCCAAATTCTGGAGTTTCTGCAAAAGTGAATAGGCGTATAGAGTGGGAGGAAGACAAAGGACTAAATTAGTTCATAGCCATCCGACTGTCAAACCTGTTTCTGAACTCCCTTCACTGTTGATGCTGACTGAACTGCATTGCTAATGAGCTCTGAGAAGGATTTGGTTTTGAATTTGGAAGTTAATGTTTAAATCGTTATGCATAAACCAAAGGATTTCTACTGAGCCTGCCATGGCCCTTTGGATGCAGTCCATTGTGCCTAGAAATGACATTGCTATAGGGAGTCTCTGACCACTTGGGTTGGGATAAGGAACAGGAAATAATTCCTCTATGGTCCGCATGCTCTTTTTATTCAGATGTCTCATAAAGCCCCTCCAGGAATTGTTACATCCACTCTGTCCAACTCTGAAGTGCACCCTACCCTGTTCTGGGGTGGAACTTGGTAGTTAACAGCACACAGCAGTATTAAGTAGTTTAGGACAGGAAGTGAAGAAGAATCCTGCCTCTAATTAAAACCAGAAGGGGGATTTTGAGAGGAAAAGTAATATTGAGATCTCCCCAGGGCTCGTACAAAGAGTGCTGTGGGTTCTCTAATGACTGCAGGGAGGAGCGGGGGGACCAGAGGTGTCTTAATCAGAAGATGCCATGTCTAGCAGCACAGATCTCTTTAGCACAATGCGAGAGCATTATATTCAGAACTCGGAGGAAAGTGTGCCACCAAATGTATTTCTCACAGCACAGGTTTTTTCCTTCAAGATCTCACTTCTAAATACTGACCAAGTAGGACTCCATTTAGCTTGTGATTTCTGAGATCCCGGCACAAATGGAATGACAGACAGGAATATTGTGTGTAGACTTGCTCGTGTGGGGTTTTTTTGTTGTTGTTTTTGCAGAGGAAAGACTGCAACGGCAGTATAGTTTTAATATTAAACTTGAAAATAAAGAGCAAGTATTCTGGTTGTATTTACTTTCTGAGACACCAGCCACTCTACCTGGGATGCAGAGATCCCAGGGCTGCTTATAGGTTGCTGCTGCTCAGGCACCTGAAAACAATCTCCTTTCAGTGTTTAGCTGGCATATTGAACTGTAGGTCTGAATGTTACGCTTTTGTCATTTGGATAAAACTGCTTGGTCCCTCTGTGGGCCAGGAATGGTCACAGCAGAGAACAGTACTTAGACAAGTAGAGTATGAAAGCCACAACAGACCTAGAGGTATTGGCGCTACTGACTTTCTCAAAATGCCCTCAGCATTTTCTTCGTGTTCTGCAAAATACATGAGGTGGTGTTGGTCGTGGAGAGGATGTGGAGAAGGTGAGAACTTCATTGTTGAGCAAATGCAGTTTCTTAATGCACAAACACTTTGGTCCTCAAATTTCCATCTTTCAGGTGTTGGCAATATTTATTTTCAAGCCACCAGTTTGCTCTAAAATGGCCTGGGCTGATCTGTTCAGTCATTTTCATACGTGCAATGGAGATTTTTCCTTTGGCAATTTTATTCTTCTCATGAGATTAAAAATGATTCTCAGTATCGATATGAACTGCTGGAAAGAAGACTACAGAAGGCTGGCCAGCCAGTCAGTTCCTGTTAGAGAGGAGACTCCTCCATTTTAGTCTTTAAGCCTGTCAAAAGAGGTTACATTGGTTCAGTAAAAGGTGCCCTGCTCTCTACCTTGCTAGAATGTCAAACTGAAGAGCAAATACCCCCTTTGTGGGACCTTTTCTCT
This sequence comes from Terrapene triunguis, assembly GCF_002925995.2. NCBI lineage: Eukaryota > Metazoa > Chordata > Testudines > Emydidae > Terrapene > Terrapene triunguis. The sequence continues at coordinate 16,762,787 of NW_020664725.1, read as the reverse complement.
TGTTTGAAATTACACAACTATTACTTGTGGATAGGTTACCCTATTAGCAGCCTCATCGACACAGGCAGATTTATGGTGACAGCTCACTTGAAAAATGTGCACCTGTGCCATCAGACTGACCACTCAAAGACAAGGAGTTGCAATACAACAGCACACTGCAAAGCCAGCATTTGTTATGTAAGGTCACCAACAAAAGCCTAAAGTTCAGCTCTTTGTCTCCAGCATTGATTAATGTGCATATGCCAATGAAAAGTGGCTCCAGATGTGAGTAATATATGCATTGCCATTTGAATGACTGTCTTGCTTGTTTATCTGGGCTTTGTTTAAGACTGTAGAGCAAATAAGAGAAGAAACTTCGCTAGTAGATTTGTTTTATGAATGTCTGAAGAACTCTGTGAAAACGAACGCAAAGGGTTGAACCTAAACCTTGCTGTGTGGTGGGATGTGTGGACAAACCCCATGTGTTTTTCTACCTCCTGTGCTGTTGTGGAAGCTCACTCCTGCAGGCCCAACTGCCCACTTAAATTCCTGAAACAGGAAAGGCTGTTGCTTTTGCTTGTGCAATGACTTGATCAGTGTTGGCTGTCAGTGAGGAATGCAATGGGACTGCTGCACCCCCCTCATATTTGTGGTGTTGGGGCATAAATGGTGACATTTGCTATGTCATTAGGACTGAGCAATGGGTAATATGGTACCAGATAGCTCTATCTCCTCTGGAGTCCATGGATCTGAACTGACCAGAGTGCTAATCACATAGGTCCTGCTTCACATATGCCAGATAGGGCATGTTGGAGCAGATGTGCTCCATTCCTCTGGCAGGAATGGGTTGATAAAGAGAGAGTAAGCACTGAGTCCGTGTTAAGGGACATGGAGGTATAGTTACTGTTTGTTACTGAATCTCCATAATAATGCACTGTGTGCAAATACTGCACAGCATCATCAAACGCATGCATCAGAACTATGTTGTAGCTCTCCAGCACTTCCAAGCTCGCTCCCACCGTTAATGTCACTATTTTCTGTCTCTCTGATTTCCTTAAGTTTCCATTTGGGGTTATGTGCTGTTGGAATCCAGTGAGGGCTCACTGAAGCCCTTGTATCGTCTGATTGAAGTGATCCCCTCACTCCCCTGGGAGTTATCTATTCCAAATGAGCTGTGTTCCTGAGCTCTTCAAAGGTTTCTGTCAGGTAGAAGCATGGTGTCAGAGTAACTAGAAGGATACAGTTAACTGGCTTCCCTCTATCTCTCTAGGGCTTTTATTGTTGATCCCTTCTGGCTAGGCGACCTAGTGGAATGGAAACCAGAAAGGAATCCTATCAGACATAATGTGCACGTCTCAATATAGAAAAAGCTCAGGTCTTGGAGTTGATTAGAAATATCTGTTCTCTCAGGGAGATCTGGCTGAGTGCATCAGTGGCTGAAGCCAATGGCACTGCTGGGTAACCGAATTTAATGCTGGCATTTGGACATAGCCTTTATTAGGCTGCAGCTAAATGGATCTGTCTGCTGGTTCTGCACCATTTAACTGAATGATATTCAGGAAGACATCAGCTATGACTCCCCACATAGCTTAGTGCACCTCAGGCTTGACCTGCAGCATGATCTGGTGTTCCAGTCCTTGGCTTCCCACACAGCTCTGCCAGCGAATCTCTGTCCTCATCTGCTGTGCGCACTGTGCTCTAACCAGTCCTTGTTACCTCCTGTTCAGACTGCCCAGTGTGTGGGGATTTTGTGATACTGACACCTCTCTCTCTGAACTCATTCAGTAACTAGGCCCCAGATCTACAGTGGTGACAGGTTAGAACACTGTTGTACTAGGCATATGCCCTCTTAGTTGATTTCTAGAGAAAGGAATGTTTGTGGACTTGATGTTCTGTACCAAGAGCACTTCTGGTTCATATTTGACAGGTTTGCCATAAGGAATTTGAGGCGGAAAGGAAGACTCATACTTCTGACAGTTCTGTTTTTCCTAAATAAACACGTTGTATTCTTACACAGTCGGATCATTAGCTTGTGCCGCCTGTTGTGGCTGCTGTTGTGAATAAGGTGAGTTGCTGATATAATGGAAAGAGCGGATGTTCCTAGGGGCTTGTCTACACAGGGAAATTTAGAGGCAGGATTATGCTGGTAAACTTCCCTTGTAACAAACGCTATAATACAAAATACCTGCAAGTGCAATACAAAATAAGAGCTTTTAGCTTTGGCAGTGTTGTGATAATTAGGCCTATAGGTTTACTCTAATTGTAAGCTCACCTGTAGAAATGTGAAAGTTCGTGACATGTCACAGTCGCCTATAACAACAAATGATGATGGGAAAAGGTACGAAAAGAGGAGAGACTGAATTAGTCTAAACAAAAGGGCCTCCTGATATGATTCATGGGCTACTTTAAAATCATACTTGGGGAAAAACAGAAGATGTGGAACTGGAAATTAACAAACCAAAATTGATGTGTTAGATACTAGGCCTAGCTGGTGGACAAAATAGTAAGGTAATGGGCTAGTCCACCCATCACTCCTTTTCTGGGGTCCTTAAAGAAATATTTCTTTAGGGGAAAAAGCAGAAGAACAGACAGAGGCTAGTGGAGTGAGCGACTTCATTGGGACCCCGGCCTTTGTCATCCTGATTCTAAGTGATGTTCTGGCCTGAGTGTGAGACCCAGATGACATTGCCACTTCTGCCAGCTCCAGCTGAATCCCAAACATCACCTTGGATGAAATGGAGTTGGACTTAAACAGCAACAACAAGAAGCTCCAGCCCATCGCAACTAATTTCTTTTTGTTTCCCCCAAAGGACAGTTATTACCACTTTTGATACAGTCTAAGAGACTGTCAAACAAGGGGGGGGGTTTCTTCTAAAAATTCCCCAGCTAAAGGAAAAGGGAACAAGAGAATGTTGTTAAAATGAAAGCCTTATTTAATACTTTCAAATGTTTTAAATGGTTTTTCCTTCTTTTCTTTATCTCTAATAAAAGGTTAAAAGGATGTTTAATGATGTGTTCGCCATGGGACTAAGCAGGCTGAGGTCTCCCTATATCAAACCCTGGACCTTGTTTAACACTGTTTAATGTTGGACAGTGACTGGGTTATGTTGACGTCTTTGGGCCCCTGTATTCCATCTAAATTAATACAACAGAGAGTAGCTTTAACTTGAAGCTTTCCTCACTACTGGTAACAAAAAAGCTGTTTGTTTGAAGATGCACTTGCAGTCTATAGCCAAAATATTTTTTTGAGATCAGCTGTTACTCTGATGCAGTTTCTGACAGTTTATCACTTCTTGGTGCTGGCCTTTGAAAGAAGGAGGACAGTGTTAGCATCACATCTATAATTTGAATGGTCAGTATTAACACTGCTGCCTCTCCAAAGATGACAAAAGTGGTTCACTGTCATCTGAGAGGCAACATAGGACTGGAAGGGACCTTCTGGGTCATTGAGTCCAGTCCCCTGCTATTGCAGGCAACCTCTGTTACAGAACCCCATTCACAAACTGAAACTTGACTAGACTTGGATGAAAACTGACTGTGTCAGGTGATGTTAATTTTCAGCCAGGTAACACTTGGGTAAACCAGAATATTTTTTTTCTAGATTTTTTTCTAGTGTCTTAATTTAGAAGGCTAAACAGTAACCTAGAAGGATAAACAGTAACTCATTAATTTATTAAATGTAACTTATTCGCACTGAGTATACTTGTTCCTCGAATGTTGGGAGCTCCTTGCTGCACTGAATTTACATAGAATGCATGTGTATAATGTGATTTTTGAAATATTAATTACAAAATGCATCTTTAATATTCTCTTAGGCATCTCATTAGCCATTTGCACCTGCAGATTCCTTAGTGTGCGCAGCTGTCGTGCATTCAAGTTGAGCACAAGGTTGCCCCAGTTATTTTTGCATGTGATCATATGCGTAACTGTTAAAATCTGTCCCATAAAGTATTTAATTCTGGCAAAGCTTTTAAAGTGGCATTTTCAAAAGCACTGGGCATTGGCCTAACTCTGCTCCCATTGAAATCATAAGAGTTTTACCATTAATTTCCATGGAAATAGGCCACTAATGAGTGCTTTTAAGAATACCTCCCTTACGTCTGAATTTGTGATATTGGTAACTTTAAATCTGGCACAAAAAATCTAGGCATTATAGCTTTCTTACTAATTGTTACTGGCAACTAGATGTGGCTGGGAGGAGAAGTACATGGACATCCACTTGCTATCAAAAAGATCAATGTAAAAGCATCACACTGTAAAACAGCTGCAGTTTAATACAGTAGCATCCACATGGGAGTCCAACTTAAAAAGAAAGTTACTTTCAGCTCTCCTGACTATGAATGATCGGGGTAATACTTGCATTTTCTCATTGATCAGGAAATTAAATGAGTGTTCCTCTGTGCTCTGAGAGGGCGGTACCAATATACCCATGTTGGCATATCCTCCAACTCTGTCTCTTCAGGGATGTCACAAATAGGTAATATTATATGAATAATACTTTTTAGAACGCTCTTGTCATTTCCCTGTGTAAATAGGCAGAGAATGCTGTGATCCGCATATGGAAATAAATACTCCATGTGGGATTTAATTATGCAGACTTGTTTGGTTTTTAAATCTTCAAGTGCTTTTTGCAAAATATCCTCTGTAGTGAGTAGTGCAACATCCTCTGCCATCCTTCTCAATTTGAGCAAGTGTTGTGTTTTTTTTTTTTTTTTTTGTCTAATTATAGTGGAGAGCTTGCATATTGGTAGCTTGGTGCTTGGTTAGATGGACTGTAGAGGAGTATCTGTAATGAATGCTACTAACGAAATAGTTAGTTACACTTTCAAACCTGTTTTCACATGGGCTTCCTCTTCAAGTCCCACTGTGATCTTTAGTTGTCTGCGCTGGAAAGGTCACGTTACACAAGAAGTCAAACAAAACACTTTCTGTTCAGCATCTTTCCATTAAGCAGCCAGCATGCGTGGGTTGATCATTGCTAGTTGTGCTTTGCTTAGTGAAAAATGTGATGGCTGTAGTCTCCCTATTTGAATGAGTAATATGTAGTCAGTGTTTTTTCATAGCCAGTGTATGATCCAGGGCTTTTTTGGTCAGGTGTCTAAGCCTCTCTCCTTGCTTCCTTTGTCTGGACTTGAAGTGCTAGCATGAATTCATTTTCTTTGATGCATAGGGGACAGTATTTGTTTCAAGCAAGCGTGTATGAATATTAACCACAATTTCAATTGATAAACAGGATGTTTGTATTAATTTCTAATCTCACCAAGAGGGCATTATCTCCTGTAACAAGGCCACTGCTTCCTCCAACAGTCTCCTTAATCCGTGATGTGATCTGTTCACTCCCTTTTGCTTCACTTCCATTTACAAACAGACACACTACTGAGGTGATGGATTGTCTTGGCCCATGATTTGGCACTTGAATTTGTCAAGGTAGCAAATGGCAGGAAATTCTGCAGTACCATCAGCCAAGATTTCCTTCAACAGAAGAGACTATCGCAACAACAAATGGAGACCTTTCTGATGAAGTTAGTTTCCCTCCAGGTTGTTAGATGGGAACACAGATTCTATGTTTACTGAGACTTTTCTGAGAACAGGGCACATAACACTCTGAAAATGGTTGTACCAGGGAACCCACTTAACACAGTAGTCCTTGATCTGTTTCAAATATATGGTGTGGCTGGGACCAAGGGTGGATTGATTTAAATCAAAGTGGTTTAAATTGCCAATCTTAATCATGATTTAAATCAGCAAGTGGGAAGGTGGTGACCAGTTTCTCATAGTGTCGGCTAAGTGAAACATTACTTGAATATTCAACTCTTTAGTGACCCTTTTGCACATAGTTCTTGGAATTTCTAATCAGACTCCTTTAAGAATCTTAGTGAAAGTTGCGTTTTGGTTATAGGACATTTCCACTCACCCCCCAAACTTATCTATGAATGTGATGTTCTTGGAAATATACATGCCCGTTAAACTGTCAGTGTCTCCTGTTTCCTGTATATGTTGATCACCTGCCATATAAGACATTGCAAAATCCAGATTCTTGTAACTGACTGGCTCCTGACCGCCAGTCAGTTTTCTACCATCTATGTCTGGCCGAGAGGTTATCCTTTCCTTTTGGATGTGGGGCTTGCAGTTGCTATCCACGCCTTTGTTATGTAAAAATTAACTATTGCAATGTGCTCTATGTGGGACTGTACCGTAAAACTATTCGGAGACTGAAGCTAGTGCAGAGAGCACAGCAACTAATTGTTTATCAAGCCCAACATCGTGCTGGGAACATGACACCAGTGCTCCAAGATCTGCACTGGCTGCCTCATGATTGTTGGGTGGAATTTGGGTAGTTGGTTATGGCCTACAAAGCCCTAAATGACTTGAGAGCTGTCTACCTGGGACATCACCTCTCCCCCAGTGTCATAAACCTCCCCCCCCCCTTCTCTCCCACAAATGTGAAATAGCCTGTTTGGAGACCTTCCAGGTATAATGGTTCTTGAGTGCCCGACTCTTATCTCTTATAGTCTTGTGTGGCCAATAGAACAATCAGGCCACCTCTTTATGATCGCATCACAGTTGTAGCAGGTCTGTTGGTACTGTGCTGTCCTCTGAGAATGGAGGTATAATTAGTCTGCTTCACAATTAATAGTAGTGACAAACCAATTAGTCTTTTAGGGCTTTTAATTTTTTTTACCTAAAGCTTATTGCTAGTTAACTCATGGTGATTAACATGATTGTAGCAGGCTAGGCTGGATGCTCCCCAGACGTTGGATCCTGGATACAAATGTTTATGGTTTACCTCCGCTGATCCCTACATGAACTACAAATGGAACAAAGGCTACTTTGGACAGTCTTCAGACATTCAGAAATGTGTTAAGTGCCTTGAGTCTGCCCTAGAGGTAAAGACTCCTGTGTACCCATGCCCTTTAGTTTCTTGCTCTAACCAGTATTTACTGTTCAGAGCTTCCAATAGTAATGGCTTCCTGAATTCATAGCTCAAAATACTGTAGTTGTTACTGCAAAGAAATTGTGTGGAGCCTTGTGCAGAAATTCTTTGGCTCTGTGCTCACTGAGATCTGAGCTAGACGGTTTTGACTGTGGAGTGTGCGCGCTGCTTCTAATATCATAATTTTTTTCTGGATCTGGTATTTTGCCCTGGGAACCCTCCCTATCCTCTTAAGAGAGATGGCCCATGTAGCAGTCTGCTGAACACCTGTCTAAAGACATTGCTACTTTCCAACTACTATCTTTCCTGAATAAAAATTGATTTAAAAAAATCAAATAGATTTTATTTAAATCTTGATTTAAAAAAAAAAATTAAATACAATTTTCTTTTTAAAAATTAAATTTGAAATAATGACTTAGGCCCTGAACTTACTATAATCTATGAACATTTCAATTAAATAAAAAACTAATATTCAAGCAGCACATGGTGCCTGCCAAAGTTTTAAAGTCAAGCCACTGAACTGATGGAAGTTACTGGCTAAACATCTGGAACCAGATTGTTGAAGTGCTAAACCAACTTATGACACTAGTAATTTCTTCTGCAGGTGCAGAGAGAATATTTTCTTTCAGTTTATTCAACTAGCTCAGTTAAATGACTAAGTTTATTCAAAGTTAAGAAAGCAGCTGGGGAGCGAAAGAGCAAGAAGGCCCATTTTCAGTTTTCAGTCTATCAATAAAAATGAAATGTGCGAGGATGAGCTCTACTAGTTCTAAAATCTTGAAAGACATGGTGATCAGAAACAATCAATTAAATTCACTAACTACAGATGCTTCCTTTTGTTTATCAAAACATGTTTTGCATTTAAAAGTGATTAAACTTTTTAACTAATAAAATAATTTTAAAATACTGTTTTTGTGCATTTTTAATTGAAGTCCTAGTTATATCCAAATGTAGTTTGTTACAAATTACTAGTTTAAAAAATTAATAATCAAATAAATAAGAATTCCATCATGCAATATTTTTTAACATAAAACATAAAGAAATTAAAATCTGAACAAATGTGTATTGAGCTATATAGTTGCTTAAATGTGCATAGATATAGTGTAGCCTGCTGGTGAGCAAAAACTACCAAATTTAGTGGCAAGGCTATATTTAGTTGCAAATCAGTGTGTTTTAATTATATCAACCTTTCTTTAGGAAAATAACTAAAAATATGACTGCAAAAATGTATGATTTAAATCAAGATTTCCTGCTTGCTTATTTCAATCATGATTAACACTGGTGATATAAATTACATTGATTTAAATCTATTCATCCTGCTAAATTCCAAACACCTGTGTGGTTGGCCATCATATGGTTGAGGAAGGTGCACAATTGCTAATCAGGAACTTTGCTGGAGAGAGTTGGAAAAATAAAATCTTCTGGCCCCACAAATCTCTGGGTTTGACTATGTAGAATTCAGCATGATGTTAGATGAAAAGTAGAGAGGCCAACAAGTGGAGAAACTATGAGAGGGCTCTCAGATAGTTCAGGTTACAAATTTCCCTTCTTTGAGCTTGCTGCTATGCAAACTGAGAGTGTAGAAATGGTACTGACCCAGGGAATATTTAACAGCATCCCACCCTGATTGTTAAACTTTTCAGGTGTCAAATGAATTATTATTTGAGCTTCAGTCACTGAAGACAGACCAGGCAGTCTATCCTAAGGGGACAGAATGCTAACTTCTCCTTTTTGTAGTCTCAGGGCAGGTCTACACTTACTTCCTGGTCCGGCCGTAAGCAATCGATCTTCTGGGATCGATTTATCGCGTCTTGTCTAGACGCGATAAATCGATCCCGGAAGTGCTCGCCGTCGACACCGGTACTCCAGCTCGGCGAGAGGAGTACGCGGCATCGACGGGGAAGCCTGCCTGCAGCGTCTGGACCCGCGGTAAGTTCGAACTAAGGTACTTCGAATTCAGCTACGTTATTAACGTAGCTGAATTTGCGTACTTTAGTTCCAAGTAGGGGGTTAGTGTGGACCAGGCCTCAGGCTCAAATGCAAAGATTTTTTTTTCAAGTGGTTTTTCCACCAACTTCCAGTGTCTTACCGGGAAGTAGTTTTTTTTAACCACCAACTAATAACTGCATATGAGAACTCTAAATGGAGGATGCAGGTCTCTGTGGCTGAAAAATCTCTCAAAATTATTTTAATCTTCCTCTCCAAATACCTAAATTCAGAGACAGTTCCTCTTTGTTCAGTACTGTGTACTTTATGGTAACCAATAGTTATTCATTCTAAGATTTTTCTCATCTGTTCCCCTCACATTCTTTAACATACACGTCAATTTAACACAATTGAATATTGCTCAGAATTTCAGTTTCCCTCTTGGGTATCTAGTCAAGTCCTGTGAGGCCTCCAGTGCTCTGTGTAACCCAGCTCAACTGAAATGAGAATAATCCTGTCAATCATAGTAGCAGATATTACAATAATTGAAATAGAATAATGTAACTAAATGTGCAAGTGGTAACATTGTATCACTTTGTCTTTGCCCTTTGAGATTGTAAACTCTTTGGGTAGGGACTCTGGCTGTGTGTGTGTCTGTATGTGTGTGTACCTTGTGACGGGTTCCCCCCAGGGTGCCACCTGGAACTGGGGTACCACTGAGCCCTCTGACCCACCAGCCTGGCTCCCTCTCACACTGTGCTGCTGTGACACGCTGCAGACCTGCTCCTGGTCCTACACTTCCACCAGCATTCACACAGGTAGGGACACACCCAGCAGCAATTACATGCAGGCTCTGACCAGCCACCTCATAAACTAACAATAGAGAGGCTACAGCCAAAATAACCACCAGCTTCCAGGCCTAGGACCCTAGAGCTGTACTGTCCTGCCCTGGTCCAAACCCCAACCAGTTATGAATTGATTAGCCAGTTCGCCTCCCCCTCAATGTGGAGAGGAAATGCAACAAGCCTGTGTTAAACCAAGCTGAGATTTCCTCCCCCATCCCTCCAGAAACTTCATTTTAAAGGCACACTGGGTTTAAATTAAAACATAAAACAAGTTTTATTAACTACAAAAGATAGATGTTAAGTGATTATAAGGGATAGGAAACAGATCAAAGCAGATTACCCAGCAAATAGACAAAAAACTCAAACTAAGCTTAACATACTAGATAGGATATGAATTAGTAGTTTCTCACCCTGAGTGATGGTACAAGCAGATTCTCAGGGCCCAAGCTGCACTTGTTTTGCAGCTTGGAATCCTCAGGTTTTAAATACACAGGCTAGAAATCCCTTTAGCCTGGGTCTAGCGCTTCCCCCGGTTCAGTCTTCTGTTCCTTAGGTGTTTCCAGGAGTTTTCTTGTGTGGGGAGTGAAGAACAAGAGATGAGGTCACTCCCTGCCTTATATAGCTTTAGCATATGACGGGAACCCTTTGTTCCAAAACTAGTTCCCAGACCAGTCTGTGGAAAAATACAGACCCCCCAATATGGAGTCCAGAGTCATGTGGCCTGGTCACATGCCCTTGTAGAGTCATTGCAGGCATTACTTACAGGCTGTCTGGAGCATTCTCAGGAAGGGTCACCAGGTGGAGGGAAAGCTTCTCCTGAGGCCTATTGTTTTCCCCAATGGCTCATTGCCCTGAATAGGTCCTTCCCAACCAACTATCTCTAGACTGTAACTACATTTGAAATACAGATATAGTCAATATTCAAAACTTCAGATACAAAAATGATACATGCATGCAAATAGGATAATCATATTCAGCAAACCATAACTTTTCCAATGACATCTCACATGACCCGTCTTCTAGAAAATGCATTATAATTATGCTATAATCATATCATAATATCACTATGGAGAATATGGGGTGTAGTATCACACCCTGCTATAGGTGAAGCTACACCAATAGCACTTCTGTTTGGGAGTAGTATAGTGCCCATTATGCACATTTACGTAGGATAATTATGACCATAATATGAGACTTCTATACTTAGCACAAATATGCACCTGTGCAGCCGTCCAAGTAGGCATCACATTTCTAAATAGCAAGTACACAAGTTCTGATGAACATCACTGTAATTGTCACTAGAAAGCAAGAGTCTAGTAATGAAGATGTGTGATTTCTTTAACTGGTAGTGAATTAACATTTGCTATTTTAAAATCCTCCCCAGGAACTTTTCCAATAAATGTTGGAAAAAGCACAGCATGTCCTTTCAGATCCCCAGCCCTGCACTGTTAGTTACTGACATAAGGTTGCATGTAATCCTCTGACTTCCCATTTCTTTGCTTTCCTTTACTGGAAGAGGTTTTAGCACTATCTCAGCATTTGCTATTAGCTGGTTCATGAACTCATCTCTTTGCAATCATAGTGGGTTATTTTCTTCACTCTCATATTCTGGCCTGCCTTTCTCCTACACTATATCTGATATGGACTAGCTTTTAAAGCGAATGCCCTCCCCCACCCCTTTTGTTGTTGTTCCTCTATATTGTTCAATGTTTTGTGCCTGAATGACAATGGAAGAGGGTTTTAATTTGTTGTAAACCTTGTCTTCCAGGAGAGATCCCACAGGTCTTTAATGCATGCGTATAAAGTGATAGCTGACATTAGAGCATAGCTGCATTAGCAGACTGCGCTTATGTGTGGAATAGTGAATTGGTTCTGTTCTCCAGGCAGCTATGTTTTTGACGATTAAACAATCACTCAGTAAGATCTTTGGTCTGTTTGCCTTCTGAGATGTCCTTTGAACACTGTAGGAGCACAAACATTCTTAGTAACACAACAGTTCAAAAGTAGAAGTTGTATGTGCTTCTGAAATTTATTGCAGCATTTTGCCTCGGTTACTGTTATACCAATAAAATAAAAACCAGCAGGATCTTATTAAGAGGGATAAGGCAAAGATGCCACATTTATTGTAAATATAATGATAAAGCAAAAGATAAAAGTAAACAACGTTGTTTGACTACTTATTACTTATACACACACACACACATTATATATATATATATAGAGAGAGAGAGAGAGAGAGAGAGAGAGAGAG
>NW_020664725.1:16670378-16750842 GCF_002925995.2 Terrapene triunguis | reverse complement strand
GGAGCTGTTTCATCCTGCTGTTGCTGACTCAATCAGCAGATGGCACATTCCTGTCCAAAGTGGCACATTCCTGGTGGCTCCACATTGTCCAAAGTTTGTGTTTCTCATCCTTCCAGGTGATGGGGTGGATTCCAGTTTACCCTCCGGGGGTTTCTGGTTATCCACTTGACCCATTCTTCGGCCGATGGATACTTTCTTTCTAGGCTGGCACCTCCCTAACCATCCATGTATATCAAGCATTCATCAGCATACATTCCATACCTTAACCATATTTTAATTTACTGTCTCCACCACGTTCAGAGTGTGTGCTAATTCATTTGAGGCTCCCGGCCCTTTAATCACAGAGGGTGGGGGGGTCTGTCCTAGGAGCCCTTGAATGAAGTGAAAGTCACTTAACAGCTTACAGTGTTTGTTTACATTGTATCAATTACTTCAAGAACAAAGTCAGTTAACTTGTTTGTAAGTTTTACATAGTAGTAAAGTATCTTTCACAGGATAGATCTAATCAATGGTTTCTACAGACAATAGCTTACAAGTTTTAACAGAAGACCCAAGAGATTTTTGTACTTGGTGAAACTGGATTTTAAAGTGTGGGGGACAAATTATGAGGGGGTCACTGTCACTTGGGGGAATCACTGTTAGTACCTTCTTTAATATCCCTACATTACTACATCCCTGCCGGCTCATTGCACTGCAATAGGTTTGAAAGAATGAAAAACCCAATAATGACATTCAGCCCTGACCTACTTTGGGAAATTATGGGTCAAAAAAGAGCAATTTAAATGTTTCTGGCTGTTTACTTGGTAATGATGACGGTGGTTTTTGGAAGCTTGGAAAGGAGAAAGCAGGAGTTAGCCAAAGCCGGCAGTCTCAAGGACTGCTCTTTAAAAAGGAAAATGTTTGGGATGCAATTTAACTTTCTGCTCAATATTTCCATTTCATCTTCATTACACAGCCACTAATATGCACATAAGGTCACATCCTTGTCCCATTAAAGTCAATGGGATCAGGTGTTTTAGCAGTTAATTTGCAGACCCTGAGCCCATCTCCTGGCAGGATGACAGATACCAAGAAGAGACTTTTCAGTGCTTGACTGCATAGTGACTGGCTCAATTATGGTCTTCTGAAGTCTGTCAGGAATACTTGAAATGACGCCATCACTTTTTATTTCACTATTGTCTGTTCCTTTAGCCCTATGTAGATAACGTGACTTTGTCGATTTCAAAATCAGTCTAAGCTTTCACTAGGAGGAGCTGTTTCTCTCCTGCGTTATCTATTGCGTGTCCCCCGCTTTCCTCTGTCTATATTCAGGTACTGCTCTTCCTTGCTTATCCTGGCATGCTGTGCTCCCCTTTCCCTGTTCCTTCTGGCTGCTGTCCCACCTGATTTTGCAGCTGTCGCTTCTTCTATATGCAGGTTCATCAGGCTGTCTCCTCTGCTCCCTGCTACTGCCTCTCTGTTTGCTTAAAGAAGGCGGGTTTTGTATTTCTACTTATTCTCTCTTCTGTGCCACTGCTGCCACATTTCCAGTCCTTGGATCACTTAGTACCTGTTCTTGTACCATAATGAAGTCTGACCAGAGTAGTGTTCAGGCCTTAAAACATGTGTAATGGAAATTCTGTGCCTTTTTTTTTTTTTTTTTAAGTGCCAAGCCTTTCAGAGTTGTTTTATTCTGAGGAGTGTGGCTGCTTTAAAGCCTTCCTGCCTGTAGCTAAGTCTTTATATTTTGGGAGCTGTCTGAGCAGCTATGAAAACTATATGAGCACTGTGCTATTTGTGAGCACAATGGCAGAGCACTTCGTATTGAGCAGTCCAAGACTTTGTCACCTGTGCTCTTAAAAATGAGTCCTGCTGGATCAGTCTTTGGTTTTTAAACCCAAGGCTGATTCTGAGCTTTATAAGTTGGAAGAGTATTTTGCCTTCACTGTGCCATAGCGATAACACTGCAGAGACAGATTCCTTGGATGCAAGGCAGGCAGTTATAAGACCCAAGGCTTTGGGAGGCCCCAGGAGCTTGGTTTTAAAGGGTTCCTCATACTGGATTGCATTAGGTCATACAAACTGAGAGGACTGCGAGAGCTGAAGCAATTCTGAATACAATCCTGCTGCTGCATTAGGTTGGCGGCCCCTCTTTGTTAACATTCCATGGTTGCTTGTCCTGCCATGAGACTTGCACTGAAAATGTTGAGTGGCTGTTTTTGTCCTAAATGTAGTTTTTCTCCGTTATGATTTCATGTTCAGCGCAGTGAGTGATTATGTCAATATCAGTGATAAGGGAACATTTTTTCTGGGCTTCTCCATATAACGTTTCAGTGCCTCTCCCTTGGTAGCCTCGCAGTCTATTTTTCCTTTATAATGTTTTGCAGTTGAAATTTCCAATGCTTTTTGCCTGGCAAATTCACACACTCTTGATATGGCTCTAGAATCCAAAAAATAGAGAGCACCACCCAATTGAAAACCACCCTGAAACCCCCTGTTTTTGGCGGTTGAGAGCAAGACCCCCAAGTGCAATTCTCAGTTTGAAGAGGTATCTTCTTCACCCAAATTGCTGTCTAGAGCTTAAATAACCTTTCTCCTATATAATAATTTGTTTCTCAAATTACTAGGTTAAATTTTAGTCTGATCCAAGGGAGTGAGAAAACACTTAAATGTTTTAGAAATTGAAGGAACACTTTATTAATTGGTAGCAGCACGTATGCTGTGAGCTGCCATGGTTTTTTATAATCTGTAAGCTTCATTAGCTTTTGATAATGGAATTGTTAATTGTTCAGATGTATTTTGTTTTAGTGTTTCACTTTTTAAGAAATTGGATTATGGTTTTGTTCCACTTCTAATTGTAGTCTGATTTACACTTCATTTAATGTACTCCCCACATACTTTACATGGTAACAGAAGGTCTGAGGGTGGGTGCTCGCCAGCTTTCAGCACGCTGTATAGGGCTCCTGAGGAGTTCTCTTTTCAGATAGGTAAAGGAATATTGTGGAAGTCTTATTACTTCTGGCTCCTTCACCATGAATGTTCCTTTCTTTTGCAGTGTGAAACCTGAGTTGCCCACACTTCTTCTGATGCTCATTATCAGTGTGGGGCTACTTTTGTCTTTGAAGCTAAAATAGGAATTCAATGCAGGTGAAGAAGCTGGGTTATCAGCAATGGAAACTGATGTGCTGTCTCCACAGAGTAGGTACTTTACAGCATAAGCAGCAGCAGTGTAAGCTTCCTCACATTGCTTAGCCCGTGCACCTCAACTTTGCCCTGGAAGGTGGTCCTCTAAGAATAGAGATGTAGTTGATCATTCTTATCGATCCAACCCGTGCCTTGTTTCCTGAGACTGCCAACAGGAACATTGATGGGGGGGGGTGTTTGAGAGAGATGTGAATACTTGTTTATTGAGAACTAGGCTGATAGTGCCAACTCCTTTCATAAGCCTCCAAACTGCTGTGAAATAGAAACTAATGAAGGTCACTACAGAACTTAAACTACATTTTTGTCAGAGATGGGTGGCTTGGTAGGCAGTGGGTTATGTTTTGCACACAGCTAGTCTATATGAAAATATGCTTGAATTATCCTAACTTCCATCTTCACCTTTCCCAGCTGTAGCATCTGTTAATGAACCAAGATAGTATATGCTTTAAGACAGGGAGTGTCTCTTTACTACATGTTTGTATGATGAGGCCCTGATCCTGATTAAGACCTCTTTGTGCAGATATCATACACGTAAGTAATGCCTCCATGTCCCACTACAAATCACCGGAGGCATCCCATGGAAACATTAATATGCTCTTGCAATATAGCTCACTAAAAGCCGAGAGTAAAATCTATGGTGTTGAAGTAGTTGTGGGAAGGTGAAAGGCAACGAGGCAGAGCAAAGACTCTTGATTTGATCAGTGAGTGTTATTTTATTGTTGTGAGCTTTTAAAATCTCTCTCGTTTCTCTCTCTGGCTGAATCACATCCCCCCTGCCTTATTATGTAATCTGTAGGAAGGCTGAACCTGTGAGTACTGTTAGGACAACCAGATAAGATTTCCAAAAAGTGCTTAAGTGACTTAGCTTAAGTCCTGTTAGGCTGCTAGGTCACTTAAGCACTTTTTGGAAATCTTGCCCACTACCTGTTCTCCAGCCAGTGTACGAATGTAGTTCAGTGCCACGCCAGGATATTAGAACAATATTGGGACAGCTGGAGAAAGTAGGTTAATGAGGATTGAAATTGTTTCTTATGTAAAACAGTGCAATTGATTGACATTTTTCTTGCAACCCTTCTAAGGGAGCTAACAATCCAAAAATCTGTAAGGAGGAATTGCCATTACACATCATGGAGAAGTCGGTTAATCACCCACTTGAACATTTCATTATGCAGCTCATGAAATGAACAGGCACTCGTTAGGGAAATAAAATTTAAGTTCCTAACCTCCAGTATAGATGCAGTTAGGTTGATGGCAGAATGCTCTCAACCTAGCTACCATGGCTTTAAGGAGCTGGAGGTCCTTAAGCGATGGAAAAACCCCTTGCGTTGCTGTAGGAAGTGTCTACACTACAGAGCTACAGTGCCGTAGCTGTGCCACTCAGTGTAGACATAGCCAGAGGTTAACAGAAGGCTGCACCTCGTATGATCAGTAGATAGAGTCCCTACCATGTGAACCATCTCATGGCATAGGAACAATGCATTATTGTATTTCAGGCCAAGGTTTCAGATTAACTCACGAGCCTCTTCTAACTTGCCTTGTGGCAGGGATCAGTATCCATATCAATGTCTTCTTTAAATTTCAACATAATTCTGGTTCCATGAGGTGAGAAGCACTTCCTCCCTGTGTGAGTTTTCAGTGGCTGAACTAAGGAGAGCTAATTCCCTCCTACGTTGCTACCTTCCACCTTCTGGTGTGCTCAAGGTGCCATGCGAGATGGTGTGGGTGCTTCTTGTCAGTGCTCGGGCTCACTGGCCAACCATTGTGAAAAGAATCTCTCCCCCCCCCTTTCTGGGGGGGGGTGTGTAGTTTTTGACGAGACCTGTCATTCTGAGGGAGGGTAGCATTGGTTTCAGTTGTTTCCCTGTGACTAGGCCTTGGAGGAAGTCAGCTTGGCTGATGTGGTCAGAGCCAGTTTTACTGTGGTGAAAACCTGAATCATCTATAATGAGGAAGGAGACTAGGCTGCCGGGAAATGCCAGCATGGGGAAAACAACTTTATTTGTCTCTTTGAAAATGCTCTTAAGCCCCCAAATATCAGGGGGTATCCGTGTTAGTCTGTATCCACAGAAACAACAAGGAGTCCGGTGGCATCTTAAAGACTAACAGATTTATTTGGGCATAAGCTTTCGTGGGTTAAAAACCCACTTCTTCAGATACATGGAGTGAAAATTACAGATGCAGGCATTATATACTGACAGATGACTTGTGAGGTAACTCCCCTCTTTTATGTGTCATATATAATGCCTGCATCTGTAATTTTCACTCCATGCATCTGAAGAAGTGGGTTTTTAACCCACGAAAGCTTATGCCCAAATAAGACTGTTCATCTTTAAGGTGCCACCGGACTCCTCGTTGTTTAAGCCCCCAACTTCCCCTCTGCCCTTCTTGCTTCCATGCTGAGTGATAACCTGGAAATTGCCCTGTACCAACTTAACCCTCATTGCCTCTTGCAAGATCCTAGGGAGGCTCTGTGTTTTCTTGGTCTGTAGCACAGGTAACTTCCCCCAGACTTTTCCCAAGAGACAATGATCTTATATTATGTACCTCTGGAACCCAAAGCGTTTGTGCAGAACCTTTATTTAGAAAGTGCCAAGTCTCTTGTTTAAGTGAATGTGTTGGTCTGTTCAAGGGCTTTTCCATTGGATTAAACTTTGAGTACAAGCATTTAAAGGATAGCTCTTCTGGCTTGAAAGTGTGACGAGAGATTACCTCACCCCCTTCTCTTGCTAGTATCCTGGAACCACGCGACTACAACAGCGCTGCATAGCTCTTCTAGCTGGTATTTTTCTATGTCCCCTTTGTGACCGCAATTATTTTTTGTGGTTGATATATTTTTATTAAAGATAGTGTATTTAAGCCCACAGCAGTGCAGCTGGATATGAGTTCATATCTCACGCGTACTGTCGTGTAACATAGCCGACCAAATCCTAATGTAATCAGTCAGATGTCAGAGAGGAGAGCGTAATAATTCAGTTATTCTTGTTTGAGACACTGACCAAAATATACTATCTGTATCTGTCTTGCATTGGGCCATGAAATGTCCACCAGCTCAACACAGCTGTGCTATATGGCTTTGTCAGATTTCCCTAAAGCAGATCTATAGCTTCTGAAATGGGACTTTAAAAACCATAAAGCTGCTCAGGAATACTCTACCTATTCCCATGTACAGTGCTGTCCTTTTAAACTTCTGATCGCTCTCAGGGCCATCTTCACTGCCACCATGTGAAGAAAGTCCCTCTCCCCCTCCCCCTTTTTTAAGCTTTACAAAAGCTTGTTCTTACTGGGAAAATCCTCTCAGCGAAAAGAATGTGATTGTGAGATCTTTGAGCCCCATGTGACTCCTTTAGCTTTCCAGTCTGCCATTCAGCGCTGTCCTCTTAACCACATATTGTAGGCTTATCAAAAGTGTAACTAATGAAAATCTGCACTGCTCACATATTTGCTGCACAACGGAGGTTACTCATCTGAAGAATGCTGCAAGCCTAGAACATGACAGCAGCAATTTGTCACCTCATTAATCACAGCTTGTTAGTGCCCTGCAATTTTAGGAAGTGGAGAAAGGGGCCTAATTTTTTGCCATTTCACCCTGTCCCTCAGCTCTAACTCCGTTTCAGGCAACCGCTTCTAATCCCAGTGACCAGATCGGTTTGCTGGATATTGTCATTTCAAGCAGGAGTGACTTTTGAAACCAGAGCTGGAATTTTTCGTGTGCATGTGACAGACTTGCCATTCCCATGTGACCCTGAGACCTCAGAATCTGCCAACAGCTTGCCCTGGGTTGTCTGCCATTTTTACTGTAGTAGACACCCTCAGTGACTCTAGGGCATTACTTCAGATTTTAAAATAGTGCGGTTGTGTACAGTAAAGACCCCGGTACTTAGTCAAGAGACACCCCCCCCACCCCACCTGGGCTTCCCAGCGATCCAGTGCTATGATGCTTATAGATAAAGCACTTACTCTTTTATTCGCTGAAATCCGTAACTTCAAAACTTCGGAGTCTATCAGATTGTCAGGAGCGACCCTTAATAGAACTATGTCCCTGAGTGCCAAGCTGCAGTTCAGATCTCCGGGCTGTGCTTTGAGTCAGGAGGGGAGCTTTACAGAACTTCATAACAAAAGCAAACCTTGTTCGAGGTGTATGAACCTTTTGGTGAACTGGACAGGTTTGTTCAGTCTTGGTCATTTCTTACTACGTTAACTTTCTCCCCACGACAGTCCCCATAGAGACTGAGGGGAGATGATCTCCTCCTAGGCTTGTCAGCGTGAAGGTAGAATTCTAGGGGATGGGCAGAGGGCATTGTGCTGTCTACCCCGTACTCCTGAACTCTGAAACAACAGCACTGGATGAGATCTTTCGGAAGGTGTGGTGGAAGTTCAGACTTCAAGGATATAGAGGTGTGGTGGGTGCAATTACTACAAAACTGACTGGCTTTAACCAATAATATTTTTAAGCAGAAAACTGTAATCTGTATATTTTATTTGAGGAACTTTAAAAATGTACACTTGAAATTTCTATTCCACAAATACAGTAGAAAACTGACCAGTCAACCCAAACCTCAGTGGAACCAGAAGTACGCAATCAGGCAGCAGTAGAGACCCCCTCCTCTCCCCCCACACACACCAAAAAAAAAAAAAAAAAAGGCGAATACAGTACAGTGCTGTGTTAAATGTAAACTACTAAAAAAATTAAGGGAAAGCAGCATTTTTCTTCTGCATAGTAAAGTTTAAAAGCTGTATTAAGTCAATGTTCAGTTTCAAATTTTTGAAAGAACCACCATAATGTTTTGTTCAGAGTTACAAACATTTCAGTTACAGACAACCTCTATTCCCAAGGTGTTCATAACTCTGAGGTTCTACTGTATATGGAACCGTAAAGTAGTTTTGGTGGAGGGTAAGTTTTCATAACTGATCGAAGAAAAGGTTTAGGGAACATCCAGGTGATTGGCTGAGTTAATGTTTTGCTATTTATTATTATGTTTATTATTATTAACAAAACGGCAGATGAAATGTAATGTTGATAAATGCAAAGTAATGCACATTGGAAAACAAAATCCCAACTATACATATACAATGATGGGGTCTAAATTAGCTGTTACCACTCCAGGAACGGGGTAGTCATGTTAGTCTGTATCCACAAAAACAACAAGGAGTCCGGTGGCACCTTAAAGACTAACCGATTTATTTGGGTATAAGCTTTCGTGGGTAAAAACCCACTTCTTCAGATGAATGGAGTGAAAATTACTGCAGAACTAAAATTCATTTGCAAATTTAACACCATTAATCTGGGCTTGAATAGGGACTGGGAGTGGCTGGCTCATTACAAAAGCAGCTTTGCCTCTTCTGGAATTGACACCTCCTCATCAATTATTGGGAGTGGACCACATCCACCCTGATCAAATTGGCCCTGTCAACACTGGCTGTCCACTTCTGAGCTAACTCCCTTCTTTTCATGTGTCAGTATATAATGCCTGCATCTATAATTTTCATTCCATGCATCTGAAGAAGTGGGTTTTTATCCATGAAAGCTTATGCCCAAATAAATCTGTTAGTCTTTAAGGTGCCACCGCTCTCCTTGTCAGTCAAGAAAGAGATCTTGGAGTCATTGTGGATAGTTCTCTGAAATCATCCACTCAATGTGCAGTGGCAGTCAAAAAAGCGAACGATGTTGGGAATCATCAAGAAAGTGATAGATAATAAGACAGAAAATATCACATTGCCTCTATATAAATCCATGATACACCCACACCTTGAATACTGCGTGTGGATGTGGTCGCCCTATCTCAAAAAAGATGTATTGGAATTGGAAAAGGTTCAGAAAAGGGCAACAAAAATGATTTAGGGGTATAGAACGGCTTCTGTATGAGGAGAGATTAATAAGACTGGGACTTTTCAGCTTGGAAAAGAGGCGACTAAGGGGGAATATGATAGAGGTCTATAAAATCATGAGTGGTATAGAGAAAGTAAATAAGGAAGTGTTATTTACTCCTTCTCATAATACAAGAACAAGGGGCCACCCAATGAAATTAATAGGAAGCAGGTTTAAAACAAACACAAAGTATTTTTTTCACGCAATGCCCTGTCAACCTCTGGAACTCCTTGCCAGAGGATGTTGTGAAGGCCAGTACTATAACAGGGTTCAAAAGGGAGCTAGATAGATTCATGGAAGATAGGTCCATCAATGGCTATTAGCCAGGATGGGCAGGAATGGTGTCCCTAGCCTCTGTTTGCCAGAAGCTGGGATTGGGTGACAGGGCATGGATCACTTGATGATAACCTGTTCTATTCATTCCCTTTGGGGCACCTGGCATTGGCCACTGTCGGCAGACAGGATACTGGGCTTGATGGACCTTTGGTCTGACCCAGTATGGCCATTCTTACGATTGTTTACTATTAATTATAGCTCATTAGCGGAGCAGTGACAATGTGCTTGCTGCTGTACAGAACACACAGACATGTTCCTGCCTAGTGGAGCTTACAGTCCGACCCCTGTTCTCTGGGGTATTTCAGATTCTCCTCTTCATCTGGCTGTTCTTTCTCATTTGAAAAGTGCTTTTCCCATGATAGAGCAAGTGTTCAATTCCAAGGTAGCAAATGTCCTCTGTTAGGCATGTTCTTTAGTGTTTTAAGCCTTATGTTTACATGCCTGTTTACAGTTTGCTATGGTAACATTCAGTTCCACATGAAATATGAGTCTGTTGCATTCAAGGTGCGAATGCCAGAGTAAAGCCCTTAACTCATGTAGTCTGTAGTGCTACATGGATGTGAAATTTCATGCACACTAATCCCGTAGCTATTCAGCTAGCAGTTATTTATCCTGATTCAAGGATCCTAAGTAACTATGAAACATATTCTCAGTGTGTTTTTACATTTTACCTGTTTTCCCCCTTTCAAAAGCAGCCACTGCCCCCAGGACCTTTTTGCATGTAAAACAGAGCTATTGGGGTGATACCACTGGTTGCTAACTAGTATTGTGGATGCAGCTATAGAACTGTTGTGTTAATGCTAAGACTTAAAAGGTCTATCTCTTGTAGGGCTGTAGCTGTTTTGGGAAGGGACCTGGGTGAGCTTTCTCTAACCACAAATAAAGTTGTTCTATCTCGTGTAGCTGTGCTCATGGGACTCAGGACAATCTTACTGATGGAATGCAGATTTTGAAAGAGCCTGCAACCCGTTCCTCTCTCCCCCTCTCTCCACAACTGAAAGCAGCATTTGGTAGGAATATGCAACTCATAATGTGATGGGGATCTTGTTCTCTGGCTTCCTAGATTACTTCCAAATAGTGAATGTGTGTTTCAGATCTCGTGCCAGTGCGGTTTCTTTGTCCGTTGACATGGCATGTCCCAGTATGTGAAACGCTTGCCCTCTAAGCGAATGTTCTAGTCTTCTACAGACAAGCTGTTCTATAGTTGGGATTTCCAGTTTCTCCTGTTCACTGTTTGATTGTTTTTAATGTAGTTAGGTAAATCACATCTCCTCGAACAAGCACTTCTGTGTGGTTTTAACATTTTTTATAAAATATTGAAATGAAATCCAAAGTGGGGCCTCTTGGTATCTTGCTACTCCCTGTTCTGACAGCCTCCCAGCAAAGGGGCAGGGGGAATCCATTGGGCTTTCTGAAGCCCTAGCATCCCAGGAATGAGTTTCTGGCCAAAATGAGGAATCTGCAGAGAATTTTCAGTATTGCAAAAAATGTGGCATTTGGTCTGCTGTATGGCTTTGGTCTGGTTTTTAATATAACCTCGGGAACATCATTACAAGGGTGTTGCTATGTGTGTGTGTCCATGCCACTCTGACTTGGTGGCTTATGGTATCTACCCTTCCTTGCAATTGGCTGTCTTTGTAAATAACACTATAGAAAATCAAAGAAATACCACCACAGAATGTTGTATTGTGGTTCTTTTCTAGTGTGAAATGCCAGCTCTAAACAGAAAATTTGCTGGTGGATCCCCAAATCATGGACTCATTTTTGCTCATCACCTGTTGGCACACTGTAGCTGTCACTCTTGCATTGCCAAGTGTCCTGGTTATTTTTTAGTAGGGTGGGGTTTTGGTTAGAGTGGACCATGCATATTTTGTGTGTGGATGTGTGCTGCGGAGGGTTTTGACTTTGCAGCATTGCTACAGATGCCCGCAGCATGTGTCGGTGTTATTCCTTTCTGTCTTTGAGAGCAGACTCCATTTTGCTTATCCTTTTACTCTGGCATGGTTTGTGGATAGCGATGCGGCGAGAGCTAGCTTTTCTCCCTTCAGACTATAGCAGCGTGCAGCTGCTCAAACAGTTTGTAGAACAGACGTCTGTCCTTTATCCAGGTGCTTTCAATTAAACAATCTGTTTCCATGTATGATGGACACACATTGCTCTCATCCGATGAAAGCCCAGTCCCTTTACTGGCACACTTTAAAAGAGCTTTGTAATGTTTCCAGTGTAGCTCAATATTTTAAAAGTGTAGTTCAAAATTGGGAAAATGCAGTGTTACTTTTCAGGAAGTGCCTGCCTATTTCAGTTCCCTGGCATATTTGTGTAGCCAGCACTATACCCTTGTAGGGTTTCCACAGGCAAATCCCGTGAGCACTAGAGGGGAAATGTTTCGTGATGGGTATGTTCTTTGGCTTCAGACAGTAGACCTGACTCTTGTCTCTGATCTGAACCTTGAGCCTTGTGTGCTCTGCCTACATGTTACTACTGGATCAGATAAGTAGAAAGGAGTTCAAGAGAAGAAACACTTCTTCTGTGTGCATAAACAAGCATGGGACTTTTTAGAAGACACTTTCCCCTGGCATTCAAAAAATTGACTTTGTTTTTCACCTAATCACTTTTTTCATTGTTTAAAAATAGCTTCTAACTTTTTAATGAGCACCTATTAAAAAGTCAGGTATGAGATTAAACCGATTTTCATCGCAAACTAAATGTTCTCCATCTAAGCAGAAATCATCTCCATCTTTTAGAAGCTGATGGATCATTCACATTGCCTTTGATGCCAGTTTCATAACAATGAGGACCCAGTTTCTATGCAGTTGGGCAGCATGATCAAACATAACACAGTGTCTAGGTCAGGATACGTCTCCAATACGTCTGTTAGTCTATAAGGTGCCACAGGACTCTTTGTCGCTTTTTTTAGGTCTGGAGCTGGCATGTGAGCTTAGATAGCTTCTGTGGAGGAAAACAGATGCAGAGAGTGAAACTCCGGCTTATGTAACAAGAAGATGGGGATTCAGACTAGTTTGAATGAGGCTAGGGAAGAGGGCAGCTTGTGTCCATCTCCAACCTATATGCTTTGGATTGTGCAGGTGGTGAGATATGTGGAGTTTCATCTTCTGGAATGTGATGCACTGATCCCTTAAATACAGGCACATATAGGTGGTGAGGCTTGCCGCAGAGGAGCAGTTTAATACCACTGCAAAGAAGTGATGGGAAAGCAGAGGGAAGGAGGCTGTCTGGGGTGGAAGTAAAGGAATTCTTTGTGATGTGGAATTTTTAAAGATCGGCTGGGTGGAGGTAGTAAGGCTTGCTAAATAAGAAACATCAAAAACTGTAGGTTGCGCTTCATGAAAAAGTATCTTACCTGAACAATTAAATGTCCAAACACATAACTAACTAACTGGCCACCTGCCTACAGTGGGATTTTTACAAACCGTCCTGTCGGTGCTGATGTTCACCAGTCCACATGTAGAGGGTAACATTTTGTTATGCAAAAATAGAGCACAAAGTAAATTTCACTGCTGTCAGTTTCCTTCTGTGTGGGTTTCTGGCGGATGCTTCAGTTGATCATGAATTAATAATCTTTTTGGGAAAACACTGAGATTAAGGAAGGCTTTTTTGTTATTGTCTGCTGAGGCTTTTTTAAATTAAATAAGCCTTCTCTCCCCCACCCCCACTTTACATCCCATTCCCATGGTTTCTGATGATAGGCATTGGAAGGTACCAGTGATTTTTCTCTGGCACGCTGAACTTCTTGGCTGCGTTTTACTGTAGGTGGAAAGGTTTTGCTGGCTTGACCCTGCCAGTCAACTGTTCTCAACTTTGCTTTGATCAAAGCTGACAAAGTTTGCTGATTCCTCAGTTTTCTCACTGACTTCCTATTCCTTTGAAACCTCTCCAACTTCTATACTGAGGTGTCATTCATAAAATGAATTAAAATAATCCTACTTCTTGGGAGTGTAAAGATTGTAGTTTGAGCCTTCCTATCTGAATTATCATTCCCAGGCAAAATTTTATGTGACAGTAGAGTTAAGGATGAGAGTAAATATCAGTAATTTAGGGTAAAACATATTGCAGGGATGTTGTAATTATCCCAACACCAAGCATTATAAACATAAGAAATTCACTGTTAAGGGTCAACATCAAAGAAATCAAACATGCTAAGATATGGAAATGCACAATTAAGGCACCCCAACAAACTTAACTTTGTCTTGTAGTGATACCCGGTCATAACTGTGTGATTAAGACTCTGTAGGTGTTTGTGGTCCCAGATAAGATTAAACCAATTTTTATAGGTGCCTTAAATTTTCTTCTCTCTCTCTTCCTCCTCCCCTCCCTCCTCCCCATTATGGCTTAGGGATTTGGTAATGATGCGCACCCCTGGTTCAAGTCCAGTCCAGATCTGCGGTGACTGAAAGTTGTTGGTGGGTGAAGTGTGTGTCTTGCAGTGTCGCTGCCTGTGCGGTTCCTGTTCTGTTGACAAACAGGATTTCAGTGTTCAGGCTGAGTTGGGCATCTTTCATCAGCACTTAACCTGACAGCCTTGCTGCTTGTATATTAATTAAGATGCGGTGGCGACAAGCTGCAAGTCATCTTTTGACTTGTAAACTGAAAAAAAGCAGTTGGGAATTTCTGGGGACTCAATCCAGGATTCCAGGAAGCTTCTTTTCTAACTAGTCACTGATGCTAGGGTGAGCGTTCAGATACTATAGGAAGAGGGGAAAACATGAAACCCCAAGATCAGTATTGCACACTTCAGTGGCATACATTCTTTTTTCTCATTAACGATCAGGAAATTAAATACATCTCCTGCATGTTGCTGGAGAATAGTCTGTACTAAAGTGGGAGAATTTTCCTGAATCAGCTAGACAATTCTTAAACTGTCAGCTCTTTGGGACAGGGACCATGTGTTTGTTCTGTGTGTGCGCCTAGCACCAAGGGGCCCTGGTCCTTGATGAAACTCCTAGACACTATGGTGATACAAATACTTAATTCTGAATAGTCACTAAGTGAGTGACCCATTTTTCTTTCTTTTTTTGCCAGGTTGCTATAAAGATCATTGACAAGACACAGCTGGATGAAGAGAACCTCAAGAAGATTTTTAGAGAAGTTCAGATTATGAAGATGCTCTGCCACCCGCATATCATCCGATTATATCAGGTATGAGCATTGTGTAATGGGCTTTTCCCTCCTGGTGCAGGCTGTGCCACAGGCTTACCCTGTGCAGTAGTATCACATATAGGGCTGTTTCTATACTTTCAATAGAGTAAAAATATGGGGAAAAAAATCTGTTTTCAGGGTTACAAAATACCTTGATTTAAAAAAACACCTCTCTTCCCCCCCCCCCCCCCCAAAGAAAAAGAAGTGTTTCAGTAGCTAGTCCTCTGTTTTACTGGAAGATCAAATGTCCTCTGAGGGCAGCCTCTTTCCGTTTGTTTATGGCTATTGTGCGCCTTTCAGTTTCCCAGTTTAGACTAGCTGCGTTGTCCTCAGTGGAAGGTGATCATTGACAGTAACGGTGGTAGCATCACTCCAGTATTTTGTTGCAGTTTTTTCTCCAGCTTTTCTGGCTTTCCTTACTTGGCAAAAAGCACCAGGGAAAGGTCCCCGCTGCATGCAGTGTGAGATAAGCCCCTCGGCTCTGTGCAGTGGTGTGGGTTTGTACATACTGCTCTGGAGGTGCCACTCTCACTAAAGGGCCAAGTAGGACGATCCAGAAGTGATGTGGCACCTGAGTGAAGTGAGTGGAGAACTAAATGGGGACTAAACCCTTGGTGAAACTTTAAATGTCTCGTAAAAGGTCCTGGACCTCCTTGACCAGGCCATGTGGAAAAGGACTCCCTTTCCTGTATCCTGCCAATATTGCCTGTTGGGTGACAGGCTGAAGCAGAACTGCCTTTCAGCTACAATCTGCTGAGCTGAAGATGCAGAAATAGAATTAACAAGTAGGATCCCTTTATTTCCTGCTTTAAAAACAATGGATTAAATTGGAAAGCAGAGACAGCTTCTGTATGAGCCAATGGACTGTACTGTCACATTCGTCTGTCTGCCATTCCTGAGGGCTGGATCATGAAGTAGGGAAAATGCTGTTGTCTTCTCAGGCTGGGCGTGCGTTAAGTTTAGCCTGAGAAGGGACTGGCTTGCCAGAGATGCATTAGAACCAAAAGTCTGCTGTGGTGTCTGTAGCTACTTGTCTCTGCTGGCTGGCAACACAGTTTGAACATTTGGTGTATCACTTGCAATATTTAGGGGCTTATTTCCCCTGTGATTTAATGGGGGGCTCTGTTTGTTTGCCAAGAAGAGAGGACACCATGAGCACTGGTAGAGACTGCCCTCCCCTAGAAACAGCTGCTGTCTGCTTGAGGCAAAGCTGCTTCTAGTTATTGTCTCACTGCAGTCAGTGGCTATTTAAACTCAGAGGAACTAAAACTGAGAATCTCGGGTGGAAAAGGTTAATGACTTGATCCCTTGGCCAAAGAGCCATGTGTGAGATGCCTGTGACAGCCATTTGAAGAGTTGTACAGGGTGACAATGCACAGGCAATATCCTCTCTGGAAGAGCTGGTGCCTGTAACGCTTTTTTGAGCCAAAAGCTCTTGTCAACCTATTTTATGCAATATAAAGCCCCAGACAGAATACGCCGAGAGATGGCAGCCATGTCTCCGCTCCGCCAGGGTTAGAACACAGCATCCTCTGTGTGGTGGTTTTCAGCTGGCTGTTCTAGGGGGTGTTTTCCACAGAAGTTTTATTCTGATTTTTGAAATGGTGCATGGTTGTTATAAAACACCTGCTAAACCTGAAATCAAAGCCCTTTTGTCATTAAAGCCTTCCCTCCCCAGCCATTCATTAAAGATCTGAATGGCACATTTCTTTAGGTTTGTAACACTCAAAACCAATAAATGCAAGAGGAGAAGCTGTCTCCAGTACCTGAAAACATGTGAGAGACCAGGTTTGCCTGGAAACAGGAAGATGTAAAAAACACCCAGATGTTTTGTTTGCACATATGTGGAGTAACTGTTAAGTGGTAACTGTTAACCACATCACATGACAATTGAGTAAAGCTGTATAGCACATTCTGAATCTAAGGGCTTGTCTCTGCCACACTCATTTATTAGCTTTTCTGGGAAAAGAAACAAAACCTGCTGGTTAAAGAACTGCAATTGTCCAGATTGGACATCTTTTTTTAATCTGAAGGTTGCATGTTTCAAGCCCAAACTCTTAACAAGAGCCAATGTGCTTAGTGTCTCTCTCAGCATGAGAGGAACTGTCATCTCAAATGTAGCTGACTATTTAGACTTTGTGGAAAAGTTAAATGTAATCAAAATGTTTTCAGGATTTTAAAAATCCTGCAGAAACATGGATGTTAAACCAAGCTCACCTGAAGGGTTTGCAGTCCTACTGTTTCAGCATTGAGAACTGGAAAATGAAACTGACTTCCTTAATTTTTGTTGTCCAAGTTTCAAGCAATGCGTAAAACTAATAGCATAATTGAGGCTTGGAAAATTTCCCAGAGATCAGCTTGCCCAAGGACTAGTCCTTGAAGCCATGGTGGAAAAACTGTGCTGCCGTGCCCATAAAAGCTACTGTTGCCAAAGCCACTGCTATGCAATTTAAAATAGTAAAAGATCAATGTATTGCGTGTAATTGTGCATTGTCAGCCAACTTCCTATTTAATAAACATTTGAAAGGTAGCTTTCTGTCCCAGACCTTTCTTAGGCCAACTGTTCCAGCTGGGCATCTCTGCATGCTTTCTTATCAGTCCTGGGGGAAGGGGGTTCACAAGTACTACTGTGACTTAGGAGTACAGGTTTCATGTCGATGGGATTTGTACTCCTAAATCAGTCAAATGCTTTTGAAAATCTCACCCTTGGATCTTGCCACAATGCTTTGAGTGCAGTGCTCCCTCTTTCCCTTCACATCCTTATTTCCCTCTCCTTCCTTCCACTTCCCCAGAGATCTCCCCCTCTGTTTTGTGCAAATGCATTAATACTAAAATTCTCTTGGATTTTGGGGGAAGTGGAAAGAAGGAGAGAGAAATCCGAACAGAGAATTACTCTCTAATTTTTTAATGTGTCCCTTCAAACTCTTACTTTTACTTACATCCACCAGCTTACCCATGTGGACTCACCCACACATACACACTCGTGGGCACACTTTGAAGCTTGCTGCTAGAAGATCCATTCCCTCCAGTTAAACCAGTAGTGGCACCTGGGCTGCTTTACTCCCTGACTCTCGTCCTCCATCCTGAGCAAAAACACCAACTGCTCCAGCCACTTTTCTCCCTGGCTTTCCTTCCCCTTCCCCGGCATAAAATAGCAGCAGAGGCTCCAGGCTGCTTTGTTCTCTTCTTCTACACATCCCTCCTCTGAAAGGATCAATGCCCCCATGCCCATCTGCTCCCAGACTTGCCCCTTCCCTCGTGGGAAGGAGCATGGAGCTTCAGCCACTCTGCTCTGTCTACTCCACGTTCAGGTGGGTAAGTGTTTTGAGCCCTGAGCATGAATAGCTAAAAGAATGTTTAGATTTGGAATCTTCTTTTAGTATTAATGCTCTTAGTGTCGATAGTAAGAGGTCAAGAAATTGGCCTGTTTAAAACATGTTGTTTTGGGGCTGTGCCTTTTAATTCAACTGAAATCCTTTCCCGCACCCTCGGCTTGTTTTGGCATAGTCTGGTATCACCAGGGCAGCTCCTCTGTAGCTCCCATCGTCCGGGGTGATGTTACCATGATGGGTCCATAGAGAAACTTACTGTGGCCTGGTCATCTATTCTATGGCTACTAGAGCAAGTCAGCTTTGTAGTGGAACTATCTGACCTTTCCCAGGGACTAATTTTGGCATTTAATTGGCTTGCTGAAAACGAGAGAACTAGTCTTGATACTGTAACTGGCCTTCATTTGTTGGAGAGCTCCATGCCCACCGAGAGCCCTGGAAGGCTTTTATAAAGATTAGCATTGTCTTCTCGCTTAAATGTGAAGGTTCCCTAGAGCAAAGCTCTTGAGCCAATCGCTTTTATGATTGATAGATCTTGAGTCATTTGAAAGTCACTTACTAATTCGCAGGTAGTCCCTCCTTTAGAAAAAAGTGTCCCTAGTTATTTGAGTGTTTCAGAGTGATGAATGATTAATCCGAAGGTGAACTTTTCAGTCTTGGCAGCCCAGAGAAGTCTCTGAGGTTCTTGAAACAAGTGGAGACTAGCAACTAAATATTTTGTGGGTGGGATGCAGAAGGATTTAAGTAGTGTTTAAAATAGCCCCTTTAATTATCATTCTTCTTTTCCCCTCCCCACCCCGCCATTGCTCTCTAAAGCATTGCAATCCACTTCTTTTTAATTTGCTGAAAGCGGTTTGTGTCAAAGTTACAAGTAACAAAAGAAAATTCCAATTAGCTTCATTTCCTTTTACACTGGGCAGTCTCTTTAGCTGTCACTTTGTATCCTTGTGTGTTCAGGTTATGGAGACGGAGAGGATGATTTATCTGGTGACAGAGTATGCTAGCGGAGGGGAAATATTTGGTAAGTACGTTTATTGCATTCTTTAATCAGATATTATACTTGGTCAACTACAGTAAGCTGAAAATAGCTGCCTCATATCTCCTGTCCTTCAGCCCTGGAAATTTCCATTGACAAGGGAATAAAGAATAAAATCATTTAACTTAAAGGAAAAATAAACCATTCCATTTAAAAATGCATCGTCTCTGTGTTTTCTCAGGGGGATGGAGAGGTTCATTCTTAGAGGCAGTTCCATTTTTCTTCATCCGCATGCTGACACTTGGGATTAAATGTATTGCATAGTGGTTTCAGAACTGCCTTTAAGCAGGTGCTAAAAACTTCACTTCCTGGCAAGCTGTAATGTGAGATTATTGGCTGCAGCTGCGATGGTGTTTGATATTAGTGACCTCTAAGCTGACGGGCCGTCTTGCAGCTCTGCAGTCTTGTATACTTCAAATCATATGATTTCTCTGAGATTTCTGATGTTTTTTTATGACCCTGCATTCTAAAGCCTAGAAGCATCCATTTTAAAACTCCATTTTTTGCTAACACGGTTCTAGTTGGGTTTTCTTGACCAGTGTTTGTCTGAAAAGCATATTATGGTAACTGCCTTAGAATCACAAAATTGCTTTTACAATGATGACTAATGAAAAATCTGATGGTATTTTACTCACATGTCAAAGTTCTTTGCCCCAGGTAACTGAGTCAGTATTCTGCAAGGTTGGTCTGTATCAGTTTATCTAGCATGAGTCTCAGGAAAAAATTCTTGTTCAGTTTGGTCAGGAAAACAGGTCTGAAAATCACACTAATAACTTTGTTTAAACCCAGTTCTAGGTAATATTGTTCTGATCTCGGTGTGGAGCGAAATCTAGAGAGACATCTGCTAAAGCCAAAGAGTTCTCTCTTTATTTAGTCTTCTCTGACTTATTCCTGTTCAGTCAATACTGAGATTATTATATCTCCTTTAACGTCAACATTCATGTTTGCCATGAAAATAAGAAAAGGCTCTGACTTTGCTGGAGGAGACGTTAGGGTGTAACAAAGGACAAAGCTCTTAATGAAGCAGGGATTCACCAATTCACAGCAAAGTCATTGTGGCAAAATTACAAACTTCATCTGAAAAGTTAAGTCCCAGTTATGCCAACACAAAAGCACTTCCTGGGAGCTGAAATCTGCTAAGTGCTATAAAATACTTCACATTTTATCCTGAATGTTGTTCCTTTTACCTGGATCCCGGGAAAATGCTCCTATTTGAATTCCTGTCTTATGGGGAAGGGCTATAATGTGTGGTAAGCAATATCTCCTGTGTCTGAGCAGCTTCCTTGCTATTCTTGTACATGTTGGAGAGGGAAGGCCGATGTTTCAGTTCTCAGCAGCAAGTAAAGCAATACTTGTCACCTCTATAGTACTTGCTAGTCAAGGATCTCAGTCTCTTGTAGGACTCCTGGGATGTAGGCAAGTATTACTTGCTGCCCACAGATGAGGAAGCTGAGGCACAGAGATATTGAATAAATCCCTATGTGACCATGGGCTGTTGACTGAGACAATACTCTGGTCTGTGCGTGGTCCCCTGCTCTGCTAGTCTAGACAATTCTACCTCCTTTAGAGAAAGCAAACCAAAAATCTGTGGGTAAATAACCAGAGACTTGAACGATAAATTGCTGGTAACAGTTCTGGTAGCCTAAAAAGCGCCGTTAAAAATAAATAAAATAAAATGTCTAACGTAGTGACATTTCTCAATGCCTTTGTAATTAATAGCTAATGACTCAGTAATTATTAATGGAAGAAACTACATCCATTACGTCTCCCATTATCCTCCACTGCTCCTTTGATTCCTGCTTCTCTAAGGAAGGGGCAACTTAAGTAGGAAACAAGTTATAACTGATAATCAAAAGGTTTTCAGATAATCTACACTTAACTTTGCCCAACTGAGCCTTCTGCTATCTCTCCAAAGCAGCAGTTTTCAAATTGTGGGGGAGGAGGGGGGCACAACGAACCTTCTAATTCATGATGGACAGGTTGCTGGGCCAAACTTGAGCGAGTGGCATTGAGACTCTGAGTGACAGATTAGGTGTGTTTTTATAGTACAGTACCACTTTGCCTAAATCGAAATGTAAGTCCTCTGCCTGGTCTCTGCTATACAAACACATTAGCAACACTAGGTGGCAGTATCCTTCTCACTATTATTAGGGTGGGTGTCAAATAAAAAATGCAAAGGTGGGACCTGATTCAAAAAAAGGTTGAGAACCCCTGCTCGAAACATAAGTTGCCATTAATTATGTACTGTCAGATGCCCCATAATTCTGCAGACTTGTGAAGTTCAGCTTACTCTTTGCTGTAATTCTCACCTCCTACAAAGTAGCAGTATTGTGTGTGTTCTTCACGCACACACAGTGGGAGGCTTTGCTTTTGCCACTGCAAAGAGGTAAAATATCTCTTTACCCCCTTCCTCCTGTTGAATTTGGCAGATATGATCCAAGTATTTCCCTCTTATCCAGAACTGTGTATGTACTAGCAAGCTCATATGCAGACTTGGAAGAGTTTTGTTGGGTACAAAAATAGCCCTGTACATTAATAGAAAGCAAAAATCTAATTGTTTTCTCAGATATTTTATGCTGTAGTGAATTCAGATAATTAGAATTGCTAATTTACAGTACATTGCCCCATACTATAGCCTCAGTTGTGGCTGTGAGCAGATGAATCTAGTTCTCAGTTATGTACTAGAAGGTAAATGACAATGTCTACCTCTCTCTAGTAGGTTCTGACAGTTTTCAAACTTCACACAAGGTCCATTAACTCCCAACTTTATATCTAAGAGAGTGAAGCCAGAATCCCAGCAAAGTTTCCTGAGTAGCCAGTGAGACATTTTGTTCTAACATGGGAAGCAGTTTATTGGAGGTGGGGAGGGAACCAAACAGAAGCCCATCTGGAAAATAATCTTTCCTTGCAATCATTAGCATGTACAACACTGAAGAGAATCTCGCATCTTCGTTTTGTCAAGAGAAATAGTCTAAGTGTACTGCAGGCTGCCTTCAAATCCATTTATGCTCTGTGCTTTGGGTCATTCTAAGGTTGGAAATCAGAAGGTGTACGACAGATCTTTTTGTAGGTTACCAGGTTTCCCTTCATTCAAGTATCTACCATTTTTGGCGTCACTGGATTTACTGTGAATGTCTTTGGAGGAGTCTTCCTTCTCACAACAGCTGTAGTGATAACTCCCTGCTATTCATTTACAGTGCAGCTACTGTAAAGAGACGAAGGTGTTTTTGGAGAAGGGGGAAGGTTTAACATATTCAGTGTTTAAAGTGACTTTTAATTTCCGTTGGTAATCCAGCCAAAATATGTGGGTAAGCAGGCTTGGAGTAGGCTGCATGCTTGCACCTAACATCATCTCAAGAGCTATGCTTCCCTTCCTACAGCTGTATGAGGAGAATATTTTTCCATGCACGTAACATGGCAAAAATCACAGCTTGATACAGGGTGCATTGGTGGAACAGCCTCATCAAGAATCCCATTATCTACTGTTATGGAACACCAGGGAGATCCCCTCTGTGCTAAAGGTCTGTGTTGAGAGTTTTGGTTGCTCGTTTAATGCTCTCTGAGTATCTGTGGCCGTGCAAGCTAAGTTTTAAAGTGAAACCATTGCACTGAACCCCCAAATAAGGGGGGGGGGGAAATGCAACCATAATGTTCTGTGTTCAGAAAATATCAAGAAAGAGAAACATTGCTCCTGTATAAGGATCATTTCTGTTGTATCATGTGTGAGGTATTGCATTATACATTTCTGCATACTGTAGGCTTTTCTGTATGTAATGTGACTTGAAGTGATTTTTGAAGTGTTTAAATAGATTTTCAGAAGTTTTTCAAAATGTAACATTTTACACAAAGTGAGCATAGGATTCAATTCTTGAACTGGAAAGGGGATGATAATGTTTGTAAATGGGTGTGGCAGTGAAGGGTATCAGTATTCAAGAATGGTAAAATTCAAAGCTTAGCTGTTTTTGTCCCTTGTTAGCTCTTCTGAACTGTAGTCCTGGCTAGCCCCAGCCAGAGCTGCTGTACTTGTGTACTTGAGCTTTCATTAGACAGGCTCAGTGTGTGCTCAGAAGCCCTCCAAATGGCCCACATGTAAACGAGGTCTTTGACTCAGCTGCCATTGATGTGATCATTCATTTGAAGAATGAAAGCAGCCAGGCACAACAGTGAGTGGGAATGATGGAGAGCTGCTTGTGGTTTGTTGTAGGGTCAAAGCACTGCAGAGCACATCATTGTGTTCTGTGCCCCATACATGTTCCGTATGCACACAAGCTGGCAGTTTGACAGTGTGAACAAATACATGTACCTCTTAAAGGTAGGTCATGTTTTTGTTCCACCTGTCTTGACAGCATTCCTTTATCCGAGAGGTCAAACAGAAAATAGGCTAAACGCATGTTTCTGTTTCAGTTATTTACTCATTAATATTAACAACAACAAAAAATACTCTTCAACCCTCAATTACAAAAATGAAATTAAGAGATTAATTTAAAATAACTCACAAGATTCTTTTTCTTCAAATATTTATTATTAATACCTAGCTCTTATATAGGGGTTGTCATCAGTAGATCTCCACAGCACTTTCTATAGCTGGGGAAGTATCATTATCCCTACTCTACAAATAGAGAAACTGAGGCATACAGAGAGAAGTGACTTTCCCAGGTCTCTCAGCATGTCATCGACAGAACCAGGGCTAAAACCCAAGCTCCTTGGGTCCAGTGCCCTTATCCATTGTCATCTTATTCGTTGACGTAAGATAGGTGGATAATATGGCGGAATACCTAGGGACTGTCTGATTTTCCAGTTATTAGCTTGTGGATTTATCTCAGAAGAGTAAATATCAGTCACTACAATTTTCTATGAAAAACATTTTTGCAACTGATTTGTTTTCCTGAAAGGGTTTTTTGATCCAGATTGTTACACTCCTTCAGAGTGATCACATGGCGGGAATTAGCTACATCTATCTGAGGACATTTTGTTTCTAATTGGTCATTATGACAAGTTGGATACTGAGCGTTGATAAATCATGTAGGAAATGAACGAGATTGGAAAAAAATATGGAATTAGTGAAAAAATGGAAACTCTAGGGCAGTGATTGAAGGAGCATGGGTTATTGTCTAATAAGCACTGGAATGCAGAGATACCTTGGCCAGGGGAAGGATGCTCATTTAGCCTGGGAGAGAGAGCGCAATGGATAAGGGACCGACAGCCATGTGGGGAGAGAGCTGCTGTGTATGGGGAGGGCAGTAACGTGTAAGCTACAGTTCTCCTGGGTGAACCACTGACAGTTCGGGAGGGGAGAGGGATAGCTCAGTGGTTTGAGCATTGGCCTGCTAAACCCAGGGTTGTGAGTTCAATTCTTGAGGGCCATTTAGGGAACTGGGGAAAAAATCTGCCTGGGGATTGGTCCTGCTTTGAGTGGGGGGGTTGGACTAGATGACCTCGTGAGGTCCCTTCCAACCCTGATATTCTAGAATTCTATGAGAGCCTGTCTGTGCCCGTCAACCCATCCAGAGGTAGCTGTTGAGTGATGGAAGCTGCTCCCTCCATGGAATGAGCCTGCAGTTGGCACACACAACAGCGACCCAGGCTGTCCCAGAAGGATTCTGAGCATCTTCAAAAAGCTCACAAGTGCTAGTGAATGCCCCACCTGTACTGGAGGCTGTTTGGGCCAAACACGCAATGGGAGCGGCATAAGTTGACTGCTCAGAAACAGCCTCAAATTGGTTTTCTTTTTTTTAAAAAGGGAGCCCAAAACAGCTGCTCTGGGTGGGTTCAGGGTCGGCCTAGAGAGCGCCAAGGATTTCTGGGCAGTGGAAGCGGGGTGAGCTTGAGCCCAGGCTGTTTTTGGGGGGAAAAGAAAAAATCCATGGCAGAAAGTAGGTGGCAGAGTGCCTTCCTGCCCCCCAGCCCAACGCAGCTGCAGACAGGCAGCACAGTAGTGGAGTCCGGAGGAAGGCCCCCTAGAGTTGGGGGGGAGAGGCCAGTAGCCAGTGAGGCAGCAACTGGCATCGGAAAAGAAGGGATGCAGGAAGTGGGGAGCCAGAGGATAGGGACAGCGGGGCCGAATTGTGTCCCTGGAATGCCAGGAACAGAGCTGAAAGGGAGAAAGTCCAGTTCAGGAGGGACAGGAAAGACAGATAGTAGGAATAGTAGGGACAGTACCTAGAAGGAGAGAAGACAGTGCTATAAGGGGAAAAGAGGAAAACTTAAAGGAAGAACAGTGCAGTTAAACAAGAAGAACAAATACTTGGAGACTCTTCAGTTATTATTAGAAAAACCGAAAACAGTGAGAAAGATAAAGCAAGAATGAAATGTGAAGGAAATAAGCTATAATAAAAGATAAACTGTAATGAAAGAGAAACGGAGAAGAAATAAGGAGGAAGTGAGCTGTAGCAGAAGTAAGAAAACTGTAAGGACTGTAAAACAAAACGCACAGATGGTATCGTAAGGCATACAAGGTGAAGTGACAGGAATAGAGAAATTTGTCAGAGAGGGGACTATAAGACAGAAAGGAGCGAAAGATAAATGTGGAGTCAAGAAGCCAACACATTGTATCAAAGCATACATGTCTTTATTTAAGCTGGAACTCTCAACAGTAAATAAAAGTTGCACCAGATGATTGCCCAAGCTATAACTAAACAGCCTAAGGTTTGTCCTCCAAACTCTGGGTTTACAGAGGCTGAAAACTGAGAAACTGAATAGGGAGCATATAACTCGGGGGGTTATATTCTAATGCATTGTATCGTCTCATTCAAAAATCTGTTATTTCATAAATACAAATTTGTACCTACAAAGTGAGTTGGATTAAGATGATAGTAGTTAGTATACAGGAGATAACAGCAATAATTTACAGTAGTTTATGATCAACCTAAATAGTAGTTCCTGCTAAACCAATTAACTCTGATTTACTGGTGACTATTCCCCACTTTGTTGATTTGTACTGTACCCCAGTGGATTTCAGATAAAACATAATTTGGCATCTAGATTGCCTCTGCTTCTCTTTTTTGCTCTGATTCAGAATGCCCCTCCATCGGACTCATTACACTCATATAGAATTATTCAGTCTGCCTTGTAAAATCCCATTGAGGGGCACCATAACCGATGACAGTTACTCTAACAAGCACTGCTTGACAATATAATTTTACACATTAATATAATTCACTTAGCACATGTTCCGCTGTGCAGAAAATCATCCGAACGTGGTTCACCTCTTTAGTGCCGATAATCCAAGATACTCATTGCTGCAGTTAAGCTAAAAATATCAACACAGCATTTTCTTGCATATTGATTGAAAGTCAGTGGAATGTCCTGGGAAATGGAAGGAACTTGCATACACCTGAGTTAGCAGCTCTAGTAGCACAATAAAGAGGGTGTCTCTTGTATCAGTCACAAAGGCAGAAGGTCTTAGAGTGAGTGTGCTGGCTGTAAAAATGCAGAAAACCCAGTCCCCTTCCTGCCAGATCGTGGAATGCCCTCAAAAGCAAAAGGGCAGGAAAGGGAACCTGTCTTTACTCAAGGGAACCAAGGTGCAGAAGGAGCGTCCAGAAGAAGGGAGCTATTGAGGCATGGTACGTAGCTGTGTGTGGCACATTGCCAAAGGCTCTCCATTCTGAGGGGAATCCCTGTGCTTGAGTGCTGCTAGACCTGCAGTTCTTGTACGAGAACGTGGTGGTCAGAACTACCGGATTCCTGTGATGCATGGAGTCTCACACACCTACTATCTAAACTAAAAAGAACAGGAGTACTTGTGGCTCTTAATTAATTAGCCTCTTAGAGTTGATATGGCTACTTCCACCTTTTCATGTTCTGTATGT
Organism: Terrapene triunguis; assembly: GCF_002925995.2. NCBI lineage: Eukaryota > Metazoa > Chordata > Testudines > Emydidae > Terrapene > Terrapene triunguis. Next base: position 16,724,124 of record NW_020664725.1, on the reverse strand, counting down.
ACATATATCTCCTTACTATAAATAAATAAATGTGTTAGTTTCTAAGGTGCCACAAGTACTCCTGTTCTTTTTGCGGATACAGACTAACACGGCTGCGACTCTGAAAACTCTCTGAACGGGCTCAGTTAAAAACATTCCCAGCCTTTTGCTCTAGAAATGCAACAAGAGGTCCGTGAGAGCAAGTGCAAGTTGGAAGGGCAGGGCATTCATGTTTCAAAATAATAATAAAGATGTTCAGGTGTTTAAATGCATACTATCCACTTGGAATCAATTTGGTTTGAATGGGTGAGTTAGTCTCAGATCCCACCTGTTCCTGAGTCTCCCTGCCAGGGGCTGGGATGTTTGCAATCACACTTCAGAAAGGTTCTCTCTCAGACCAACCACAAAACAGGAAATGGACTGGCTATGCAGGAGAAAGGATGAAACTGACTACTCAAATTGCTGTCAATGCATAGAGTAAGCAAACGGGGGTGGGGGGGGGGGGGAGCAGAGAGGGAGAGTATTTCCATCCCTAATCTTAATTGAAAGGCATTTTAGCTGATGTAACAATAATACGTGCCACAAATAAAAGTGACACACTGGTGAGTCCGTGTAGTGGTGTTTTGTACTTTTCAGGGAAAACTCTCTGAGGCAGCGTGATCAGTGGGCAGGATACTGGACAGGGAGTGAGGAGGCTTGGGTTCTGTTTGTGGCCCTGGCACCGAACTGCTGTGTGACCTTGTGTGAGTCACTTGACCTTTGTGCCTCTGTCTCTGCTCCTGTCCTGTGTCTATCTGGTTTGTTGAGATTGTGAGCTCTTTGGGGCAGAGACTCTCTCTCACTAAATGTACATCATCCAGCACAAGTGAACCCTGAGCTTTCGGTGCTACCATTATAGAAATGTAAGATGACACTCCTGATGTGCCAGTCACTGAAAGGGGGTTGGCTAGAATGTCAAGCTCTAAGACTTTTTTATCACAGGGTCTCGAAGTACCCTGCAGACTTTATTAAAGTGTCACATGTCCTCCGTGTGATAGATCAGTATTATTCTCATTTTACAGATAGGGAAGCTACTTGCCTAGGTCACGCACAAGGAGTGTATTGTTGAACCGGGAATGGAATCTGCTGAATTCCCATCCTGTGCCTTATGCCTTTTCCCTTTGGGCCTGATCCTGTTTCTGTTTAAGTCAGCAGGAGCAGGATTGGTCTCTTGATATTAGATCTATGGAGAGCAGTGACTGATCCTTTTAGAAAAGAACCTGAAGTGGAGTCACACGTGGCTTTCTGGTCAGAAGACAACACTTGAGGATAACACTGAATGCCTGGGACTCAGCAGCAAGAGCCTGTGCTTCTGGATTTGATGCACTTGGGACTAAGGTGGCTAGGCCCCTAGTTCAACATTCAGGCCATGTGTGACCTGCCTTGCACAAGAGATGTTCTTCAGACTAAGCTGGTAATGGTTAATTTCAGAATACAGTTGCCTTCAGTGGTATGTGAAGTATTCTGTAGCTTCATTGTTTTTATCCTTCTAGAGCCTGTACAGAAATGTCAGCATTTTGCAAGTGTGGTGCCTACGTGCAAAGCTCAGGGACGGGCCTCAACTCTGGCTTTCTTCATGGAAGTGAAATTTCACATCTAAGTTTAAAGGAATTTTTGCAGTCTAATGAAGCCGTACGTGCTGAAAGAGGAGACAGTGCTATGTGTGCAGACAGGTCTGGGAGAGTTTCATTTAAGAATCAAACTCTGAAGTGTTTATTAAACCAAAATGTTTGTGTAAATCTGAATGTTAGGGTAGAGTTCTGAGAAATGATGCCTAAGGAAGCTGAAAAACAAATGGTAAAAATGGCAGTTGTCATAGCAGAAGCTGACCTGAGTGTGGGGTGACAGGAGATTGTCTCTTATGCAATCCCAAACTCTGTCCCAAAATCTGTTTGTGTTAATAAACAAACGATGGTCTTAAATTACAAGTCATGTCATCCCTCCAGTCTGTTTGTAAGTGGTGATATCTGGTTGACATAGTTAAGATTGATTAAATTTCTTAGAACCTGATTAGAAGAGCTGAAATCTGTACAAACGGAAGTCCTGAAATGGCAATTGCTTTCTAGGTTGTGAAATGTGGTTTTAACAATGACCAAAGTACAGTTTCTATTCTTGCATGTTTTCATCCTCATTGGTATTTGAATCTGGATAGAGCATAATACGCTCATGGGAACCTTCCAGAAATATTCCTTATTGAATAGTTAGTTTGATTTCTTGCCTTCAGTACTGACGCTTGAGAACCCTTTTAAAATGCACATGTGGATTTTCAGTGTTGAGAGACCAGAATCTGGAATTTTGCATTATCAGGTGTGTTTACTACATTTGCAAATGATGTTCCCAATCCTGCAAAGACTGAAGCACACGAGTGATTTGATTTGCTTGGGACATGCTCCATAGCCTGTTGAAATCTATGGGAGTGTTTACACTGAACCATGCTCCATTTGTCAATGCGACAACTCACATGAGTAAAAAACCTACGGTAAAGCATAGTGCTTAATGGGCTCTGTTGGGACTACTTGTGGTAATAGGCACTGCACTTGGCAGGAAATGTTTGAAGGGTCACATCATAATAGGGGATGTATCCCCTTCCAAGACTCGCTGCAGATGTGCTTACTACATACATGGCTGTAGGAATAAATTAAACTTAAATGGCAAGTTTTGGGGGGAAAATTAATCAGACTCTATCCAACTGCATTAGAAATCAGCCCCCAAAGAAATGAATTACTCTTCATCAGAAGCAAGTAGAAGTGCTTTGATGTATCTTTGTAATTAGTATTTATTGCAAGACAATTATGTCTCTGGTATTTTAATTAATGGGTGGTTTGGCAAAGCAGCCACCTGATGGGAAACCTTCAGAAGTGGTTTGTATTTATTCTCCAGAACGGACTTCTCTTTCAAGCTCTCTAATTAATGCAGTTCATGAGGTAAAATATATTGAAGCAATCAGGCCTTGGACTTGGGGCCTTTTGAGGTCAAATCAACAGTTCACTTAAAATAAATGGCTTCTCAAAATGTGGGAGGATGTGATGTCCAGCCTTCATTTGTTACATTTCTTTGCAGTGTACATTCATAAAGCATCATTACAAGGGGTCAGTGATTTCTGTCTGCTTTCAAAGCTTGTGTGATTCTGCCATCCTTCATGGGAGTGGGGGGGTTGGAGAGCATTCCAGTAGCCTATCACACTTTCTTTCTGAACTCCTTCTCAAGGTGTCTAGGCGTTAAGTTATATGTTCTCTGAAGTATATAGAGACAGGAGTAAGAAGAAAAAGTACCCATGCGTTTTGTTTGGTGCTTGGTTAATCTGTTCCATAGCTTGATTTTTAGCCCCACTGTGGCACAAAGTGCTGTGTAGCTAACCTGGAGGATATGAAAGATAATGGGCGTGTCCTTAATTTTTTTTCTTATTGCTTTGAACAAGAAAGTCAGTAGGTGCCATGAACTGTATTTACAGTAGCTTTTTCATATCTCAAGCAGTAGCGATCTTCCAGCTTTTTAAATCTGATGAGGCTCTCTGAAACACATGAAACAAATGCACTATTGTGTAGTTGTTCCTGATGCATGCTATTGTAGATAGAGAACGGGCCCAAGTTAGGATAATGGTATAGGGTTGTGTATGAAGTTGCTCTTCCCATTTGTAAGGGAAACATGACAATTTGTAACTATTGGGATATTTGGTTAGTGTGCCTTAAACCAGGATTCCTCATGCTTTTTCAGTGTGGTCCCCTTGTGGGAAATGCCTCCTACCTCATTTTCAAATCATGCAACACCTAGGGTGGTTCCTTACAGAGCAAAGAAATATTAAGAAACTGCTTTGTTTTTTCTAATAATTCTGATGGTGTCTCTGGCTCTTGTTTCCTCTCTGTCTCCTCAATTACCTAGATGAGCGTGGAATGCCTGTAGTTGAAGATAGAAGCAAGGAGGTGGAGCCACTATAGTTTAACCTGTCAGTTGTGCAGACTGTCCCCAAGTGCTCTGTGGACATTGAATGATCCATGGGTCACAGACTGAGAACCTCTGCTGTAATAAAATAGGAGAGGTAGATTTTTGAATGCTACTTTGCTTGGCACAGCCTCAAGGAAATCTCTCTTAGGCTCTTGAGAGATGCTTCCCCTTGACAGTCTCAGTTGCCTACAATAATCTAGCTGCTTTCCCTATCTCGTTGTCCACCTTTCCTGCCCTTGTGCACACTTGCAGAGACGCATCAGGGTACTTGGCTAGGCCTGTGGATTTGGGTTTGTATTTCTGTCGGTTGAAATTCTCTCTCCAAAACTGAAAGCCAAGTAGTTTGACACAGTTCCTCTTGGGATGAATCCTGTCTTTTTAAAGCTTTATCCTTGTAAAGGTGTTTAAATGTAAAGTGTATTAATTTATCTTGGTTTGCAGTCATGCCACCTCCCATTCTGATCTTATCAGCAAAGTAGGGTTAAATTGGGTCAGTACTTGGACACGACATTTCCAACAACAAGCCCAGCTTCAGCAGATGTTACATTGAAATGAAATACTTTTTAAAAAAAAATTAAGGTAATATTCCAACAAAATATCTAAGTACCCAGACTTTCTCCAGGAGCAGTATTTACCTGCTTTTGCAATGATGAATTAGTTATGCAGAAAGTCTCACTCCATGACACTTGTGCAGATATATAAAAACATGAATGTCACTTATTAAAACAGCAAACACTTAGAAATTTGAGCAAGCATAAAGGCACAGGGTGGCAAATTCCTGGATGCACATTTTAAAATGTTCCTCACTTCAGGAAGTGTTGCAAAAATGAAATACATCTGGGCATACATTAGGGAGTTGTACTCCTAGTCTTCCTCTGTGTTGTAGGGTTTAGTCACTAGAATCCTGTTGATAAAATATGAGCCTTTATATTGTAGGAACATGCAGGGCTTTGGAGCTGTGCTCCGGCTCCGCTCCAGCTCCAGGCAAAAACCTGCAGCTCCACTGCCCCGGAGCTGCTCCGCGCTCCAGCTCCAGGCTCCACTCCAAAGCCCTGGGAACATGGGTCTGATCCACTCTGGCAGTTCCTAAGGGCCATGCAGTTTAGGATCCTGTTTCTGATGCTGGGCAGCACCGGGTGGTTCTGTAAGGAGATGTGGGATAGTCTGCCAGTCTACCCCACACACACGTTAGATGGTATCTTGGTCTCTAATAGAGATTGGATTGAGCCTTGCACAGAAGGTTTAATATTTCCAAAATGTATCTTTACTTGTACAGCTGAGTGTAGTTACTCTCTAAATGCAGACCAGCCTCCAGCCTTATGACACTTCTCTTGGCTTGCAGACAGCATGAGTAATTGTTGTAGTGACACCATTTATTAGCCCTAACATAACTCCCAATCTTGCACCCGTTGAGTCAGGAGGATCCTGGAATAGGCCCGACCCCTTGCTGGGTGGTTTCTTCCTTTCCTCCTCTGATGACTGTGTGTGTGAAAGTGCAGGAGTTAGTCTTTAGTTCTGAGTATCGTCTGTCCCCATGAAAACGTGCCCCTTGTAACTGAAAAATTCCCTTCTATTCTCAGAGTGAGTTTTTAGCACTCTCCAGTAACCTAAGCATTAATTGGACTGAAGCTTGTACTTCTTAATGGAGGGAGATTATGTCATGGTGAAATACTGCTCGTTTTATTTTTTTATCCCTCTACATTTCTTGTTAGCAGTACCCCAGATGCCCATTTCCTGCCTGTCTTTCCTGTGCCAATAACCGTTTGTTCTGTTCTGGGTCCCCTACAGATCACCTGGTAGCCCATGGACGGATGGCTGAGAAAGAAGCTCGGAGAAAGTTCAAGCAGATTGTAGCTGCTGTCCACTTTTGTCACTGTTGTAACATAGTTCACAGAGACTTGAAGGCAGAGAATCTGCTGCTGGATGCTAACCTTAACATCAAAATAGCAGGTGAGCTGGGAGCTAGCGGAGGGGGAGGAAGGCAACCGCTGTTAGAAGTTGATAAATGGAGGCACTCGCTGTTTATGCTATTCAGAAAGAAGGAAGCACAGTTCAGTTAAAGGAAACTTAAAATTTCTGTGTGGCCCAAAGCCAGCAAATGACAAATTATAGAGTAATGAGGAGTCCAGTGGCACCTTAAAGACTAACAGATTAATCTGTTAGTCTTCAAGGTGCCACCAGACTCCTCGTTGTTTTTATGCATACAGACAAACACGGCTACCGCTCTGATAAATTATAGAGTGTTGATTTATATCCCCCTTCATGGTGCTAAAGACTGGGCTTTTACTCTGCAGGCAGTATTGGTGTTACAAAAGCTGTGGTGTTCCAATCCCCTTTCCAACGTGCGAGACACAACTAGAGGCTGACCTCGAGGCTGAGTCCTGTTCTCAGTTTAGGGTTTCTCAGAAGTGGGGCAGGGTGAACGAGAGGTAGGGAGTGTGGAAAAATAAAGACGACAAAGTTTAGTTGTAGAGAGGCTGAGAGAAAGTAAAGAGATTTTGATCAATTCCGTTCTCTTCGTGTTGAAGAGAGAAAATCACCACAGTAGCGTCTCACTTAGCAGTATATCAAGAACGGAGCGGAAAGCTGAAGACAATCCAACAAGGCCACGTACACATTTTCAGCAACGGGCTCTTTGCACAATGATAGGAGCCTCTGTTGTTCTGGCATGCTTCAGTAAGTCCTGGTGGAAAGGGGGGATATTTTTCAGCTAGCATGCCTTCTAGTAAAGCCCATGTTACAGGCACTCTCTAAACTGTTGTCGCACAGACCTTCGTGTCTGTGTTGCTTCCCAGTATGAAAATGTGTCTGATCTGTCCAGCTCCACACAGGGCCGGCTCCAGGCACTAGCCTGGCAAGCAGGTGCTTGGGGCGGCCGCTCCGGAGAGGGGCGGCACGTCCAGCTATTCGGCGGCAATTCGGCGGACGGTCCCTCACTCCCGCTCGGCGCGAAGGACCTCCCGCCGAATTGCCGCCGCAGATCACGATCGCGGCCTTTTTTTTTTTTTGGCTGCTTGGGGCGGCCAAAACCCTGGAGCCGGCCCTGGCTCCACAGACTTGCTACCAGAGAGGCTGAGGTCAGTCTACCACCTAAACTCTCTGGGCTTAGATCAGGATACACCAGCTAGTCCTTAATGTCACTTAGATACATATGAATGGTGAATGTCTGCTCAAAACAAAGGCAGGGCTTGTATCCATTTGGCCACCTCACCATACAGGTTTTCCCTTTGGGATGGCGAATAGCAAATCCATTTAATTCCATTGATGCATGGATCCCAGCAAATGCCAAAGCTGTGGAAAGAGCTCCATGCTGGCCTGATAAATAGGCATCCATGGAGAGCGCCTCAGATTCATCTTTCTCTCCTAGCCCAGTGGCCGGAGTGTAATGCTAACAGCTGCTCCGGTGGTGGCACATATGATTGATGTCCGATGTGAATGATTCCTTTCTCTGCCTCCCTGTGTATTTATTTTTCCCCTCTATAATGTGTGTGTGCATTTTCCTTTTCAATGGTTAGGTGAATATCCATATTGTAGTACCTGGCAGAGCTGAAATAGTGAAAGGTTTGTCAGCATTTTAATTATAGAACCCCTTTTAGAAGGATTTATAACTTGACTGAAACTTGCTTCAGGCTGTGACTTGGCACAGAACTACTCAGTCTGGGAGCAATTTTAATACTGACCTGATTTACCAAGTTTAGGAACTTTTTTAGTGAGCAAGCATCTCGAGATGTACATTTTCTAGGTTTAAATCGCAGTATTTTGGTCACAAGTCTGGCAGAGGAATTTAACTTTCTTTACAAATATGTTGTTCCTAGTCTTTTTGCTTATCACTATTTAGAATTAAGATATTCTTCGAGCAGACAGTGGCATGCGAGTGGCAGGCTGATGGAGATGGAAAGGTGAACAGCCCAAACCTGCATAGGTCACAATGCTTGGAGCGGGGAGCCAGAGGTGCTGCTGCAGGGCTGGACTCATGTTCCAACACTCCTCTGGGTGGCGGCCTTTCCATGACTAGAGGGTCCCCCTGCACCTCTGCCACGAAATGAACTAAAAATGCCTGACAAAATCATAGCCTTATTTATGATTAATGTATATTCTTATGTCTGCCGTATGCAAATACACTTACAAATAATTTTAGGCTTTCTCTTTTATGATGAGTGGGAAAAATTCCTGCATGTACAATTCTTTTAAAAAAAAAAAAAAAAACTCTTCAGAAATAACTTTGGCAGAATCTGAAATGCGGCTGGATTCCCTGAAGAAATGTCCATATGAACATGCTGACAAGTTATGTGAATGTTTGAAAATTGTGGAAACTTTTTTTTTTTAACCTAAGGAAGCTGGAAACTACTCTCCTTCCCAATCTCTGCTCCCAGAATGGTCTCTAGAAGATAGTTCCCACCCATGTGGTAGTGTTGTTTTACTTGGCAGGGAGACTTGGTCGTGATTGAAGAACAGCCTGGAAAAGCTGATTTAGAGTAAAGGATTTTCCAAGTATTTAGTTTTGTCCCTAGATCCCATCAATTATAATTGGACACCGGTGATTCTGTTATGTCAAGAACAAAGTGGTAGCAGCTGATTTTTTTTTTTTCTTGCGGGACCCCCCAGAATGAATACTTGAGAAATACATAGAACTGTACAGACAGGATGAAAGATAAGCAGAACCTTACTTCCAAGCCCTTTAACAATCTCTAAATTAAAAACCTCTTCCCTGTGAGGCAGGTGATATTACTTCTATAGCTCCCCTCAACTGAGTGTTTCAAAGGGCTTCACAAGCCCCCATGTGGTAGGTCTATTCTTTATTCATTTCACAGAGTGGGACCGAGGCACAGAAAGGTGAAGTGACCTCTCCAGGGACACAGCGTCACTGGCAGAGCTGGAAATAGAATCTAGAAATCCTGTTGCCCAGTCCCCTGTTCTGAGTACCAGGCTACACTGCCTCTCAAAGTATACAAGATAAAAAGGAGGCAAAGGGGTGATGTTTTGTGTAGTTCCTTTTGCACTGCATGTGTAGCTCTGTGGGAAGTAGCGTGCTGTGAGATGGTTAGTATTGTCGAAGTGCATTATGTCTGATCTTTGGCATTATGTGCAAAGCGCTCTCCAGCTTCTGCAGTTTTACAGGAACTTGCAAATCACCCATTGGAGGGTAATGGGAAACTCCCCAATTCCTGCCAGTGTGAACTTCCCAGTGAGCTCCTATTGCTCTATAAGCAGAATATACCCAGAAAGATAATGGAGCAAATAATTAAGCAATCAATTTGCAAACATCTAGAAGATAATAAGGTAATAAGTAACAGTCAGCATGGATTTGTCAAGAACAAATCTTGTCAAACCAACCTGATTGCTTTCTTTGACAAGGTAACAAACCTTGTGGGTAGGGGGAAGTGGTAGATGTGGTATATCTTGGCTTTAGTAAAGCTTTTGATACTGTCTCACATGACCTTCTCATAAACAAACTAGGGAAATGCAACTTAGATGGAGCTACTATAAGGTGGGTGCGTAACTGGTTGGAAAACCATTCCCAGAGAGTAGTTATCAGTGGTTCACAGTCAAGCTGGAAGGGCATAATGAGTGGGGTCCCGCGGGGATCCTTTCTGGGTCCAGTTCTGTTCAATATCTTCATCAAGGATTTAGATAATGGCACAGAGAGTACACTTATCAAGTTTGTGGACGCTACCAAGCTGGGAGGGGTTGCAAGTGCTTTGGAGGATAAGGATTATAATTCAAAATGATCTGGACAAACTGGAGAAATGGTCTGAAGTAAATAGGATGAAATTCAATAAGGACAAATGCAAAGTACTCCACTTAGGAAGGAACAATCAGTTGCACGCATACAAAATGGGAAATGACTGCCTAGGAAGGAGTACTGCGGAAAGGGATCTGGGGGTCATAGTGGACCACAAGTTAATATGAGTCAACAGTGTAATACTGTTGCAAAAAAACGAACATCATTCTGGTATGTATTAGCAGGAGTGTTGTAAGCAAGACAATAGAAGTAATTCTTCCGCTCTACTCAGTGCTGATTAGACCTCAACTGGGGTATTGTGTCCAGTTCTGGGTGCCACATTTGAGGAAAGATGTGGACAAATTGGAGAAAGTCTAGAGAAGAGCAACAAAAATGATTAATGAGGGAAGATTGAAAAAAGTGGGTTTGTTTAGTCTGGAAAAGAGAAGACTGAGAGGGGACAGGATAACAGTTTTCAAGTACATAAAAGGTTGTTACAAGGAGGAGGGAGGAAAAATTATGGTTCTTAACTTCTGAAGATAGGACAAGAAGCAATGGGCTTAAATTGCAGCAAGGGAGGTTGAGGTTGGATATTAGGAAAAACTTCCTAACTGTCAAGGTGGTTAAGCACTGGAATAAATTGCCTAGGGGGGTTGTGGAATCTCCATCCTTGGTGATTTTTAAGAACAGGTTAGACAAACACCTGACAGGGATGGTCCAATAATACTTAGTCCTGCCATGAATGCAGGGGACTGGACTAGATGACCTCTCGAGGTACCTTCCAGTACTTTGATTCTGTAATGGGCTTTTGTATGTGGCTTTGTGTTCTTTTTATGGTTGAATATTGGTAAGTGCAATACTGTTGAGTAACTGCCATTAAGTAAAATGCAGTAACAATGACTGGAAGTTGGCAGTGCTGCTATTCTCACTTGCAGGTGAACAGAAAGCACTTTCTTAAGCCTGCAAATGTTGTTTCTGCCTTGCTGCCTAGCTTTCTTCTTCCTGTGGAGGGTTTTTCTCCAGGGTATCTTCTCAAAGGGTGAGAGTCAGAAGTTTTTGGCAATGTGCTTCTCTTTGCTTGCATTCAGAAAGTTCACCCAGGGCTTATGACACTTGGTAAATACCAGGGCCTTCCTGGGAGCCACTTTCAGAAGAGGATCTCATCTGTAAGGCCATCGCTTAACAAGAATGCTCCTCAACCTCTTCCACCTTCTGAAGGCAAAAGCCAGTTACTGTACATATGTCCCCTTCTGGTTCTAGTGCTCTATGGAAATAGAGCTAGAATATACCACAGCTAGTCCATCTCGGAGTTCCTCCTCCTAGCCTATTGCAGGGCTTCCACTGCAGTGCCAGCCATTGGGTTAGTTGTTAACTTCTAGCTGATTCAGATAATAAAAATGGCTTTCCTAAGACCCCTTCTCCCAGCTGCTGTGGCTACATTCAGTCCTAACCAGTGGTAAGAGTGCTCTGTAGGGGTTTTCCCATTTCTTCTGTTTGTGGACAACATCCTGGTTGTGCTCTGGTAGGTGGATCTGTAGGCAAACCGGTATTTTTCCTTAGTCTGTGGCAGTGCTCATAGACTGTAAGTATGTTTGTTTAAAAAGCAGAGTTTTGCTTTTAAAATCCTCTCTCACAGATATTCCCTCCTTGCTCCACACAGCTTTAAGAAGTCTGTTTCCTCCCCACATTTGACCTCAGTTCATTAAGCACAGGTGGGTTCTGGAAAACTATTTCCAGCCGTTCAGCAGGACTTCATATCAAAGAGAGCCATCTGATTCTAGCTCACCGTAGAGCTGAAAGGCATGAATCATTGTGGAGTCTGAAATGCTGTGCGAAGAGGAAGTTCTTCAAAGTGAGTTATTTTCCCCACCGAAGCCCAGCCACAATGCAAAATGAACACCAGTGCTCTTAGGCTCCGCTGGCTGCCTTACCTACATGTCTGATTCCAGAGTCCTGAGACATTTCTTCCGTTTGCTGTACGGATAATTTTGGTTCAAGAGTAGCAGCGAAGGCTAGCAACCGTGAGCTTTCTGATCATGCTGTTGAAGCAAGGAGGCATGTGTGTTGTTTTAGCCCCAGTTACATATATGCCTGGGACAATATCCTTGGTAGAAGTGACAGGATCACTGTTTCTACAACAACTGGTTCGGTGTTCAACTAGGACCAAAGCTATTTAAAGCCACCTAAACGTCCTACCAGACCTAAGTTATTCAACAAGTGTTTCATCTGTCAAATGAGATGCTCGGATTTAAGATGTCTTTGGGGGGAAAATGTATTAAAAATGGACTGTGAGCAGAAAGGTGCAGGCATTTAAAATCTGCTATCAGTACTGGGTGGAGTACTGAAACAGCTGATACTCTGAGATGTTCATACCTATTGTTTGTGTCTGAGCTTTTCCACGGCATTGAGTTCTGCACCCACCTGTCACTCGCATACATGGCCTGAGTCTTTTAGACTTGCCAATAGCCTGTATGTGCCACGTAGCAATGTGCAAGTTATGCATTACGGATTGTCAGAGGACCCACAGGGGTCAGAGCTGAGTTCCCAAGGCCATTTGGACAATCCCAGCCAGGATGGTTTCCCAAAAAAATCTCAGCTTGGACTTGGTTGTAGTTCTGGTTACTTGCCATTGAGGTTTGCTGCCGCTTGTGGTGAAGATTATAGACTTGCTCATATTAACAGTTGGGTGGGGAGGAGCTTGTTTAAGTTCTGCCTTTAACACTTTGAGACAGGAGCTGTGGTTTTGTTGCCTGTCTGGTTCTTTCATTTCCTCTGTGTGTCATCCTTTCTCCTCTCTGCGCCCCCCCCCCCCCCGATTCTCAAGCTGCAAAGAGCTCACTATTAATAATGGTAACGGTTCCCAAGAATGCTCTAAAGCTCTTTGGAACACATTGCCTTCCTGCAGAATGTTAGGGATAAAAAACCAAACCATGTCAGCTAGCTACCGAAGTTTCAGCACATTTGAGGAAAAACCTTGCATTTAAGCTTGATTGCACATGGTTTGTTAAAGGTGCAGCCTACTTTTGTAGGCTTTAGTGCTTGCCTGGCAGTTGGAATTCAGTGACTTGCCAAGCGTCCCACTGTAAGCATGAGAGCACATTTCAAAGGTTTGCAGAGGTGGACTAGAGAAACTCCAAGCTGTGTGCCGTTTCTGTGAATCAGCCCCCTTAGGCTGAATGTTGTTGTATTTGCCAAGCCAGAGTAATTTATTTGGTTCCCAACATTGTGCAAAACCCAAGGAGTTGGCAAGTGGTGGGTATGAAATTAATTTGCGTTTATTATATTAATCTGTTGGCTGATTTTTGAAGTAGTTTTTGGTCTTGAACTGTACTGTTCATGTGGTGTGATGTACTACAGTAGCAACCACAATGTGCCGGGCCCCCTCCGTTAATAGAAATACAGCCCTGGTGTTTTTATTCTCTGTAAGATGACGAGCAGTTTACTGAAGGGTGGGATGAGGATAAAGCGAACGTATTCTTTCTTTTTAAGTTTGTTTAAACTATCGTCAACTATCCCCTAGCATGACCAGCCCCCATCAGTTAGCTGGCTAATATTTTTGTAGATGTCATTGTAGGCATTTGAAAGAGAAGAGGGTGGTAGTCTCATGGAGCACATCCTGGAGAGAGCTTTCCGAATAAGGGTCAGCACGGAAAAAGGCAAAGATCGCTGGAGAAGCGGAAACATGTGGATTGGGATGGGGATGGGGAGGAAGGTTGGCACTGGGTTGGAGGGTATGGAATAACATGTTACCATCAAAGTTAAATAGGCGTCTTGTGCAGTGTTGAGATACTCTGGCGATGGGAGCTATGGGAATCCCTAAGATGGCTGCTTGCCATTGTTGGTTCTTCTCATAGTTCCCTCTTTGAAATATGGAGGTCTTGTCGGATACGCTCGGCAGTTGTGTGTGTCTATCCAGATGCCAGCGCTTTCAGTGTTATAAGCCAGACCTGCATAATTCTGCTTGCCCCCAGGGAGTAACTTTTTTGATGAACAAGTAAAATAAAACTTTTTTTTTTCCATTATCAATCACGATTTTTAAGCATGGGTAAGTAGATTGTGTGCTGGGGTGGGGAAATGTTCGTGACAGTTTTGCAAAATGAAAGTAAGGAAAAAAATCTTCACAGTGTAAAGGACTGAGCTCATCTCTTGGTATCTCTGCATCTTGAATACACCTTGCCACTTCCATAAATACCAAAGGCCAGTTTCACTTCCATTTCTCCATATTTCTACTGGTCTGTTGGAGAGCAGATTTTAACCTAGCAAAGTGCTAGGTTGAGACTAATTCTGCTTGAAGTACAAAGCTTGGAGCCTGTGTTTCGTTGGTGCTTTGGCCAAAGAAGTTAATGTTATCCCCCATGCATTGCAGTTAGGGGGTCAAAGTTAATCTTACTAAATTCTTCATAAGACATTTTTATTTTTACCAGCTGTACTCTCTCTCTTGCACCTTGGTGCCCTGCTTCTTTTATTCACATCGAATTTGTGAGACAGGTTATTTCCTCACTGGCTTTCCTGCTTTTACACCATCTCTCTCAAAAGCCCTATATGGAGATTTGCTTCTCATGCAAATACTATGAAAACAGTGTGTTACTGACGTGGGCCCTGGTTATGCATTAATGTCATTCTTGCTCATACTGGGGCATTATTAGCATAAACATCCAAAGGCAAAGCAATTTGCAAATAATCTTTGATAGAATTCCGCTTGTAAGGTGTTGCTGTTTATGTGGCATGTAAACTGCATCATGCTATTTTGTTTTCTTTTCCTTGACTGGAGAGAGAAAAAGGGAAGAAACCGTTAATGATGCCATGTTCTGGGCAAAGCTCTTTTTGCTGATGCAATGCGGGAGGGGAACCCTTAATATCCATTGAGCTGAAACAGTGTTGTATGTATGAGATGCAGACCTTTGTCTCCCAAATTCTACCCCTTTCTCCACACATATGCAGACACACGCAAAAACCACCTTTGGGATTTGGACAGTACACTGGAGGTGGCAAAGCAATCAGTGTGGAATGCTGTCATCACCCCAGAGCACAAATGCTGTTTGAATGATTGGCTGGCTGGCCACATCTTGCTGTTTGGTTACCAAGACTTTTCTCTTAACTTCAGTCTCAGGGTTTACTGTTTGCTCTTTCTGAATGACTGGATCAGTTTGCAGAGCTGTCCTCTATGGTCTTGTCTACACTGGCACTTTACAGCACTGCATCTTTCTCGCTCAGGGGTGTGAACCCCGCCCCCCGAGTGCTGCAAGTTTCAGCGCTGTAAAGCGCCAGTGTAGACAGTGCACCAGCACTGGGAGCTGTTCCCCTCATGGAGGTGGCTTTTTTTTATAGTGCTGGGAGAGCTCTCTCCCAGCGCTGTGCCGCGACTACACAAGCCATATTAAAGCGCTGCTGTGGCCAGGGCCGGCTCCAGGCACCAGCCCAGCAAGCAGGTGCTTGGGGCGGCCAAGAGGAAGGGGCGACACGTCAGGCTGTTCGGCGGCGGGTCCCTCTCGGAAGAAAGCACCTGCCGCCGAATTCCCGCCGAAGAAGAAAGCGGCGCGGTGGAGCTGCCGCTGGAGTGCCGCCGATCGCGATTGCGAGCGCGGCTTTTTTTTTTTTTCCCACCGCTTGGGGCGGCAAAAGCCCTGGAGCCGGTCCTGGCTGTGGCCAACACTTAACGTTGCCCATGAAGACGTGCCCTATAACTGGGGCTTTCAGGTTGCCAGAAAAGAATCAAGCACTTTCTGGCAAATGAAAAACCCAGTTTTCCCATTTTCTTTGCTTTATAGCTTCAGCTTATCTTGGTTTCAACAGCTCTAGCTGTAACACCTGCTCTGATCATGAGAGTGAGATTTTTGAAACTGACAACTGGAAGGATGGAGGCCAGAAACTGATGTAAAATCTTCATGTAGAGTCTTTTGAATGTAAATTGAAATCCTAATGCTAAGTCTAATTGCTAGAACATGTCTCTTCTGCAAGAGCAGATACGTGCATCTGATAAATGGAAGAAAAACACCTCTTGTAAGAACTGTGTATATAATAAGCGAGATGGCTGTATTTGCAGATTCTGACACAGTCCTAATCATGCTAAGTTCCTGGCATTTTTAAGGAGGTTAAGTAGATGGTGTGTATATTTTATGAGGCAAATAGATGCTATTGTCAGCATTCTACCTCTATTGTTAGTTTGTGCCCTATACCCCCTATTAGAAGCTGCAAATTTGCTGGTTGGGTTCAGCTTCACTTTAGTGCACAGATCATCTGCAGCTCTTTTTCCCTGTCTTGGATCCAAGTGGCAATCAGCCATTGTGGGATTGCACATGACTTCACTGGACTGTATCTCTCAGCAGTTTGCTTACACAAACACCATCTGATGCTTACAGTAGTTGGAATGGGTCATGTACTCCTCGTTTAATCGATTCTCTCATTGTTCTTTCAGATTTTGGGTTCAGTAACATCTTCACACCTGGCCAGCTGCTTAAAACCTGGTGTGGGAGTCCCCCCTACGCGGCCCCCGAGCTCTTTGAAGGGAAGGAATATGATGGGCCGAAGGTTGACATTTGGGTATGTGGTGAACATATCTGTATTTTGCTTTGATCTCATATCCCTGCTCTTTACATGTGGCTTTGCTTCCAAAGCACTGAATTCACTTCTTGTAGGAAGGCCCCATTTGTGGGAATATTGTTGTTCAAAGAAATGTAACTTTTTATTCCAGCTATTAAATTGCATACTTCTTGTTATAAGGCACTGTACTTAATATTTTAGGAGTTGTCTAGAAATATATGTACATTTTGATTTGCTCTTAAAAGAGTTAGATTCCCTTAAGCAGAATAGCCAACTTCTCACTGGTACCTGGTTTGACCTGGTGTAGTTATTTGTAGCAACTAAAGATCATATCCCTCAGAACAGAGCATTTAAAGGGGCCCAATGAAGGCAAAAGGCCCAAAAGAAGAATGCTAGCAGCTGCCTTCCCATCCCACATCAATTAGTAGTTGGAAACAGTCGCCCTTACAGGCATGAGCTGTTTGGTAACAGCTCTGCCAAAGCAGAGCTATCAGCCTTACAGGCCTGGTTCGAAACTGGGCATGAGGTTTGTTGCCATGGGGTGGCTGTGCAGTTCCTGCCATCCCTCCGTTTTCCTGGCCGGATCGTCTGTGCGCTTTAAGAAGGGGCCCAGGAGGGTGGGCGAGAAGCACGGCATGAGTTAAGCTCTGCGTGTTCTATGTGGATGTACAGTTGCCACAGAGCCACAACTGAATTGAACAAACTGTGTAACTCTATTGAACCAAGTGGATTTACACTGGGGATGATCGTTACCCAGAGTCTCCCGTTGTGGTGATGAAGGGCTGGGATTTTAGGATTGTTGCAGCCTTTGTTTTTGAGGCCTAAGAGCAGGCCTGTCTCAGGCTTATCATTTGAACAGATGTCTTTGGGAGGTTGAGCTAGGATCAGTTTGGGGCTGCTAAACCATGACAATATCCTAATTGTGTTTGCATTCTTCCAAAAGCTACGCTGCCGAGCCTCTCCTGTCCCCTTTGACGTTGCTAATGTGTGTCAAATCTTTGTTTTGAACACAGAGTCTTGGTGTGGTCCTGTATGTGCTGGTCTGTGGTGCTCTGCCCTTCGATGGGAGTACCCTGCAGAATCTGCGGGCAAGGGTGCTTAGTGGGAAATTTCGCATTCCATTTTTTATGTCCACAGGTAAGGCCAGATTTGTTTGCACTGAGGTTTCTAAAACTGTTCGTTCGCAGGCACTATCCGAGGCTTCCTGCTCTGAGTGTCTTCGGAACAGTTGAGCTTCAATTCCAGCTGGCTGAATTCATTTATTTTGTTTCTATCTTCAGATAAAGGACATTTCTACCCATCAAGTAGCCGTATGGGTTGAGCACTAATATCTAACATGTAAGCTGTATTGATTTCTGAATTCCTGAGAACTTCTAAATCAATTGTCTTTTGGAAAATTTCAGCGCCCATATATCTAACCTTGCATATCACAGACTGCTGTCAATACATGACTAAAATATTAGTGAGGGCAGGTTTTTAGTAACTCTTGTAAGGTGGAAAGTCTGAAAACACACCAGGCCCTAGGAATCTGGAACCTTTTACCATTTCTCTCTAAGGCAGGAGAATTTTGCGGGCCCTCTGGTAAGTACTATTAATAATCCTGAATTTGTCTTCATTGTCTGTGAGAACCCCCTTGGGTACATGTCCACTTACTGGACATCGATATGTGGGCTGCTGGACTGGAGCGTGTTCTAGGCTCAACAGAGAAATTCTCCTGAAAGATTAGCTTGATTCCATTTAAAATAAAACCAAGTTCTCTCTGAAAATGGCTGTGTGTTGGATCTCCTTGTCTACAGCTCTGTGAGTAGACACACACCTGCTTTCCCGATGGCTAGTTACTGATCAGCTTGATTTATTTCTATTCTCGTTCCTTTAGGGTAGGTTAGTAGTTAAACGTAGTATAGGGCTAGTCCAGAGCCACATTGCCATAAAGCTGAGCTGCATTGCATTCCTCGAAGAGCCTCACCTGTGAATGTGTAAAAGGGCTCCAGTCTTTCTCTGTGCTCAAACATTTAACCTTTAAAAGTCAGTTAGATCTAATTAAATAGGTTGCTGACTTTATGTACATGCCAATATAGCTATTGGGAACCGGAAGATATCTGTAAATTGATCTCCACTTCCTTTGCCAAGCGGTGGGAGGCTGCAGGGATTTTTGAGAAATCCATTTCTTCACTAGGTAGATGGGACTGATGTGCTGAGCAGGAGTTTGCAGATAGTGTTTTCTTTCCTTCTCCTCCTCCCCCCCCCGCCCCACCTTTCTCTCCACACATACACATTAGCTGTGTGAAACTACAGTATCCTGCTTGCAGCTAGGGACAGTGCTCTGTGCAGCCTTCTTCAAGGACTGCTGCTAGGGCAGCACATTCTTGTGCATAACTCCCATCTGTCTCAGGACTGGCCTCATCTGGTTCTCTTTCTCACTGCATTTCAGTGACCACTAGTGACCTGGTTCTCAAGAGCTGAAATATCCCTGGCATCGTGAAAGCTGGAGGAGTGTCGTGCGTCTGCTGGAATATGTCCAGAGCGGCTTGTTGTCTTAGCAAGTCTGCAAGATAGTGTCTAAGTGAGCCTTTCGCATACATCAGTCCTGTAAATGACACTTGTACAGTACACAGATGACTTAGACATGAGCTTTCATTATTAATAAGCAGTGCTTCCTTAATAAAGCTGTGGCGTTTAGTGTGTTAATTTAGAGTTGAATGTTCCTTCTCAAAGACGCCCTCAGGAGACTGGTTTGTAGATTACCACAGTTCTGTCTGCCGTAAATTCTTAATGTTAGTTGCTCTGAGTGCATTTTAAGTATTTTGTTTTTAATGCATGTCATCTTGAGGTCACTCCTGATCTTCCCACGGTACTAGACAGGACATAAAAATACTGAAGTGCTATGCTGTTTCCATCAGTGTTTTCACCTTGGCAGGGCATGCTAGTTCACATTCATGACTAATTATCTCAAATACACTGGTTGCTTTTCAAGTACCAGAGAAGTCATTTGGATACACATTGGGAAGAGACAAAGGGAAAGACATGCATACTTCCTGCACACCCTGAATCCTTCTCTTATCTATATGCACAAAATACTTTGAAAGCCAAGTGGGTGAGTTACTTCACCAGGCTCTAATCTTCGGGGAATCTGGGGTCCAAAGATGAGTTGAGAGGCCTTGTCCTACTCCTGTGTACATATTTGCTTATCTCACATCTTCCCTGTATAGTTTGACACCATTGGCAGTTGCTGCTTACGCGGAAGCCAGGACTGCACAGTCAGAGTTGTGGAGGAGATTAGGGCAGATATGTTTGTGCTAAATTGTAGGCAGCTTGTACCATGCTTGTCTACGGTATACTCAGCTCTAATTTAATCTCTCTCTCTCTTTCACAAGTTGACCCCAGTTTTTAAGTTGACACTTAGCGGCGTGTGCACATGCGCATGCTTCCTTTCTTGTACCTTGTATTTTAGACTGGCTGATACTGAATTTTATTTCCACCAGAGTCCCCAACTAATCGATAGCAGAAGTTTGGAACTAATGGTCAGATCCATGTTGCAGCTGGGAAACTCTCCCAAACTTTTGTATCACTCCCAAACCTTCCTATAACAAAGAAGGAGTAATCCCTTCTTGGCATGGTAGCTGTGCCACTGGGAGCCACGTTTTGCCCTCCTACATTGAGGATTTGTCTACACGGGGAAGCTATTTTTGAATAAACGAAGGTGTGAATTTAAAGCACGGTAGCTATTCTGCACCTGCTCCCCTGTGGCCACCCTTACTCTGCACTGCCTGCCTTTGAGCAGGTTAGGTTAGTCCATTTAGGAACTGGATTAAGCTGACCCACACAAAGGCACTCTTAGTGTGGTATAAGAGTGTCTACACGGGGAGTTGGTGTGGAATAAGCTCCCTGTGTGGACACTTATTCACAGCCTGGTTTATTGCACAGCAGCCTCCCTGTCTAGACAAGCTCTTGAGTGATAACTTCTTGGTGCTGCTCATCACAACTACGGGGCCAGAATCTGGCCCCTAATGTGGAGAGAGACTTCAAAATAACACTAAATGAACCCCCTCATAGACACATACCTCCAGAGAAGCAGGTAAAGCGAGTCACCTTGCCTTGGACATTAATCCTGTAGTTCTGAGCTGTGTTATGGGCATTGAGAGACGAACATCCATTCAGCCCTATCTGTGAACAAGAGAGAGCTGACAAATTGGCTGGAAATGAAGCAGGCGTACCCTTTCAGAAGGCTGCAGCCTTCATCACAGTTAGTTAAATCTCGGGCAGTTCTTGGGCCACCTGGGTTTAGTGTAAGGGGCAGGGAAAGGGAATGCTAGACTCACGCAGCTAGCCAGAACGGGAGAGGAAATTCTTAAAAAAACCACTAATTGCTCTCCGTTTAGTTCCACTAGAATGCGCTAGACACTGCAGAGGTCAGGACAGTCGCCTTAGGGGCATAAGAGCAGCATAGAAAACTGTTTGACTTAAGTAGTGAAAAGAAGGAGGGGATGTAAAGTGAAGTGTTCAGCATCTCCTGTAACTTACATGTGCCTTAGCTAATGCTCCGGTGCTGGTGAGGCTTTCAGTGTCCTTGTGCGACCACACTGAAATGCTGCTGTAGGGAGTACAACTGAGGAGGAGAAGCATGTTGCTTCTTCTAGTCTGTTGCTTCATGATTCTTTGCTATTGTAGCATAGGTGGATAGATAACTTCGCTGTGGTCCTGGCTCTTCAGAAGATGATGATGATGCAATTCCCTAGCCTCTCTCATTCGGGAACATGGGGGAAGGTTTTATACAGGTCACTAGCTTTACATAACTGCTTCAGTTTCCAGGAAAGCAGCATCCATTTTTACATGTGTGCTGTGGGAAGGCATGTTACCAAAGCCCCTTCACGTCAATCCAAATGTTTCACTTCGCTTTAGACTTTTTGGAGTTTATTGAAACCAACGTTCGTTATAAGCGGCTCTCAGGCTAAGCGCTCTTTCATAGCCACTGTGCTAGGCAGTTCCCATCAACAGATCTGCCTAAAAAGGGGGCTGGACTGGGGGACCAGGGCATGTGGTTTCATATTGCTTTGCTCCCCAGGAGGAAAAGTGGAATTTAATGTCTGCGTTTTGGTTGGGCTGATTTTAGCAACGCAATGATGTCGTCTATCACTTCTGGAGACCTGGGTCCAAACCCTGACTTAGATTCCAATTGAGGGAGGTTTGCTGATCTCATCAGAGTTCCCCATTTTTCCAAAACATCTCATTGCGAGGCATAATTCACAGTGACGGCACAAAGAGGGTTAAGCCCGGAATAGCAGCGGGTGCTGCAAATCCAGACTCAGGAGCACTGTCAGAATTTAGGAGAGACGCTCAGGAATAGCAGACCAGCTGCAGGGCAGGGCTGGGAGAGGTGGAAGGTGCACCAGAGGAGGGACACCCTGGGCTGGACTGCAGGTCTGTGTGTGGGTAGGAATAAGCCCAGCAGGGGCTGCTTTAGTGCCGGATCAAAATGGATTGGCAGAGTTGTGGCGGGGGAAGCTTTCCCAGTTCCTGCCGGCACTGTGCCTGTCTCAGACCAGCCTTCTTGATATACTTGTGTGCGCACACAAACCATCTGATTGCGAAGGCACAGCATGGTACTGTACTCAGTCTCTAAGAGCAGATCATCCACCTTGTAGTTGCAACATTAAAGGGCACGTGTTTAACTAAAGGAAAATTAATTTTCAGTGAATAATTGCGCTGCCAGAGAGAATAGAGATCTCCAGTGGACAGTATGGCTGAATCATTATTGATTAGACTTCATTGTGACTTAACTACAAGCAACACAACATAAACATTTTATCACTGGGGCTGCAAGTAGCATCATTTGTAATGTTTGGCGAATGCAGCATGCACGGCTACTGCTAAAGCTGCTTGCTAAAACTGCTAAGGCCTGGCTTGACAAAGCCCTGGCTGGGATGATTTAGTTGGGGTTGGTCCTGCTTTGAGCAGGGGGTTGGACTAGATACCTCCTGAGGTCTCTTCCAACCCTGGTATTCTATGATTCTATGTCTGGAGACACCACTCAGCCCTGAGTTCAGTTAATCAAGAACAGAGCTGTGTGTTAGAGACTGAAACAGAAGCCAGCCAAAAGGCCCATCTTCGATGTGCTGGGCCTAGTTCAATTCCTTTCAGGGCTTCAGGCTAGATGATGAGGGGGATTAATTGGCACAGCATTTAATATCTGTCTCCTAATATATTG
This sequence comes from Terrapene triunguis, assembly GCF_002925995.2. Classification (NCBI taxonomy): domain Eukaryota; kingdom Metazoa; phylum Chordata; order Testudines; family Emydidae; genus Terrapene; species Terrapene triunguis. The sequence continues at coordinate 16,701,697 of NW_020664725.1, read as the reverse complement.
TGATCTCTCTCCCAAGCCAGTTTTGCAAAGTGGTGTGGCTTGCAACTTTCCAATGTCAAGATAGCAGCTGTCAGATCCAAAGTAATTGTGGCAGAGTACAGGAGCACAGCACCCCCTTTGGGAAGTCAGAGTCCCTGGGTTAATCCAACAGCCACAGATGATTATGGTACCTTCCTTTGTTTAGGTTGGTTTCCTAAAGAAGTTTTCTGCTAGGCTCTTAAGCCATAATACACTGGAGTTGTGCTCTGAAGAGCCTGTGGCTGGAGGCAGGGAAGCCGTTGATCTTAGCTCTATGTGAATGGCTTTCTCATTAATTCTCTTAAACAAAAGACCCTTCTCCCTGTTGTCAGAGAAAAACTGAGTTTTTACTTTTTTTTTGCTTTTACACTGTTCTGGTGCAATATCTCTGCAGGATGGAGAGTCACAAGAAGCCTGTCTGGTCTCAGTGTCCCATACAGTTTAGCTTGCATACTAAATCTGAGGCTTTCCAGCCTGAAGCTTTGAGTTTCCAGAGCTTAACTGCCACCAAACCAAAGATAAGCCAGTGAATTCTAAATGTCACTGCTGTTTATATCCCCCACCCCACCCAACCACACACAATCTCTTGATTCCTTGGCATGTACTAATCAATGACTTCTTCAGTTATTCCTTGTGGCCCACTTACATGGTACGTCACAAAAACAAGGGAAGGCAGAGAAATTAGTCTAATCCAGGAATGATGCATGGGATATCACTGCCAAGGCAAGATGCCATGGAGAGCTAGTCAGTCAAGGGACCTCTGTAGGGAGGGTTCACCAAAGATGTGGATTTGGGAAAGAAACCTGGCTCTTGCATAGGGAGTGGCATAAAAGAAAGTGCAAAGCCACTTTTATGTCAGATGTAGGAGCATCTGATGGTCTGAGATCTTTGCAGTGCACAGCTGGGCGAGGAAGGGACAGAGTGGCACCCTTAACTACATGTCCGTGCTCTGGTTGATTTAAGTTAGAGCCTTAATGTTATTTCAGTGTTTTTGTTTCATGAAAAATAAACCCCTTTGCCAGAAGCAGATGTTCTAGAGATTTAATAGAAGCTTTATTTCCTCTTCCTTCTGGGCTTTCTCCAGACTGAGGCAGTCTTTGAAGTCTTAGCTCATGAGTGACACATTGCAGAAAGGGGGAGGGCGGGAATGCCTGGAGGGGTGGGCTGAGCCATTTGAAAAGGCATGTTGAGCAGCTCCAGGAGTAGGAGAACAGAAGTGGCTGAAGAGCTGTGTGTAGCTAGGATTGCTTTACAGGTGCTTAAACTGCCCTGGTTTCTCTCTCTCCAGCAGATCCCTTCTGAGCCTCCTGGTTAACAAGGGCCTTGTGCTTTTGCTAAGCACTGTGCAACTTCATGTGACCATGAAGAATTCATGGCATTCTCTGCCCTCAGCCTGCAACACTTGAAGCGACAGTTCAGCCACACCAGCTGTCTCCTATTAGTTTGACAATGAAGGGTTTAAAGAGAGTTAATTTCACCCTCTGCCTCTCCTCGGTGCCTTGCTTTAGGAGTCCTAGGAGTTCTCCTTGGAACAGTCCCATGATGGCTGTATTTGCAAGGTCTTGTAATGCGGATGGCAGTGGTGACGGCGCTGCCCTTGGCTGCTCTTCAGTTTCATTCGTTTCGTGTCCAACAAAGCCCCATTCAGATACAAATTCTCTTTAAACCCACTAAAGCTGTAAAAAGTGTATCATGGGAACCGGACTTGCAAGACTAGATCAGACAAGCGGTCCATCCCTTCTAGCATCCTGTATCGAACAGTGACTAGCACCAGCTGATTTTAAAGATGGTGCAAGAAACTCCCAAGGGGGCAGTTATGGAATAACTTGCCCACAGAGGCAGCTTTTTCCTAACCTTCGTTATACAGTGGCTCAGGCCCTAAGGAATGTGGGTTTATTTCCCTTTAAAAAAATGTTCTCTCTTATCCCAGGTGTTCCCATTGTCCTTATAAATGCCTAATCCTTTATTGTAAATCATCCCAAGATCCTCAGCTTTGACACCTCGAGGCAGAGAATTCCACAGGTTAATTATGGATTCTGTAAAACATTATTTTATCAGTTTTAAATTGCTTGTTTTTCATCTTCATTGAATGTCCTCTTGCACTTGTATGTTGTCCAAATGCAGAAGTAAGGCTCCTCCTGTCCTTTCCTGTCCCCCTCCATTGTGCTCACAAGCTGTAGAAGCTCTGTGTGCCTTAGGGATTCTTAGAACAATGGTAATATATCAGTAATTCCTAGCATTTCAATAGCAGTCTTCCTCACAAAGTGCTTTACAAAGGAGGGGATGTCCTCTCCATTTTACACATGAGGAGATAGGCCCAGACAGCTGTGGTGACTTGCCTAGGCAGAGTCAGTAGCAGACTTGGGAACAGACCCCTAGGCAAACTGGTTTGGGTACCATGTGACAACTGGCATGCATCAGCCACATGAAAACCCACCTTATCTCCTGATGTGCTGATCACTCCTTGCCCTGTACGTGCCCTGTGATGTGCAGTCACTTGGCTTAGCTGTAAACTGCTATGCTTCCATCCTGAGTCCTTGAGACTTCAGTGAAAGAAATTGAATACTTCCACTGAGGCAGAAATGTTGTACTAAAATGTGTAGAGCATCTAAAGCACTCCTAGATCGGTCCAACCTCTGGGACAGCCACAATGCTCCTCACTTAGGGATGAGACACAGTAACACCACGCCCTTCCACCCCCGGATTCATTCATAACTTCATACTTCTGCTGTCGAAGGGCTGTGCCTTGCATTCTCCATTGAAAATGATCCCTGTGTATCTTCTTTCACTGAAATACATTGAGGTTTTTCTTGCTCTGAAGGCTCAGCTGGCATAATGTGCGAGCTAGATAAGTGGTGTGAGCGGTAGCTGCTGCAGTTGGCAGTGGCTGCACAAGGGGAATTCAGTGTGGTGCTTGGGCATTTTTAATGGCTGAGATAAGAAAGATTCAGTATTTGAAAACTAAGCAGCTTATGGCTAGGCCTGATGTGAAAGGAACAACTTGTGTTTTATTCCTTTACATCTAAATTGCCGCTTAATTTATTGAACCAGTTTGATAGTTTTTTTTTTAAAACATCTGCACTGTGAATTTGCATCTTAATTTTATACTGTGTTCGTTGTTTTTTTTAAAGAGATTCTTGTGTTGTAAATAGGAAAAATAATGTTCATGAAAATGTATAATTTGTTATCTACAGACAAGCCTCCATCTTTATTGGGGGAGACTCCAGCTCATATTTTATAGCATGCTTTAATGGAAAATTTAATTTGAAAATAAGACACTTTCTCTGGCTTCAGGTTGAACTTGTCATCAGTTTACATGGTGTAAGCTTAGGTCAGGTGTGGTGGTGGTGCTTGTTATTGTAAGGAAGTTGGGGAAATGTGTTTTCCTGCATTAAGCCTGCATTTGGTAATCCTGCCTTGGCAGCCTGTTAGATGGTGATTGTGGTTTGCCCTTCAACCCTGAAATATGGGCCGTATTGCATTGCCAGAGTAAACAAGTAGGTGGAGAGTAGACGTGTGCCACCTACAGGCTGTAACAAACATCACAGGGTTGATTCTGATGGTTGCTTGTTGGATGAAAGAGTGAGTTCGTATTTCATTCAAAAACTGGACTTTGGTATTGGGTGGTTTATAGGGGGGAAGTATACTGAATTAAAGGTATATATGCAGTGGTGGTGTAGCCGGGTGGTCTCAGGATATTTGAGAGACAAGGTGGTGAGATAATTGGACCAACTGTTTGTTAGTGAGAGACACAAGCTTTTGCGCTTACACAGAGCTCTTCAGGTCTAAAGATCTACAGACCGACAGATTTGGCCCCAAATATCAATGCTTTCAAAGCAAGCTTCTGCAAAACCGAAATCCAATGAAAATGTTACCACAGACTTCGAAAGTTGATTTTTGCTGTACTAACCCAGGGTCTGCACCAACATTGTCTTGCACATCACCCTAAGGAAAAGAAAACCAATGCTCTTGAGTGGCAGAAGCCATTGATGACCCTTGGGAGTTGGGGTCTTCCTGCCCTTGTGCCTTGCAAAACCTCTTGCAGTCACTAACTTCTGGTCAGCTGAGGGCTATTGTTGCACAGTGCCGCATATGGGGTCCCTTTAACTATGCTGAGCTGGAGATCTTGTTTTAATTTTGCTTTGGGCGGAGCGTGTGCCTAGTCCTTGTAGATGCTGAACTCAGACAACAAATGTCTGGAATTTAATCCCACACTTGTGTCCAAGACTGAATCAGGCCTGACACAAGGCATGTTTGTCAATGACCCTGTAGACGGAGTAGTGTGTTTGTTACTTTGAAAATCTACCCTTGTTCCCGACACAGTGTAAAGCTGTGTCCTTGGGGAGGTGTTGCCCTTTGCTACTGAATTACTCATTTTCTTGTTGCTCTCTTGCAGAATGTGAGCACTTGATCCGCCACATGCTGGTGCTGGACCCAAGTAAGCGACTGTCAATGGAACAGATCTGCAAACACAAGTGGATGAAGCTTGGGGAAGCTGATGCAGAGTTTGACAGGGTGAGCAGGCAGAAAGGGTGTGAGGAGTCCAGTAGGCGCGCTTTAGGGAGGAGGGCTGAGTACTGGCCCTGTGTGCACATTGGAGACCATTAGAGCGGCTCAAAACCAAATGAATGTCCTGTGTTAAGAGTTCACAATTCCCAAGTGCAAGTATGCTGGTATTTCTTTCTCCCCCCTGGGCCATGCAGCTTACTCGCTGTCGTCCTTGTCTTAGTGCCCTCTCCTCTCTTGGGCTCTAGATCGTTCATCATCTTACATCTTTCTCTTCGTCTCAGTATCTCCAGGCCACTGGGATCCTGGTTCCAGTCACATTGGCTATGGGACATAGCTGGCCCCCAAGATCACATGCTAGTGTGAAGTGAGATGCTGTTTCTGCTCCTGCTTTGCCCAGGCAGGCCACTGTACCCTCAGTGTTTAGATACTGTGCCGAGCTGCAGCGTGGGTCGCGGGCGCTCCAGCTGTAGGCTTGTGGCACTGGTGGTTAATGGTGTGCTCCACCTAGTGAACATTTGCCGCCCCTGGGGTGCTGAGCACTGACCATCTTTCTGTGCCCTTGCAGTTAATAGCAGAATGTCAGCACCTGAAGATTGAAAGGCAGATGGAACCACTGAATGAAGACGTGCTCTTAGCAATGGTGGAGATGGGGCTGGACAAAGAGCGCACGCTACAGGTAACTCCAACCAGCTTGCAAGTGCCTCTGTTACTGGGCTGTCGCCTGCAGCTGGTAAATGTCATGTTGGTGGCTGATCACACCTGCCAATTAACACTTTCTTCTGCAGAGTGGGTCTGGGCGGGGAGGGGATTTATTTTCATTACTAGAACAAAAAAATTGATCTCTTCTTATCCTTCCCTTGCTAGTCACTAAGGACAGATGCCTATGATCACTACAGTGCAATCTATAGCCTGCTGTGCGACCGATTAAAGAGACACAAGAATCTGCGCATTACAGCACCTCCCAGTGTGCCACGGACCATGGCCTTCCCCACACCAGCTAACATCCAGGTGGGTTCCACATAGATGGGGTCGTTTCATCGCTGCAGGGTTAGTCATTACTTCCCCCAGCTTTACAAAGCTCAACTTGGTCAGAGCTTGTTTGTTTAGCTGGGTAAGTAAAATAACTTGAGTTCCTTCGTGAACGTCCTCACCCTGGTAAGGAGAGATGAGAAAAGTCTTTGCCTGAGTGGTAGGTTTTCGTGTGTGTCAATGTTACTGTACTCTTGCGGTTTGCAACTTTCTGGCCATGAGACTGCAACTTAATTCAGTCTAGTGTCTTTCATCCAAAGCCTGCCCCACCCCACTGTACCTAGTTACCTTGTAATGCAGTGGCAGACGTCCGTACAGCCAAAGGGCGGAGAGGGGGATGTTCTGGGTTAAGCAGCGCAGAGTCCGTGACCTGGGATTGGTGTGAGGAAGCTGTTTCCATTGGCAGCAGGAGCTGCTGAGGAGCAGACTTTTGCTTTAACAGAGGTCAGGCTGTGAGAAGGGGCGCACAAGCTGCGGAGTCGAGATGCAGGGAGTAGAGAGAGGAGCTCCTGGGGGTGGGCTGAAAAGAACAGTTTAGAACTGGCTCCTGGATCTCCCCCCTCATCCCCAAGTGGCTGTACCAACGTGCTGCTGGAGCCTAACCCTGTTTTGCTTTTCATGAAAATGCTCCAATTTCTGCTGTGCAGCATCTGGGAATGCAACTGAGTTTCAGTAGCAGGAGTCTGAGAAGGGAGCATGGGTGGGAGAGGTGGAGGAAGATGTAGTTGAACGTGGAGTTGGGATCCCTTCTGCAAGTGGCTAATGTGTTTGGAAGAAGGCGATCCCCCCGTGAAGAGCACTGGGCTACCTGGGCTGTTAGTGGCTGACCAGTAGGAAGAGTCACAACCTGAAGGACTTTGCTGCAGGCTTTAAAATGGAAAAGAAACCCCCCAGTTCATGGTTTTGATTCCTTCTGCTTTGCAGGCGGAACAGGCAGGCAACCCCGTGAGTATCAATGTGCCACAAGTCCAGCTCATCAACCCTGAGAACCAGATCATAGAGGCAAGTTGCTTTCCATTGCTGACTCCTGTGAGCACCCTTTCTTAGTGACACGCTGGGCTTCTGGCACCTGATTTCAAAACCTCTTGTATTTTTCCCCATCCTAGACTGATGGAACAATGAACTTGGACAGTGACGAAGGGGAAGAGCCATCCCCTGAAGCCCTGGTCCGCTATCTCTCAATGAGAAGGCACACTGTTGGAGTTGCAGACCCACGGTTAGTATCAGGCTCTTTCTCCTGCGTGGGAGCAAAGGAACCCACTCCTGCCTTTTTAAGGGTCCCTCTCCACCCCCATGGCATTCTCTATGAATTCATGGATGATGTTTCTCTGGCTTTTAATGGCCTCTTGGAGGCACCTGGGTACGGTACAGTGCTTTGATTTGGAGGTTGTAAGAAGCTCTTACACCTTTGGGTTGCTCCTGTTGAAAGGTCAGAGGTTTTATATAATCTGCTAAAATGATGGATTCATATCTTAATGGGAAAAACACACGTCAAAACCCCCTCCCTTCAATATCTAGGAGTGAAATCCCTTTGCTTTCCTGCTCCTGGCATATCTAGCTCTGCGGTGAATGGAATGGCAGGGTGGGATTCTTGCTTGAAAGCATGATCTTGGCTGGGTGGGGAAGGGAATCGGGTGCCACTTGAATAGCAGAAATCCATGTCTTTTCACTTGAAAAATCCATTTTCCCAGTGACCTGTTTGGCAGGCCTCTCAGGCAGGGACACAATTTCCTCCTTACCCCAATGAATCAGTTGCTATTTCTGGCTAGCTTTGTTTAATTGGGGGCCGTGTTGGCCAGGGAGGCAAAGGAGGTCGGAAAGCTATGAGCCACTTTATTTTTAATGTCTTAGTGTCTAGAGACTGTCCTGATGCCAAGTGCAATTGTATTTTACGTGAATGGTTAGCGCTGGAAAATCCCAATTCTGAGAACCTAAGGGAAGAACTGGCTACATTGAAGGTGCAGGCCCCACTCCTGAGCTGGAGAAATCCACGGGGAAAGCCAGCGGGAAGTAGAGCTGACGGTAGCAAGCATATAGGTTGGTTTGCTCGGGTTATTGCTAAGGCCCATGTTTCTGAATGTGATTGCGCAGCACGGAAGTGATGGAAGATCTCCAGAAGCTCCTGCCAGGCTTCCCTCGTGTCACTCCCCAGGCACCGTTCCTGCAGGTGACTCCAAACATGAACTTCATGCACAATATGCTGCCTATGCAGAACCTGCAGCCGACTGGCCAGCTGGAGTACAAGGTACCGACTGCTATGTATGTTCCCCACAACTGCAGCCAGTGCCTCGCAGAGATACAGGCTGGTGCTCTTGGAGACGCCCCGAGTCTGCTCCATAGGTTTCATGATGGATTTAATCGCTGAGCCTGGACCTTAGTTCTATTGGATGTCGCTTACCGCCTGGGATTGTCCCTCGTGTCATTCTGAGTACAAACACACACCCCACAATTTGAAATTCAGAAACTCGTTTGATGGGGACGGGAGATCAGTGATTTTAGTAACAGATCCCGCCGTGGTCCTTGGCTTCCAAGTGTGTGAAACCCAGAGGCCCAGCCTGCCTTGTGGCTGAAACTCAGGGCTGGAAGTTGGAAGATCTGGGTTCTACTCCCAGCTCTGCCACTGACCGAGTTCAGGCAGGTCATTCCACCACTCTGTGCCTCAGTTTCCCCAGGAGTAAGGTGTTGAAGATCCTTCCCCTCACCCAAGGCCAGTGAGGCTGTTTCCTTGGTATTTATACAGTGTTCTGAGATCCTCCATCGGGAGGCACTAGAGGAGTAGTATTCTGTGATAACTCCCCTGTGTTCTTCCTAGGAGCAGTCCTTACTGCAGCCCCCCACTCTGCAGTTGTTGAATGGAATGGGCCCTCTGGGGCGGCGGGCTTCAGACGGTGGAGCCAACATCCAGCTGCACGCACAACAACTGCTGAAGCGTCCTCGAGGCCCTTCCCCACTCGTCACTATGACGCCAGTAAGTAGCAAAGGAAGAACAGAGTTGGTGGCGTGTTTACAAACCTGTCCTCTTGCTGGCAGTGAAAGCAGCGGGGAGGAGTGGCGTGTGCGAAAGAACTGCGGGGGCGGACAGGGAATGAAATGCCAGATTCCCAACGTTGGCAGGGACTCGCCACCTGCCATTTGCTTTTGCTTTCCTTCCTCAGGGACGTTCATCCTACAATAATGTTCCCTTTTGGGAGGGTTTCCTCACTCTTTCCCTTGGCCCTCTCTACCTACCTGCTCTCCAGAGGCAAAGGGTGAAGCGGCATTCAAAGGATCCTTTTAAAACAGACGGTGGCTTCACTGCCAGTATCAGCAAGTTCCTGGCCATGCTGTGACTGGCCTCGTCTCCTCAATGCAGTGTATAGAAGGGCTGGTAGCCTCCCTCTCCCACGATGCCTGTGCTCCTGGCACTTAAACTGCTTTGGCCCTTCAGTTACCATGTGCATCACAAGCGCCTCTCCTTTCCCGGCAGCCCTTCCCTGTCTCACAAGATCCTTCGACATTGCTGCTTGCTTAGTGTCTGGCTTTTGGTCTCCTCCTTCGTGACACCGCTGCCAGGGAGCCCCGCCTTTGGAATTGGCATGCCTGGCTGTCTGGCTATAGCCCCTATCTGAGTAGTGCTGACCGTTGGGGGCACACATGTTCCTCAAGCCAGCCCCCTATTTGATTGTCTCCTTCCCATTGGAAGTGTCTGTGTCTGGTGCATAGCTGTATGTTTTCAAAGATGAATGTTATTTTCACTGTCCAGTTGAGTATCTTCCTCCTTCCCTTAATGACCTGCACAAAATTGCTAGCACTAGAGGCCAGTCACCTTGCTGCTGTGAGAAATGTCACTTGCTGATGCTGAATGGGCCTTTTATTTCTCATTTAGTAGTAGTAATTGAAATATTTCTCCTCTTCAGAAGTGCTGAGAGGAGCATGATGTTTGTAACTCTCTTGCTAAGGTTGCTTTGCAACTCTCTTGCTTTATTTGATGAGAGAAAGGAAAATCTGCCGGTGTTAATGTCGGCAGTGCTTCCCCCTGGAGTTATGTGTATTACTGAATTTCCTGCTAGCACCACAAGAAGCTGCCCCTATATAGGTTGCACTATGTAAGGGTGCGATGGTGAGGGTGTGTTTTGGAGGAGGTTTCTGAGTGCCCCCAAATGTCTGGTACTTAAATGTTCTTCCAGAAAGTCAGGTTTCTGCAGCCCAAGATAGTGTTGAATAAGCCACCTTCTGGAGCCCATGGTTCCCCTTTCCTCTCTCCTCAGGCCGTGCCAGCAGTTACCCCTGTGGATGAGGAGAGCTCCGATGGGGAGCCGGATCAGGAAGCTGTGCAGAGGTAACATCCCATCCGTTGGCCTTTCCCCTTGTGCTGCTGGAGAGGCTCACCCTGTGGTGCCCTAAAGCTGATTTATAAAAAACCCAACTAATCAACCTCATCCCAAGCTGCAGGTGTTGATTATGGTGAAGGTTTCAACTTTTCCTTTATGGGTGCCTGTTTACACCAGGCAATTACTCTACCTGACGCTAACAGGCAAATGAATAACTCAGTAAAACAACCTGACATCACCTGAAATTCTGCAGGCTATTTGAACAATAGGGTATCCAGAATCTCTCTGAGCACTAAACTCCCTTGCTGAGGGTGTGTCAGCATGCAAAGCAAACTAACCTGCATAGTTAGTGCTAAGACACTGCACCCTCCCTCATCCCTGCTGAGTGACTGGGGAAGTGGTCTCATTTTATCTGTGCAGCTTTTGGACCAAGACCTGCAGTAAACATCCAACTCTGATGCCTTGAAGTGAGTTTGATAAAAACTTGGGTATCTGTAGTCATTTAGACTTCTAGCCATAGCAGTAGGTCCTGAAACAGTCTGCTCCGACATGTGAGAGGTGGTCCAATATCGACTCCGAAACTTCACTTCTCTCCCCAGCCAAAGTATGTACCGAAAACACTAACACTGTCCTTGCTAATACTTCCAGTGTAGCTTTTGTTTAGCTAGTTTTTCTGCTAAGCAACTGGTGCAGATGATCCTCCTTATTAAGTTCCATGGATTCTCCCCAGTTCTGGTGGGCAGGACCTTGGCGAGAACAGGCTCTTTCTCAACTTTTATGGATATTGTCCTTCCAAGAAGGATGCAAATAGCTGCCGGGTGGGCAGCAGGCAGGTATAGAAGTGAGGGAGTTGCTGCTAAAGCCATTTAATTCCCTATAATATTCCTAGATCCCTTGTAAACTCCACTGGTCTCAGTGCTGTAAAACAGAAGGGTTCTAATGGCGATGAACACTTGGGTACAACAGTGGCTTGTCCAGGGCATGTGCCAAGATTCCCTTGGCTACTTGACCTTAGAAAACAGCCAAACATGGTACACATTAAAAAATGCTCTATGCTTCCAGTGGCTAGGAGTCTACACATTCTGGGTAGCCAAAGTGTGGCCCAAGAAGCTATACAGTCCCACCCATGGTCATTCTCATCTTTATTATGGAGGCATGGCCCGCAGACACTGCAGGCCCCAGCATGCCATGCTCTGTCGTGACCAAAGTCTTGCCCTCAGTCGATACTGAACATTGTCTCTTGGCGTCAGAACTCTCCAGTGACGGCGCTGCTCAGATCTGTGCAGAAGTTGCAAGCTGGGACCTGCAGTCTCCATGGGCCACTGCTTCAGACTGTAAAGCTGAACATACCTGCAGCCTTTTCCATTTGGGGCAAATAAGATGCAGCCCTGCGGCTCTTGGCAAATTGCCAATGTGTCCTCATCTGGCCAAGCTTAGAGTGCCCACATTTTAAAATCTCTGCTTTCAGCCGAATCCTTTAAGGTTCCAAGAGTCAGGCTTGGCAGGTAAGGTTTTGAGACCAAGGGTAAAACTTCCAAAAATGTGTGCAGGACTTAGGAACCTAAGTCTCACTGTAAGTCCATGGGATGCAGTTTCTGAGGTACCTAAGTCACCTTTGAAAATGGGGCTTAGCTACTTTTGAAACTATTACCCCCAAATCCTTCTTGTGTGTGCTTATGCCACATTCTCCATAGCCGCTGGACGGGACCAGGCTTCAACTGTGCTTAATGGGTGCACATTAACCCTCCATCTCCCCACCCTCTTATGCTGTGACATGCCACTAATCACCAGCAGAAGAGTAAACAGGATTAACACCAGGGACAGGAGCTAATATTTATCTTTTCAGAACACTGGTTTGAATGCCCTCTGCAATGACCGCAGAGCAACTTTTGCCCTTGTTTGCTTTAGGTTGCCTGACCTTGAAATAGTGTGCATTCCATTCCCCGTGCCCAGGGCACAATCACATCTCTTCGGAGCTTGCAAAACTTTTTTTTTCAGCCAAACACTTGCAGTTCATGATTGGATTGTTCCCTGGAGCCATGAAATAAAGTGATTGTAGCAAACCACAATTGTGAAGCTCTTTGGGAAACTCTCCCTGTCTCCATCTAATGGATCTCAAACATTTAATGGCTCAGATTTTGGCAAGTCACCACACCACTAAGTACTCGTCATTCTGTTAACTGGCTGCTTTTTGTGTCAATGGATAATGCTTTTTGCAGAGCCATAGTTTTAAGTGCCGCTGTTTCCCCTACTGTACAGGTTTTAGTTACAGACATTAAAAAGAAATCAAATGGAAGTATTTGTAACCCCCATTTTACCCTCTGGCTTTGTGGGGGCCGGGAATCTTTGTAGCCATAACTCATCACCAATGCAGCTTCACCTGAGTTAGCAATGCTGGGAGGGTTAGTCCAGGTACAGGCATTGATTCCACTCTGTCCTCAAACCTTGTCAGTGTTTCCACCATTGCTAGCACCTGAGAGAGCTGTCCTGGTGCTTGCCCAAGAGCGAAGAATATCCGAGGATAGCTGAACCCTTTGCCATCTCACTGAATCAGGCCCTTCCTGCCTTAGCATCCAACAAAAACACAAAGGGAACAATAGGGCTAAAAATCCCCAAACCCCAGCCCTGAACTTGTCTACAGCCGAAGGTGGAAGCTCTCAGAGGGCTGCTGCTCCAGGAAGGGAATGGGCTGAATTAGCTCCTCACTGTCCCTTGCCCTTTTTGCTTTAGGCATCATTGGTGCAGCCTCCATACACTGATTCCCAGGCTCTGCTCGAAGTGTCCAAGAGTGGGGACTAGATGGCGCACTTTACACACACGCTGTTCCTCTCTCTGAACCTACGTTCAGATCCAGGTTAGATCACACACACAGTGCAAAGGGCAGCCTAATCTCCAGCGGTGGTAGCGATGTCGTAAATGCCATCATCTGATGTGGGACCATTCAGCGTGCTGATCTCTGCTCAGACTCCAGACTGAGCACGTTGCAGGTGAGGATTGAAGTGCGCAGGCTGAGCCACGCAGGGAAACGTGCACAGCGTCTGTCTGCACAGTGCCGAGCTGTAAGCATTACTCACGCAAACAGTCCCATGGGCATAGTGCATATGATGTAAGGCAGACAGTGCTATTACCCTTCAGACTAGCACCACTTTAGGAGAAAGAATCCCTACAGAAACTAACTAGTCACTAGATCTAAATGAATGTGCTTGAGAATTCCCCATGAGATGAAGTAGGTCTGTTCTCCTGAGATGATGAATGGTCATTCTGTTTCTTACCAAGGTTGGCATTGGAATAAAGCTGGCTATGACTTCAGTCCTCCACTAAGCAGTTAACATCCCTTTAATCTGACAGACATTGGCAGTACGGTTTGCTCTTTCATGGGTGTTCTACAACTCACAGCAGGCTCTGAGCACTGCAGCGAGCATTTTTCTTTCCTAATTACTCTGGATTATCTGCTTCTGCTCCCTTCTTTTGGAGTATTCCCGTCAGTCTCTTCCATTTATAAAATATGCTCCTGCTTGTTGCAGATACTTGGCAAATAGGTCAAAAAGGCACACTCTGGCAATGACCAACCCTACAGCTGAAATCCCTCCAGACTTGCAGAGGCAGCTAGGACAGCAGTCTTTTCGATCCCGGGCTTGGGCTCCACACCTGGTACCCGATCAGCACCGGTGAGTAATGGCACCGGCCGTTCGGGCAGCTCTGTGCCAGGGAACCCGCTCAGATGTCGTCTGAATGGAGTGCAGAAAAAATCCAGCTTGGCATAAAGGGGTTAAAAGAAGAAAGCCGCAGACCCCCAAAGCAGAAGCTGGCTGGCCCTGTTGGACATGCTTCATTTTTGAGCAGATATTGGCTCCTCACCTGCTAAATGCATGGTGCACTCACGGGCAGGGATCAGTTGGCTCTTCCCCTCCAGTCCCACTTCTGTGGCTGGAGATGATTTGCCAGGATGGCTGCCTTTGCCCCGGGGCTGGGATTAAGATTAAACGATCCAGTTTAGTGGAAAGCTTTGTTAATGTACTAGAAGGCTCAACCCTGTAGTGAGTAGTAAATCTGCTATGGACTATTCAGTAGTGGAATGCTGTATGAAAGGCTGCACCATGAGTAAACTATCCGTAGGTTTCGATACCTCACTGCACCAGAGTTGTGTGTTTCCACTGCAGAGTCTCCGTGCAAAGCTCCCTGTTTGTCTTGTTGTTTCTAATCTCCGGGAGAACAATTATAACTTTTGTGACTGAGGGAACTGCTGCAAAACTGGATCCAAGTGAGCTAAAATTCTGGAGGAAGGGCCCTCCTGACTTTGAGAACTATTATTTCTACAGAGTCCTTTGATGCTGCAGCAAATTGGAGACCCTACTGCCACAGACACAGCTTAAAAACTGCACCCCGACCCCAAAGCAGAGGGTGTAACAAGTGTAAACTGTCATGCTCATTTCTTTGATTTCAGTTGCTGAACAATTGAGAAAGTAGTTACCGAGAAGACCAGATTTGTGCTCATGTTAAATCCTCTAGCCAGCTCACACTGACAAGCTTGTGAAAGCACTCTTTATTGTAGCCAGATACCTGCTGAGCCGAGCGCTGGTGTAATCAGGTGAACTCTGAGCAGACTGAGTCGGCATTGGTGCCACGCTGGAACTCTGGAAGACAAAAGATAAACCCTGAGTTACTCCTGGGTAGAAAAACTTGTAGGGAGGCAGGAGAGGAGGAGTAAGATTTCTTGGGTCACCGAGTGCTTTATAGGAAGAGAAGAAAAACAGTTGCAAAGTAAATAAACAGAAAATAATGTATGTCCTGCTTCCAGGGTCACTTCAGAATGGAGGTTTAAATGAAGCCATTGAGAGATTGTTGTAAGGCTCTTTAGAATGAGCCTACCCAGCCCCCACTGGCTCTCAGCTCTCATCATGTGTCTGCTCCTCTGTTTGCACATGCACAGGAGAGCATTGGCTCATTCCAGATTCACAATGATGAGCATTTTACATGTCACAGCAGAGGCCTGTAAGCCTGTGGGACTACAGACCTGCAGAAAGCCACAAAGTACTGGCTATTGAACAGCTGTCAGCTTTTATTCTGGTGTTTAACTTAGTCTGTTTGAAACTGGTTTGTACTTAAAAAGGTCTCAACAATTGTTAGTCTAGAAAGCCAGTCTGGAGAGCCAGGGGCAGCGTTACTGTGCATCGCCCTACCATGCTTGGGAACCTGATGCACAATGCTCACGTTCCTCGCTTGCTGCTGCTGCCCGTTACCGAGTTGGAAGGTCAGACGGACAGATTTGGCTTGCTGACTGGCAGAAAGGGAACGTGACAGCCAGCCAGCTCTAACCTTAGCTGGAACATATCTAAAATTGTAATGAATTAAAATACATTTTACCAAGCAGGGCTGAATATGTGAAAATAACTGGAACTGACGTCCTGGAAATGTTACAACATGAATGAGAATTTTCCTCCTGCTAGGGGTAGCGTCTCCCGCGGAGATTCCGTTTGGTCTTTCAGAGCAGGCTTCAGCAGAGAACTCTGTGCATACCTCAAATATTTAAAGTACCAATTTGTCTGTCTAACGTAATTCAGTTTGAAGCACTACTATATGGAGCTCGATTATCTTCTGTTTGTTTTACAACCAAACCATCAGCAGGAATGCTCTAAAGACTTGTTCCCTAAGGGCCTTTCACAGACAAAGACCATTGCTGCAGCCAAATTGTTGTCCACTCGTTTTCTGTATGGAATGAATTGGTACAAAGCTAAACCCATCTGGGCAGAAAACTAACTGGGTCCTCATGTGTTAGTGTTTGCTTTGTGGGTGGAGAGAGAGCAGTGCTTTGTAATACTCTTAAAGATGTAGTCTTGAGGATGAGTGTGCTTGGGTTTGACTCATATATGGGAACCCAGATTGAAAGGGAAGTTTGTTCCTGGAAACAAAGTCATCACATCCCCCCCCACAATGGGTTTAGTGCCTCTCTGAACGTGGATGCCAGCCTCTCCTCTGTCTGAGTGGCTGCAGGATAGACCTGACAGCTCTTGTAGTCAGCAGCGTCTTTCCTACCCTTGGGGTGTGAATCTTATCCACCCCCATCCACTGGTGCTGTGACACGGCTGTTTTTATCTGCACGTACTGGAGACTTAGAAATGTTTCTAAAACTTTTGTTTTGCCATTATTGGTTTTGTCTTGAGGGCCCCCTACAAGTGCAGCTTCCTTGTTTGACATTCCCCCCCCCCCCCCCCGCTCCAGGTCCATCCCTCTGTAGTCACATGAGATGCAACATTTGGCAGAACATGTTCAGATTAAAACTCCCTCATCTTCAAGGCCTGATGTGTGTTAGTGCTTGGAATAAACCAGTCTGATGGGTTCACCAGCATGTGTCGTCTAGGAAATGGAAGATCCTGGAAGCCTGTGTGTGTGCTGAGAGAGGGCAGGTCTTACTGCTAGGTGGTGGTCTAAGCTTTATTGGCATTCGAATGGGAAGCCTCCATTCCCCACAGATGTCAGGGTTACTGGTGCCCCTTTTGATGCACAAATGAGTATTTTCCAGTTTTCCTCCTTTCCTGGAAATCCCGTGGATTGCTCTTCTCTCAGTGACGTCTCTCTCTAGGTGTACCTGCAAGTAAAGCGTCTGGGGTAGGACTCGGGGGGAGGTGGTTATGCTGGTCCTGCTCCCGGGCTTGTTTAAATTAGAATTCCTAAGGTGCTGGCCGACTGTATTTTAGAATTAGACTGAGCAGGCAAGCTCCAGCTGTGCTTGTTAGGGTCTCCTTTTAGCGACCAGGCCTTGCCATAGAGAGACAACTGTTCTCAGCAGCAGAATCACCTCGTCGAAGGCAGCAGCACTCCTGACTGGCTCCTACTTCCCCAATTCAGATAGATGAACATGCAACAATTTTTCATAGCACAAAGTATTCCCATCCCACTGGAATATAGGAATGCTCCAGCTTAGCAAAAATGTCACTGTGTAAACTCCGAAGTACGGTGAATGAAAAAGGCTCTCAGATGGAGAAACGCCTTTCAGTTCTTAGCAGTTGAATGGTTTCTGCAGGTCGGTGGAACCAAGTGCCAGGCCAAGTCGTATGGCCAGTTACAGACTGGTGCCCGCCCCTGTTATAATCTAGTTAGGATATAAATCAGACTGACAAAATCTTAGAGAAAATGTACCTACCCTAGCACAAAATGGACTTGCTAACCCTGTACCATGCGGGTGATGAATAAACTAATGGCACTTTACTTCTCACCCAGAAACAGAACTTCTGGGCAGGCAGAACTTGGCAGAGCTGATGTAAATGAAATGTCGCTGTAGCTGAGTTTGTTTTTCAGCTGGCCTCACTAACCCACTTCCCCATGTGTTCAGCTCTGTTTACAAGGACTCAAACACCCTGCACCTCCCCACTGAGCGCTTCTCCCCGGTTCGCCGCTTTTCTGACGGTGCTGCCAGCATCCAGGCGTTCAAAGCCCACCTGGAGAAAATGGGCAATAACAGCAGCATCAAACAGCTTCAGCAGGTAAAGGAAGGAAGAGGGATGCAATGAATTAGCTTAGGTCACTGACTTACTGGTAGAGGAAACCTTTCCTACTGCTTTGTCTCCTGGATCTAAACATTCTTCAGAGCTGCAGCTGGGGAGCATATCCTCTCCCTTCTTCTGGGTATTTGAGTGTGCTTTGTAGAATTGCCATCCTCCTCTTCATCTCAGCTGCAGCCTGGGGACCTTGGGGGCTTCCCCTTTTCTGGGGACTTGACATATCACTGTAGAAACACATGTAAGGTCCGAGAAGTCAGGCTCAAGTGAGGAACGTGGGCCCTGATACCTGTGCTCCCTAGAAACTGTCATTGAGTTTCTTCCCAAGACTCGCACGCAATGAAACCAGTCCCCAGAATCCCATTTCAAAGTTGAAATGGTTGGTTCTTGGCCCTGGCCTGCTTGTTTGATTGGTTTGAATAACAATCCGTGGTGTTGCACAGAGTAACCAGACTGAAGAACACTCTTGAAAATCCTCTTAGCCATGGCTGCTAAAAGCCACTGGTGCCTTCACCAGTGTTTAATGGCAGTGGAGTCCCATCGCATGCCGTAGCGGTCATTGAAAGGCCATTTTGCTCTGCTATGGCATAAATTGCATAGTCCTCTCTTTGACCTCCGGGGGAGTCTTGTCGTTGATTTCAGTTGGAGTTGGATTGGGCCCTAAGAGAGGAATTTCCCTGTGCAGCACAGCAGGAGCACGAGATGCTAATTTAATCTTGGGATTTTCATGTCTGATGCTTTTCACTTGCACTCCTTGCAATTGCAGTGTAAGGAGACTAAATAGCCCAGGAGTTTAGTTCCATGAGCATCTATTTCTTTCCCACTGTATGAGAGAGCTGCGATGACCCTGGTATTATGCGCACACATGCTGCTAACTACATGGATTAGGATTTCTGTCCTGCAGTTTTTTCTTTTTCTCTGGCTCTTTCTGCCAAGGAGACTGCAGAGTGAAAGCCTTTTTTGCGCAGCAGGGTTGCTGTGCAGGAAGAGATCATGTTGTGGGTGTATTGAATTCATTACAGGAGTGTGAGCAACTACAGAAGATGTACGGTGGGCATATGGACGAGAGAACCCTGGAGAAGACACAGCAGCAGCACATGTTGTACCAGCAGGAGCAGCATCATCAAATTCTCCATCAGCAGATTCAGGTACTGGAACCGGGACCATGATCTCTGAATCCTAGCCAGGTTTTCCTGCAGTAGAGGTGTTGAATGGCCCCATGGGACTAGGGAGGAAAACTTCTGTATATGTGGCAAGTTAGATTGCTCCACCTGCTGTAATGAGGAACAAGGGGGAAGGCTTTTCAAAAGCAATGCATGCACAGCTGGTAGGATAGCGACAGCTTCTGTCTCAGGTTGATTAATTTATTGGTCCAAACTCTCTCAATCAAGATGGAACTGACTAATGGCAAATACTTTTTGTTCCCCTTCTTTCTGGTGCCTGGCTCAGGATTGTATTCGCCCACCTCAGCCATCTCCACCCTTGCAAGCTCCTTGTGAAAACCAGCCAGCTTTGCTCACCCACCAGCTGCAGAGGTAAAGAAAGGGGTTTGCTTTGGTAAAGTGCGGGGGTGAAGGGGTGGAGCTGTCACTCAGTGATGCACTCAGGCCTGTCCCAGAGCCAGCTGGGAGCATATAACCTTAGAGAACTGGGCCTCATTCCTAGAAGCACGTGCAGGCTGCAGCTGGAGCTGTAGGAGCAAGTCTCTGGCAATCAGGCTCTTAACATTTCTGTCCAAGAGAACCTTGAAAGTAACCTGATGGCATAACATTGTTTTAAATTGACATGGAACTGCTGCTTGTTGGCCAGCTTGAAAACAAATGAGTTTCAATAATAGTATGAACGCTTTCTCTAGCACCTTGAATGCCAAGCCATTTACAAACACTCTTTAGACCCTTCCTCCTCCTCCCCCCCAGTCCCTCTGTTGGCTAGCAAATATCATCCCATTTTACAGATGAGGAAGACTGAGGCAGAGTGGGAGAGCCTTGCCCTAGGTCATGGTGAGTCAGGAATAGAACTCAGGATTCCTGACTTGTGCTCTAACCACTGAGCCATACTCCCTTATCCAGCTAGCTAATGAAGATAAAATAGAAATTATGTTTCAAAGCCTTTAAGATTCTAAAGGAGTTTTTTATATTATTTGTTTTTTTTTTAAAAGCACTTAGAGTTCAGTTCTAAAAGTTGAACAAGCGTCTTTATCAGGAAGAGCAATTTACGAAGATGCTTATTTTCTTGTGTAGGTTACGGATTCAGCCATCTAGTCCACCCCCAAACCACCCTAATAATCATCTCTTCAGGCAGCCAAATAGCAGCCCCCCTCCTGTGAATAGCAGCATGCTACAGACTCATGGTAAGCACTGAGTGGACCAAGCCATCTGTCCTCCTATTGTGCAGGCCGCTTGTCAGAACCTTACGGTTTTATAAAGCACTTGGGAAAACAGTTCATGTCTTCTCCAAATTCTAGTGCCTGGCGCAGATAGCCGATGTAAACGAGTCTCCATCTGGCACAAGGGGCTGGTGTTATCGCAGTACTTGCAGTGGATCTTGCCAGCTGGAATATGTTGTTACGTGTCATGAGGTCCTTGCTTATAATCTCTGGGGGCGGGGAGGAGGGATATTATTCTTTGATTATGCAAATAACTTTATATTGGTATTGTTTCTTTTACCTTGCAAGTATTTCTAGCTGTGGCTGTAGTACGATGAAACTTTAGCTTTGAATAGTCAGGAAAGGCGCACGCCTCATCACCCACTGAAATGCAGCTTGGTTCTGAAAATCTTACCTTTGGCCCTGATCGCATCAGACGCTGTATCTGTTAAACAGAACGTGCTCTCAAGCCTTGCAGCAGCTCAGTGCAGTTACTCAAAGGGATTGTTCTTCGTAGGTGCGGCCTCTCAGTCCCAGTTCCAAGGGATGCCTTCCCACAGTGCGATCTTCCAGCAGTCTGGTAACTGTTCCCCTCCCCCGAACGTGGCACTGACATGCATGGGCATGGCGCAGCAACCGCAGCCGGTCACCATCCAAGTGCAAGAGCCCGGAGATATGCTCAGCAACAACCTTCTGCAAGGGGCAGCTGTGGCAGGGCAGGGCATGTCCCCTCACCCACGAGGCATGTCTATCAACCCGAGTGCCAATCAGATCCAAATGCAGCACCGAGCTAACCTGATGGCCTCTCTCACGTACGGTCACAGGCCACTGTCCAAGCAGCTCAGTGCTGATAGTGCAGAGTCGCACAGGTAAGGCCATTCTCTAACTGTTCTGCTAACCTGGGGAGGCGTTGAGGGGGGAAGGGAGGAGAAAAGAACCAGGGCCGGTCAGAGTTCTGCCACCACAGCTCCATGTGCCAAGGCTGGCTACAGTCTCCTGAGCACAGCACTCGCTGCCAGCAGCAGCCATGCGCTGGTCACGTTATGGCTTTAGACTTCAGGGCTTTGTTAGTGGGATGGGTGTCTGACAGCCGAGGGGTGAGGATTGTGTGAAGTCAGCACAACTCCTGAGCCAGGCGGGGCAGGAAGCCAGCTTTCTCTCTAGGAATGCAGGTCGCTGCTCAAGTACAGGCTTGTGCTTTAATAAGAGGGGAGAAATAAAGAAGTACAGAGACCGTTACTAATTCCCCTTCGTGCCTGGTCTGGCTGGAGCCTACACTAGCTTCAAGAGCTCCGACAGGCGGGCTCTGCCTCTAACAGCACCTTTTCTCCATCTACGCTCCCCCAGCTATCTCCAGAGACTTGAAACATTCCTTCTTACCTGGCCCTGCGGCGTCATCGATGACCTGGGGCATGTGCTCTTCTGCAGGGTCTGAGTGGAGTGTGTGGTCTCTTCAGCTCTCCCAGAAAGAGGTGCTGGGTGGCAAACCTGGGTCCCCTCTGTTCCACTCCAGCTAGGCGCTCAAGCCACCACCCTGAACATGTACAGCCTGTTGGAGTTGATTGGGAGGTTGTGCAGAGTGCCTGAGTGGTGGCGGCCTCCTCTGCATTCATGGGTTTACTCTTGGTTGCTGCAACACAATGACTGTCGTTTCTTCCTTGCAGCTTGAACATGAACAGGTATCCCCCTGCTAACTATGACCAGGTGCACTTACATCCCCACCTGTTCTCCGATCAGGCCCGGGCATCCCCCAGCAACTACAGCCCATCAGTAGGGGTGGGATTCCCCACAACGCAGCAAGCCCTGAAGGTCCCTCAACTTGACCAGTTCCCTAGCTTCCCTCAAAGCGCACATCAGCAGCAGCCGCAGCACTACACGGCATCGGCACTACAGCAGGCACTGCTGTCCCCAACTCCGCCAGATTACAGCCGACACCAGCAGGTACCGCATATCCTCCAGGGACTGCTTTCCCCCCGGCACTCGCTTACGGGGCACACGGACATGCGACTGCCCCCCGCAGAATTTGCACAGCTCATCAAGCGGCGGCAGCAGCAGCAGCAACAGCAGCAGCAAGAATTTCAAGAGTTGTTCAGGCATATGAGCCAAGGAGATGCTGGGAATATGAGCACCAGCATGGGACAGAACCTCTCCGAGCGCCAGTCGTTGTCTGTGCCTTATCAGAATGCTGACACGTACCATCACAACAGCCCCCAACATCTCTTAAAAATCAGGGCACAAGAATGTATCCAGCAGGTATCTGCAGCAGTGGCACCACATGGGTATGTACACCAGCCAGCTCTGATCCATTCGGAGAGCATGGAGGAGGACTGTGCATGTGAGGGTGCCAGGGACAGCTTTCCGGACACTAAGAGTTCAAATACATTGACCAAAGGTGGCCATGAGAACCCACTGCTTTTAAATGCAGGAGGGCATGGGGACCCAGAATCGCTGCTAGGAACTGTTAATCAGGGGCAGGAATTGGGGACGCATCATTACAGACATCAGCCAGCTACCGGATTCAGTAGGAATAAGGTGCCCAGCAGAGGTAAGACTTAGTGCTACTTGTGTACATGAAACAGCCTCTTCCAATGTCAGATACACACCACATGCAAGCAGAGATGACTGTGTATATCAGACAGAACTAGGAGTTTCAGTGACAGTCAACTTAGGGCAGAATTTTCTGGAGTCTTTTGGCTGTTAAGGCTGTAGTAAATTGTGAACTCGTACAGACTTTGTACCAAACAACGAGGAGGAGAATTGTTAAATAATAAAGGGACACTGCCAGACTCCTAGGACTTGGAATTTGATGATTATAACCTGCAGGTAATGAAAAAAGACCCTGGATTCCTGCTTTGCCTTTAGAGATGAGCTGCAAAGTGTTGGGTGGTTTATCTGTTTTTTTTATTAAAAAAAAAAAAATGTAGTGTCCCAAATTAAGGGAGTATGTGTGTGTTAAATTATCCCGACAGCCCAAAACTGTGACTGGTTCCTCCTTCGCTAACCAGCAGCCCCCAAGTCCAGGCAGTGCTACATGGGTCAATGAAATGTACCCTGTAGTGCACGGTGTCCTTTCCTGGGCCAGCGCCCTCCACTACCGTACCAGAGAGCACTGACTGGGAGCCCCAGAACGAGCTTGAATGATCTGATTTAGGAAAACTGGTTGTTAAACTTGCTCCTAGTGAGTGGCTCGGGCCTGTTTTTGGTCCTGTGGAAACTACTTTCCTGGTCTCCCCACCCACTGTGACTTTGGAGACAGAGCAGCATGACATGCGGTCTCTTTAAATGACTGTTCTCCCTGCATTGTAGTTCTGTGCATCCCGTGTGTTTAGAATGAATCTCCTGCCCACCCATTCAAGAGGGTTGAAGGCACTGAGCAGTACCACCTGGCAGGCCTGAGCAGGGTAGATCTGTATCTGCTGTAGGAATGAGATGCGTCTTATTTGACGTCACCACCTTTCGCTTGACCCCCTGGCTGTACTGGTGCTTTGCCCACTCAGGAGGCACTGGTTAACGCTGAGACAATAACCACAGGTATTTTGTCAGGTTGTGTGTTCAAGCAGGTGTGCATGTGAGACGAATGGGATCCTTCAGAGCGAGGACTAGGGCGAGGAGTGACCTTTATTCGCTGTGCGTTGGGTGATTTAGATCACTAGCGCGCTGGCCCTGTCAGACCCCAGTTTTTCTGCTGGGCTTCAATTTCCAGGCCTGGCCCTGGGAAAGGAGAGCGCTGTCCTAGTGCAAGCAGGCTCTGGAAACTCCTCTTTTCCGAGTTCCTGTTTTTTACTGACCTGGGTCATTTTTATTATTGACACAGCTAAATAAACTGCATGTAAAATGGTGCGAATGACTAAACAAGCCAAAAGCCATGCTCGTGCCCCACTAATTGCTCTGCTACTATCACGATACACAGGAGAGCAGGACTTTAGACTGCAAGACTTTGTAAATGAGTAAAGAGAAGTCAACATTTACCAGGAATTGTGCAAGCCGTTCTGAAAGAGGCGGGAGTGCGCATGTGGCTGTTGGGAGTGTTAATATAGTAGATTGTACTCCAAGGTGGAGCTCCCCTGACCTTTATTTTCCTCCTTGTGTTTAATAACCCAGTTGGAATCTAGCCTACACTCTTCCCGCTCCAATTGGGCTAACATTTAAGCGACCCAGGCACACTTGTGTACAATTAAGTGAAATAAAACCTCCATGTAAATAACACTAAAGAGTTCACTTCCACTCTGTTGCATACAAAACAATCCAAATGTTAGCAGCAGCTCTGTGCATGTGCACTGAAGAGCGACTGGGGGAGTACTGATGGGGGATATTTAACCCACACAAGTGTAACTCTGTGATGGTTTCTCTTGAATGATTTTTCTGCCCTCCCACCCCCCTCTCCCACAAAGGTTAGACTGTCAGCCTGTCTTTGAGCTCCCCTAGTTACATTCACAATGTTGTTTGAATGGTTTTTAAATTGTAATTTCCCTTATGAGGAAAATGTATTGTGGAAACAATAGAGTAGATATTTACGCTTGAGAGATTGAGCCACTTCCCGGTCACTTGCACTTCGGTATATACACTGAGGAGTATGCTGGTCCTGGTTACAGTTCTCTGGCATGCCTGGTGAGTACTTTGGTCCACGTACTTGCCCCATAGAAGTGTGATTGTGTGTTGGGACGTTACGTAGAGTTTTGGGGCATGCCACCACTTACTGCTGCCTGTCACCTAAATCCTGATGAAGGCTCCCACCAGCTGTGGTTGGATTTCAGTGACTCGCTTACGGGGCATCGTTGTGCTCCAGATGCCGTACAGCTTCGAAAACGCTGCCCAGCCCAGGTTTCCAGCCCCCAAACACCGTTAGTAGCCCTGGAGGTTACTCACTAATGTGGGGGAGGAACAGATCACTGCTGTGTCACATCTGTTGTGTTGAAGCCATGCAGGGAAGTGGGAACCCAACTGTCTGTCTTACACAGATGTGGATAACTGACTCCCGCCATGGAGCTTTACCCTGCTCAGGCAGCAGGTGGGGGAAGGAAAGAATTCAGATTGGGGTTTGCAATGAAACATGGATACAAATGTGAGCCTTCCAGCTTCTGTGTAACCTGGGCCTGACCATGAGAAGTGCTGACAGCAGTGGCAGCTGCAAGTGCTAAATGGTTTTCTTGCTCCGTGCGCTGTTTGTGTAGAGCAAGAGGTTCAGGAGGGAATTCCTCCCTTCCCTGGAGCCTCAGGTGTATGGTATCAAAGGGGTAGCCGTGTTAGTCTGAATCTGTAAAAAGCAACAGAGGGTCCTGTGGCACCTTTAAGACTAACAGAAGTATTGGGAGCATAAGCTTTCGTGGGTAAGAACCTCACTTCTTCAGATGCAAGAAGTGAGGTTCTTACCCACGAAAGCTTATGCTCCCAATACTTCTGTTAGTCTTAAAGGTGCCACAGGACCCTCTGTTGCTTTTTTCAGGTGCATGGGCTGCCCTAGTGGAGGCAGGCTACTGGGCTTCCTGG
Source organism: Terrapene triunguis (assembly GCF_002925995.2). Taxonomy (NCBI): domain Eukaryota; kingdom Metazoa; phylum Chordata; order Testudines; family Emydidae; genus Terrapene; species Terrapene triunguis. Next base: position 16,676,483 of record NW_020664725.1, on the reverse strand, counting down.
GCTGCTAACTGTGCGCCTCTCTCACTCAAGATTTGTACTGACGTTCTTTGTGCAGCACTTGGAGGCTGGTTGCTGATAGCTGCAGGCTCTTGTGAGCTGCCCACTCAGACAACCGCTCCCACAGTTTGAACAGTAGCCGGAGCCGTGGGTGGGTGGCAGTTCTTTCTCACAGCCTCTTTCCAACAGTTTGTTTTCCAGGGTAACTCAAGTTTTCTTTTGTTTTTCCAGGAAAGTGAGACTTTTAACTGAACTTAACCTTGTGGCCGTGCAGAGGGAGGCAAAGCCAAGACCCAGTCTTGTATTATTGCAAAATCTGCTCCCATAACACCACAGCATGGTGAAGTACCATGTAATTGTGATATAAAGCAGCATGATCAGTGCGTTTCAACTCCCTCCTTTCCCCCCCAAAATACTGGGGCTGGCAAGTGGGCTGGGAGGCCATACGCTGGAGGGGCTAGGGACACTGGCACGGCTGAGGAATAGTACGGATAGACGGTCAAGTTGATCCACATGTAACACTTGTCTCTGCCAGCTGAGTCGCAAGCTGGTTTGATCACAGATAACGCCACTTGGATCGGATTGGACTGTGGGCAAAGGGAGTGCTGGCGCAAGAGGCTGCCAAACCCCATTCTTCATGCGGAGGGAGATTTGAACCCAGATTCTGTACCTACACCTCGTCCGTGCGAGCCAGGACATGTTAATGCAGAGCAACCTGGAGTCTAGACCCATTCGCTGAGCAGGAATCCCAGACTCTGAAGTGCTGTTTGGCTGCAGAGTGAGAGACGGATGTTCTCTACGGGGAATGGGGCGGCCATGTTGTTGCTTTTGCTAAAATGTGGTATCTTCCTTAGGACAGGTGCAGGTCCCCCCCGCATGCCTGAATTGTGTTAGTTTCCTGGGGCAGCACAGTTTGGGGCCCAGTCCAGATGGCACTGAAACGAATGGATGTTCTGCTAAAAGTTTCATGGGAACAGGGTCATTCTTGAAACAGTGAATAGATCATTTACGATAAATGCCAGGCATGAAATCTTGCCAAAGCAAAGAGACCACAGCTATCCCTGGTATAACTCCATAGGCACCAATAGAGTTACACCCAGGTTGGATTTGTCCCCGAATGTCCAATATTGACTTTGGAAAGCAGTGCAGCACCTCTGCGTTCACTGCACCAGGCAGCTCCTTTTTTCCCAGTCAAGGAGGTAGGACCTCTGTAGCCCTGAGGCAGCTGTCCTTGTGCCCAAGGAGAAATGGAGGAGCTACTCAGTGCAGCTCCAGAGTTGTGCTTGGTCCTTTCCTCTGACCCGTGAGCGGTCACATTGTCCCTGAGTATTCCCAACACCTGGTGGCCCGGAGAGCAGGAAAACCGAAGCAGGGCCTCGTCATGGTGCTGTGATACGCATTCAGCTGAAGGCCTGGTAGGCCCCCAGCAGAGATTGTGTATCCTGCCTTTGCAGCCGATTCTCTTGATGATCTAACAGGTGGATGCTCCCCTTTCAACGTCACCGATCCCATGATTTCACCAAGGATCAGGCCCCTAGAGCTGTAAAGCTTCTGTAAAGAGCAGCTGGCTTGTTCTGCCTGCCTGGAAAAAAAAGAGAGGGCTGGTTAGTGGAACAGTCTGCTCAGTGTGTGACCGAAGGGAGCGAGGAGAGGTTTCCTCGGTCATTCGGAGGCCGAGGCGACCTTTAGTAACATTAGATTTTGCTTGATAGAAACGTAACCCTTGCCCTCAGACACAGCAGCTCCTGCAGCAGGTTATGGATGGACTTTGCCAGGCAGGATACTTGCACAGATATTCAGTTTCCTACAAACATGTTTGCAAAGGGCAAGGAGCAGTGGTTTGATACAGATTTAGTGTCTTGGTAACTCCCTTTTCCAAGGTTATGCAGAATGGCCCTTCTGGGACCTTCATTATACGGAAATCATAAGCATCTCTTTCTGGAGTGGTCTTTTTCGGCACGTCTGACCCCTTCAAACAAGTGGGAGCAAAAGGCCGTCTTAGTACTGGACGGGAACGAGGTTGTGTGGGTGTCTCCAGGCATTGTGATAACGTTTCTTTCTCCTCAAATATTGTGTATCTGATTGAGACAGAAGTTGTGCATTCTTCCCTCTGAGTTCTCATGGCGTGATTCCGGTCGACTGCTAGCTGTGACTGGGATCAGTAGTCAAGCCAGTCGTGAGATCCTCTTCAATAGAGCAGCCCAGCCATGGTCTTTGGAGTCAAGGAAAAACAAATCTGTGCTCCTCAGTCAGGAACAAGAAGTATATGTCCAGTTGATCCTTTTTGCACAGTCATCACAGGCTAATGGATTGTTAATTCATCCCCCCTGACTTCTGTGATCCTACCAGAGTTCTTCATTAAGGCAGTTACTCCATGTTATGTACCACTCAGGAAACCGCTGGCTTCTTTATACTAATCCCCTTTCTCTTTTGTCTAACTTCCAAGAATCCATTGTAGGGAACTGTATGGACAGAAGTTCTCCAGGACAAGCTATGGAGATGCCCAATCATAATGGATTGGGTTATTCTGCAAGACCAGCTTCCATTGAACACCACAGACCCAGGACTTTGCAGAGACATCACACCATACAGAACAGCGATGATGCCTATGTAGGTTTGAGAAGGTTCATGGCTGCCAGGCATTATAGACCGTGTAAAACTTTCTATGAAGTGTTCATTCTAGGGCTGAGCAAATAGGCCATTCACTAGCCAAATACAGACCAGCTTATAAACCTGTGGGGCTAACTTGGAATCCAGCGCTGTGCAGAGCAATGCGATAACATGCTTCCCCCTCTGCCTTTGGAACATCTCAACGGCATGTCCGTTGTGTACCAGGCAGGATTTCAAGTGCTTTTAGCAAAGACCAACCCAAAAGTGAAATCTCCCACCTGTGGCTAACCAAGTATTGCCTAGTTTACCCACATATACCAAGTCCATATGAGATTTTCCTGCAGGGTCAAGCGCACCCTAGGGTGCCTCTGCTGAAAACATTTGAGTTGCAGCAGGGATGAATACAGCCCAGAGTGTCTCATAATCTGCGAAAGAACCAAACTTCCAGCCAGGCAATATTGGTGAACAACCTAGCAGTGCGGTCTCGGCCACTGAGAGAGAGGAGCAAGGGCAGCTGCGCTGAGTACCGTGTACATCAGCCCTTTGGGGTTAGGAAGCAGTTCTGTCATAGTCCAGGCCTGGTGTAACTTTCCTTATAACTTACTAGTGTGCTGGAAGAAAATGTGCGCTTGTGACTGTCTCCTTCGGTCCTGGGGGAGCACAGGGGTGTGACTCTGTCTCCTTCTGCCGTCTCCTCAGGTCCAGTTGGATAACTTGCCTGGAATGAGTTTAATGGCTGGAAAAGCACTAAGCTCTGCTCGGATGTCTGATGCAGTACTCAGCCAGTCATCGCTCATGGCCAGCCAGCAGCTACATGCCAGGGAGAGCGAGGGTAAGGACTTCCCTGGGGCTGAAAAGGCATCTTGCAGAGGTGACTGAATTCTGCTGCAATCTGGTTTGGGTCAGAAGTGACGCTGATTTGTGCCATCTTCGTCTATCAGATATGGGTCCACACCAGAGTCCCTTCCCTTGGTGGTATTCCTGTGCATAGAGCCAGCAGTGTACTAGGCATGTTGTAATACTGGAGAGTATGGTACAATTGGCATTCCCTGTTTAAGCGTGGCCAAGAGCTGGAATAATAGATCTGCGTTGGCAGAGCTGTGGAGGGTGAAAGATCAGGAGTTGTTGCAGGTCAGAGTTGAGGTGTTTTAGCCTTTTATGTGTTGAAGGCTTGCACTGATCGACTCTAAGCACTGTTACCAAACTCCCCACAGAGCGTGTGCTGGTGCTTATTTCTGGTGCAGCCCTTAGACGCTTGTCATTCTGGGTTGTGCTGCAGTTTTAAGCACATAGTGGCTTCCCTGTATAGTGACATTTGTCTTGGATTCCTGTGACGCTCACACTACTGGCTGGAGTCCTTTCCAGGTAAATTTCCACACATGCTTCTCAAGGTCTGTCGTCATCTCCTCTCCCTTATGCCCTGAGCAGCAGGGAGACAGCTGGGCTGTAGCACATAGAGCGCAGTGTGCTTCTTAGGTAGATGTGACATCGGCAAAGGGTTTCGTGTCATGCTCACTGCAACGACTTTCTGTTAAAACGAGGGACAACCCTGTATGCCAGCCCTGACCCACACTCAGCACCTCAGGCTCTGCCTGTGCCCTCTGCCAGAAGCTCCCATCAACTTTGCTCTCCTTGGCCCTTGGTAGCCGTCCCAAGTAGCAGTGAGAGTTTTCTCCCTTTCGCCTACAAACTCTGATGTTACTCTTTGGTCTTGCAGACTGTGGGGAAAGTTTGGAAGGTCAAGAGCACCCAAATCTAGCTGATGTCAGCCAGCATTTAAACACCTCTTGTTATCCATCTACGTGTATTACAGACGTCCTCCTGAGCTACAAGCACCCGGAGGTGCCCTTTGGGATGGAGCAGACTGGGGTGTAGCAGGAGGAGGGAGTGAGTATTTTTCTGTTGTTTCTGTAAGTTCAGATCTTCCCTTTTCTGCCTCTAGGGTAGATCTCCAGTACTAGCAGCCCAGGGGCTAGATATCCCTAGACAACTTCTTTCCCCCCTTCCTTCCCCCCCCAGCTGTGGGTCTGAGAATGAAGTTTAAGATAGAGGATGTCATTGCCGAGCTGCCAGAGGTCAGTCGTTTGCACTGCTGACAGTGCCGCCCTCATAGACTTGCTGTTGGTGACCTTCAGTGGCCACTCGGCACTTCTGCTTTGTGTAGTCTCTGGGTGGGAGCGCCGGGATTGGTGAGGGAAGGCCTCGGTCATTTGTGCAAGAACAAGCGCATGCAGCAATATCTCCCGTCTGTCCTGGGATGTGTGGGGAGAGTGGGCTCCGCACTGGGGTTGCCAGGAGGCAGCTCTGAACAGCTGGACAGTGACTCAGGCCTGTCTGTTCAGCTCGTCCCCTTTCTGTGGAGGGGCAGCTTTCAGGAGCCGCCGCTGCTGCTGTTGGTGGAAGGACACGGCACCTCTAGATGGTAGTGTGTCGGTCTGCCATGATCCTGTTAGCTGCATGGAGCTGTGGGCACACCTCCATGGGGCGCGCAGCCCCTCCTTGTGCACGTTTCCCTTTTCTTTCAAGCCCCTTGTGGCATTGGCAGCATGAGCGCTCGAGGCATGTAGCTGGCCGTGTCAGGCTGGAGCAAGGGGCGGGCAGAGGGATGTTCAAGGAGAAATGTCTGTCTCTTGTCCTGGCCTTTAACACCCCTCCATCTCCTCTCTCTCTTCCAGGTTTTGTGTACAGCTTTGAAATGAAAAGGTCCATTTTAAACCAACAGTATCTAGCAGCATTGCGCCAAATCGCCATAGTATTTCTCACTGAAATATCATGGCTCCTTTCCTCATAATCAGTTCCTCAGTGTGTCGTTCCTTTGGTTTCTTTCGTTTCTGCCATATTTGCCTGTAACTTCAGCTATCATAGAGCTAACCAGAGAACCTGAGTCCTACACCCTGTGTGAAAGGATTGATGGAACTTGAGTTTTGCATTTGGTTTGGAGGGGGTTTTAAATGCGAAGGGCCAGGCAATCACGGATGGTGCAGACTCAGGCGTTCTCCCCTTCATCCAACCCCGCTCTTAAGGCCTGTCCAACATCCTCTTTTTCTGGGGACAAGTAGGAGAGCATGGGACAAATGCCTTCCTGGAGCCTGCCTGAATAGGGGACGCAAGGGGCAGGGAGGGAATTTGAAGCTCTGTCCTTTGGCAAGCAATAAGCAGAGCTCCTGAAAACCAAGTCCAAAACCAGAGTCATTTTGCCAGGGTTCCAGCGCACACCACACCCCACAAGCCCAGCTCCAAGGGCAGAAGAAGGCCACGCTGTAGTTTTACTTCCATATCCTTTGCATCTGAACTGATAGTAGGGCCCAGAGCTACTCTGGGGCAAGAGCAACTCAGTCTCCCTTACCACAATGCTAGCCTGTCCAACCCACCCCCGTCCGATTACGTCCCCCACCCCACTGGTTCTTCCAACACCCAGCAGTGGTGCAATACGCTTTGTCTCTCTCATCTTTGTCTGCTTTTCTTTCCCTTTTTTTTTTTTTTTTTTTTTTTTTTTTT
>NW_020664725.1:16655545-16670278 GCF_002925995.2 Terrapene triunguis | reverse complement strand
TCCCCCCCCCCCCCCTTTTTTAATACCTTTTCCTTTCAAACCCATGTACGACCGATTTTTTGTTTTGTTTTGTTCCCCACCTCTCAGTTTAAAGTAAAGAAGACAGGTTGTTTCTCTTTGTTTTTCTAGCTTTTCCTCCTGATCATGTAGGAATTGTTTTATGGTAAATGTTGTTGTTGTTTTTATTATTATTATAATTATTATTATTAATAAAAGACAAAAGGAATTTCTGTTTGAGAGAAATTTTTAACTAGATTCTGTTCTATTTGAATTGTGACTTGCACCTTTTGTTCAAAGTATTTTATTTCTTTTTAATGACATTGTAATTGTGACTGGTTTTTTCTCTTGTGCCAGTGGCAGAAGTGGTGTTCTCCTTTATACAAATTCAGATGTGCATAGATCTCTTCTTTCTCATTCGTTTTAATTTCTTTCCTTGACTGATAGAAACCAATGCCCCCTCCAGTGGTTGGGGCTAAGGGAGTATTTTGTGTCATCATTGCCTTTGGAACTTTAAAAGCTACAACTGAAAATTCCTATTATTGACACTTTTTTGGAATTTTTTTTTTAAATAAAGGAAAAATCAATCCAACCCTCTGAATTTGCACAGAAGGAAGTGTGAGACCAGCATGGCAAAGGTTAATTTGCTATCACCATCTCTTCCCCAAAGCCCCCCCTGGCAATTGTCATCAATGGACCTGCAATGAGAAGAAACGGAGAGGGGAGGGGAGAGAAGAAATCTGCAACTGACAAACATACCTCCCAGCTCAATGTTTCTAGAAAGCCTAATGTCACTCTGGTTTTATTGGTGTGTAGTTGTCAAGTTACATTTTCTTTAACATGTAAAATAGACGGTGTGTGTTGGGGTGGGGGTGGGGGACCCAGACAGGGCTTGCCGGACTTCAGTGAGAAGGTACCAAGAAACACTGAAAGGCTTTTTGACATTGCTCTGTATCTTTGATTTGTTTTCCTTTTGTTTACATGACGTATTTCTGGGAGAGTTGACAGCCGCCCTACAGTAGCCATCCAAAAGAAAAGCAGGGACTTGCTTAACCGTGCCATTTCGCAGTATCACACTTTTTTATCATTGCTTTGTATTGTAGTAATCAATACGCGCAGTATATGTTGAATGTATATTAATATACTTTGCTATTATTTCTGTTTTTTGGAAATGTCCGAAGTATTTTTTCTTCCTCGTTTATGCTGGACTGAAAACAAACAACTTTCAGTAAATCTTTAGTCCATTTTTTGTGGGTCACTTGCAACTAGTAACTTAGTTGGACAGTGGGATCATGACAAATAAAATCATGATTATGATCTTGTGATCTCTTGTTTGTGGTGTTGCTCAATATCTGATGCAAAGGAGAAGCCAGCCCAACTTGGATTCTCTGAATAGCGTCCCTGCAGTGTGCCAGGGTTGGCTGCTCTCCAGTTGCTGCATGTTTCAGTCTGTTATCCAACCTGCCATATGAAATCTCCCTTGTGGTGATCTCCTGACTTTCCAAAGCTGAAATAGACAGAATGGGGGCTCCTGCATAACATGTGGAAACAGACTCCCTCGACCTGCTGAACGCCTCAGGATGAAACTTACTAACACAGCGGTTTTCAGCCTTTGGTCCACAGACTATGCCTGAGATTTCCAAAGGGCTCCGCACCTCCATTCAACATTTGTTAGGGGTCTGCAAATGAAAAAAGGTTGGAAACCACTGTACTAACACATTGCTGGAAGGTGCGTGGTCAGGGGCTGGGCATAGGGAAGTGTCAGGGGGTGGGAAGGTCTTTGCCCGTTCTTTCCAAATGGACAAGCACTTCCCTAGGCTAGATGGCCTTTAATACACTGACTGTCAATGGATCGACTTCACTGTGCATCCACGTGCAGCCAATTGTTTTTAAAGGTAGCACAGCCCTCACTTAAGAAGCTCCCTGGCTTCTGGTAGTGCCTGTTCATTCTCTGTCTGGGGCAGCTCCTGCCCTGAGTGCCCCAGATCCGCCCCACCCCTGTGCCGTTTCTCTCTTTGAGCCAGGCCAGAAAGGCGGGAGCCAGCTTGACCAGCCACGTGTGATAATGAAGCAACTGGTGCAGTAAATCCAGAGCATGCTGGCGTCTTTCAGCAGGAGCCCTTGCTGGCCCCATGATCGGATCCCCTTGGTGCAACTGGGGTGAATTCTCTGCCCTCTTGTCTCTGCTGCTGAATTATCCCAGCAGCTCATGCCCATGTCTGCAAAGAGCAAATCATTTCCCTTGCAATGGACCAGATTGCACCAATTGCCAGGTCGCTGCCCAGGGCCGATCTAATCCCCCCTTCACACCACACGGCCTGCAGCCAGTTGAACACTGGGTTGTGCTGCCCATGGGGCACTCCACAGGTTGGGCGGCGGCGAAGGGCTGCCTCCTGCTATGGCTGTGAAGAATCTTGTCCATTTAAATGGCCAGAAAAAGGAGTTGATTCCCTGGCCTGAGCCCTCTTCCCCTGGCCCCATACAGGCCAAAGGGGAAGTGCTATGGGGCGAGCCCCCTGTTCCTCAGGACATTGCTTAGGTAGGTGGCTTGGTTTAGGATAGTCTCGGCTCTGGAGGTCGTCCTCAGGGCTGAGCCTGGGAATTGAGGGAGTTTGTCAGAGGCCGTGGCAGGCTACTGGGAGGCCAGAGCGTTTGGTATTGCAGACTTTGAGCCCCACCTCCATTCCAGTGGTCCTACGCCCCCCATTGCACACAGCACCACAGGACTCAGCGCTATCTGCCTGGCAGGTTCCCATTTGCCTGAGCCCTGGCCTGGCCTGCGCTGGGCACACGAGGCGACCTGCGAGTGGTTATTTTAGAGCTGGGGTGGGGGGGTATGTGGTGGCTAGTGCACGTTTCATTGTTTCAAAAGAAACAGACGGGGGCCTGAGGTGTCCTGAGGATGCAAATCTTGCCCACTGGCTCCCATCGAATCTCAGGGGCTTCTGAAGGACTGGGGGTAGGGAGGGGTCCCAATGTGGCTGGTGGAAAATCTGGGTCAGCCAAAGCGTAAACAGCCTAGCTGGTCTGGAGGCTCCCGCTGCAGGAGCCTGTTTGTTCTGGCCTCTCCGCCCAGGCAGTTGCTCCTTGATCGCGCCCGTCCACAGCGGGGATGTGTTCGATCCTTGAACTCTAAGCGCCACATAATCAGAACTTGGGAGTGCTTTCCCGAGCTTATCTCCGTGATCAATCCCCTCTCCGGTATAAATAGCAGCCTTGGGGACGCACAAGCCACACTCGAGGAGCAGCAGCAGCAGCAGCAGGAAGCAGTGAAACTGGTAAGCGCCTCAATCCTTCTAGGAGTGTGATGTGCTGGGAACCGTTCCTGGTGAGAGCTGGGGAGTCCTGCCCTGTCTTGGGGCATTGGTGCTACTCTGTGTGGCCCTGCTGCGCTGGGAGCCTCCCTCTGTCCTGGGAGGTTAAACCTGCCCTCGAGTGTAACTGCTGTGAGAGGTGATGGAGGGGAGGCGATATCCTCACCCCACCCTGGGAGAACTAAATCCGCAGCAGCATGGCTGGGAAGCAGAAAGATCATGAGCCCTAGACCCATTAATCTGCCCATTGCCTCCCTCTGGGCGCTTGCTCGCCCCAGCGTAAAGGCACCCAATGGCCTTTGTTACATGGTCTCGCCAGTCAGGCTGGTGCAGAGCCCTGAGACGCTTTAAATGGGCAGGGGCAGAATGGGGCAATGCCAGGTGGGTAAGTGGCTCTCCCCTGGGGGACAGTGGGGGGGGGGGGGAGGAGGATAATGGCAGAAGGAGCCAGGCTTGTCCCAGATTGTCACCGTCCTCCAGTGATTAATCATTGAATGGCATCTCCTCGCTCTGTTAAGCAGTTTCTATTTGTTCACTTGAGCCCCAAACTCTTTTGCCTTCTCCAGGTTGAGAGACGCAGCCGAAGATGAGATCCGCTGTGATCCTCGCCCTGTTGTTCCTCACAGGTAGGGCCAAAAACCAGCACAAGTCTCGAACCAGACACCCCTGAGCAGGGAGGGCGGAGGAGCTGTGTTCAGCCCAGACCATGTGATGCCCCAGAAGTCAGAACTCTGGGCAGGCCCGTGTGCCTTGCTGGGCAAGGGGCCAGGCCCAGGCAGCCTCTGCAGAAGGCATCCAGCCTAGAGTGACTCTAAAAGCGGTTTGGAGACTACCCTGCTGTAAACCAGCACCTGTCTGGGCCGGGGAGCAGAGACGAGCTATGTGCAGCAGGGAGAGCGTGGGGCACGCTCGGGTCAGAGAGGAGGGCAGGGTGGGCCAGCGGGCAGAGGTTTGGGAGCTATAATCTTGGCTGGGCCAGGTAAGCCCACTGCCCGCGGTTGCAGGACCCAGCCTGTAACCTCTCCAAACCAGAGATGTGTAAAACCAGCCAGGCTCCCCCGGGAAACCCTTCCTGCCTAGGGGGCTGGGACAGCCGGGCACCGTCCACCAAGCCTGCGGCTGGTAACACAAGCAGCTGCCAGCTCCAGCCCAGGGGCAGATCTGGGCAGGAGGTGGTGAGTGGCTCCGGAGTGGGGTTTGGGGAGCTGGTCCTGAGCCCTCTTGTGCTTTCCTTGCAGGGACTCAGGCCCGCTACTTCTGGCAGCATGACGACCCGCAGACACCCTTGGATCGCCTCAAGGACATGGTCCAGGTCTACCTGGAGACCGTCAAGGCCAGTGGCAAGGAAGCCATTACCCAGTTTGAGACCTCGGCAGTTGGCAAACAGCTTGAGTAAGTAGCTGACTCTGGGGAGGAGCGGGCTGTTAGGAGGTCAAGCACCAGGCCCTATAGCCTTGGGCCCTACACGTGCAGTCTGTGATGCCCCCGGTTGTGAAGCCACCCCCTGACATGGCGCCACTGCCCTCTGCTGGTTGGAATGGGAACTGCTCAACTGTGTGTCAGGCCCTAGGACCCAGCAGCTAATGGTGACCACAAAGCCCTTCCCCTGGAGCTAAGGAGGGCTTTGTCCCTGCTGTCACGGCGGGGTGCCCAGTGGCCCACACTGCACAGCAGCTGACAGCTGTGACACCCCTCACCTTTGCGGTGGATCTAGCACTCTCCCTCCTTCCACCACCAGAAAACGGAGTGAGCCTTGTCGTCCCCAGTTTTGTCTGGGGAAACTGAGGCATGGAAGAGGTTAAATCTACCATTGACTTGACCCAGAGCTGGGGTGTCAGCCACTCTGAGGCCCCGGGCGTCTCAAGCTGGGCACCCAAAATGTGTGAACCCTTCTGAAACTGTGGGGTGGGGTGATTGGCCAGAGGGAGGCGGTGTTAGAGCTGGGATTAGAGCGCGGGAGTTAGTCCCCATCTGCCCCGGCTGTACCGTCCCATCCCTTCTGGGAACAAGGCTGCATCTCCAGGGCCTCCCTGGGCTTTGCCAGGAGAGAGGCCATGCAGCAGTGTGTAACCCCGGCCCCGTTGTCTTCTCCTGCAGCCTGAAGCTGTCTGACAACCTGGACTCCCTGACGGGGGCGGCGCAGAAACTGCAGGAGGACTACAAGGAGACCTGGGAGCTGTGGGTGAAGGACACCGAGGCCCTGAAGAAGGAGCTGACCAAGGAAATGGAGGAGGTGAAACAGAAGATCCAGCCCTTCCTGGAGCAGTTCTACAAGAAGTGGACAGAGGAGCTGGAGATCTATCGCCAGAAGCTGGCCCCCATCGGCGAGGAGCTGAAGGAGATGACCAAGCAGAAGGTGGAGGTCCTGCAGCAGAAGCTGACCCCCGTGGCTGAGGAGGCCCGGGACCGGCTGCGCGGGCACGTGGATGAGCTGCGCAAGAACCTGACCCCCTACAGCGACGAGCTGCGCCAGAAGCTGACCCAGAAGCTGCAGGAGATTCGGGAGAAGGGCATCCCCCAGGCTGCCGAGTACCAGGCCAAGGTGATCCAGCACCTCACCGCCTTCCGAGAGAAGGTCACGCCCCTCATGCAGGATTTCAAGGAGCGCCTGACCCCCTATGCTGAGGGCCTCAAGACCCGCTTCCTGACCCTGCTGGACAACCTCCGAAAGAACATGGCCCAAGCCAACTAGTGGCACCGGGCCAGGGACTGACACCCCCTCCCCTAGCCACAATGAGCCCCCAATTGATCAGCCACTGCCCTGCGTTCCACTGCTGCTAATGCGCGTCTGGGTGAAGGCACCAGGTGTGCTCACCTCCCTCCTCCTCCCGGCGCCCTCAGCGCTGGGCCAAGTGTCTCGGCCCTTTGTGGCTGTCACTTACTGATCGATCGCTGTAGAACGAGGGTCCCTCTGCTGGGGGGCGGGGGCTGGGGTGGAAACCAGCACACGGCGAAGGCCAGTCTGCTGGGAACATCCTGCCCAGAGCTCTCCTGCCTGTTCCAGGCTCGGGGCTCCCACCTGCCCCCATCTCCCCCTCCCCGGCTCGGGGCTCCCACCTGCCCCCACCTCCCCTCCCCGCCCCCCCCACAGAACTCTTCATTCTTGTTTCTTTGTTTTGTCAAATAAAAGTGATTTAAGTTACTGGGAGCTTGTGTTTGCAGGGGATTTCCCGGGGGGCCGGGAATGCACTGTGCGGGGCAGGGAGCACCAAATGGGAGACTGAGGGCACTGTGGGGCAGGGAAGACATAGCTCCGTGGGGACTCACGGGGGTCCATGGGCTGCAGGTTACTGAAGGGAAGGGAGGGGCTGTGCAGCAGGAGGGAGGTTGGGGGGCAGGGGGCGAGGGGACCCTGTGGGGAGCCCTCCCAGGTCCCCCCTTTCCCACGCTCTAGCAATCCCAGTGCAGGCCTGCAGAGCACCCGGAGCTGAGCGGGCGGTTGCCCCAGGGTGGCTCTTTCCAAGGGGCATTGATCGGAATCCCCTTCCCACGGGACCCAGCCGCTGAGAGGGCCGTGCACAACGCCCAGCCCAATCTGAGAGCTCTGGGAGCCCCGAGGGAGACGTGGATGTGGGGCTGGGGGGCGCTGGGCAGCAGACATGGGGTGAGGCCACTGTAGCTCCCCAGGGGAATGAGCCCCTCAGGCTCAGCCGTGTCCCTTGTGCATGGAGCGGCTCAGCTGGGCTGTTATAAACCTGCTTCTGAGGGGAGCAGCAGCCGGCCGGGGCTGGCAGCTCGGGGGCAGGATCTGGTCCTGGCTGGTCGCAGGGGTGGTGCAGAGCGGTCAGAGCTGAGGGCCGTTAGCGGAGCTGGCTAAGACCAGAGTGGGTGGGGCACAAAGGGTTGATTTGCCAGCTGAGGCCTCACCAGAGCCGAGCAGGGTGGGACGGTTAGCTTGGCGTGAGCTGGGTCCTGCAAACTCAGCTCCTCATGCTCCTGCAGCCATCTTGGTGGTTAGTGTGTGTGCGACACCCAGCCCACATCCCAGCATCACACCAAGATGGGGCGTCCGGCTGGGCCCTGGTGCCAGCTGCCCCCTCTATAGCAAAGCGGAAGGGCTCGGTGCACTGCTCTCTGGTCACTGCTGTTGAGACAGCATCTGGCAGCCCGGCAGTGCTGGCTGTAGCCTGAGCTACAGGCCTTGTAGGCCTTGTTTCTGTTTGCTTTCAACCTGCTGGGGCCAGCGCCAGGCCATGAGCCCACTGTGGGGGTCTGCCGCACAGCAGGTGTGTGTCTACAAGGTGGGTGTGTGTGGGGGGGGGGCAGCTGTGTTGCACAGCTCTGGGGTTTGCGTACAATAACCGCCCACCCAGCTATGCTGGCTGTAGGTTTTGCCAAATCCACATCTTGACGCTAGCCGGGAGAACAGCCACCCTGCGGTCTGGCCCAAGATTTTCAGACACCCTGAAGGGGCCTGATCCTGAGCAATTTCTGAAAATCCAGCCCCCTTTCTGGAGTCTCGGGCGGGGAGCCCCCAACCACAGCAGTGGCCTTGTTCTCTAGTTCAAAGCATATTCTAGGCTGCCATTGTTAAAGCAGCATCTTCCTCTAGGTAACCAGCACCCCATTCCCCTGTCCTCCTTCCACTAGAAACGCAGCTGCGGTTCCTAGGTACCCGAGAAGCAGGTGGCACAAGGGGTGGTGGTGGGGGATGCATGGAAGGCCTAATGCTGACTTCATTCATTGCCATGCAGCGAGCTGGGATGTGCCAAGCATGGGCGTCCGCCTGCATAGCTGGAGGGTTGGGGCTGGACTGGGAGCCAGGGCACGCACCTGAGTCCTAGCCTGGGGGATGGTGATTCATTGGCCAGTAAATCCCATTCTGGGCAATTGTTCCCGAATCCTAGCTGGTTCCGATGAGTCTAAGTGGTAATGAAAGAGGTGCCGGGGCTCAAGCAATTTTGTTTACATTCATAACTGATGCAGCAAGCCCAGAGGTGCCTGGGCTATGAACTGCCAAAATCCAGCACTGCCTTTACCTAATGATGGGTACGGCACAGAAAATGCAAACAGCTTCTCAAACGCTGTCCTGCTTGCTCCTGGGCGCTGTGTACATGCTCTCGCTGCAACACTTCACTAAAGGCCACCAAATGCATCTCAAGTTTACTTAATTTTATTGCAAGATACAAGACAAACTTTGAGTTATGTTTTATAAGGAAAAAAAAACCCAGCCCCTCCAAACCAACACACCAGCTGGTACCAAAACTCCTGGGCCCCAGTGGAAGTAGCGTATGAACACGCCACGCTGAGTGGACAGTGAGTTACTGGACAGACAGGCAGGCAGGCAGGTGGGACAGCGCTTAGCTGGAAGGATGCTGGGCTCTCTGCCCAGAGCAGGGAGTCAATTTGGCTACAATTTGCATTGCACATCCTGCACCTGCACTCACTCAGCTGAGAACCCGACCAGAGCTGCTGATGTGGGGCTCACTGCCCAGGTGGCTGATACTCCCAGAGCGCAGAGAACTTGTCCTTTAGCACATCCCAGAACTGGTGTACGTCCTCAGCACGCATATTGACCCAGTCCCTGAAGGATTAAACACATGGGGGGGGGAGCAGAGGAGGAGGTTATATTAAAAGGGGGGCCCTATCTGCAAAGGTCTAAGATAGCCACTTTAATAATATGACTCGGTGCAATCAAGCTGTGAGTTACACCCATGCGGGGGCAGAGAGGGAAGGACCGTATATGGGGTGTTGTGGGTCTGGGGCTGTCCCTGTGCTATAAAATGCTGCTTTAATAAGCAGTGCAGGGTCGCTGCAGGGTGGGGCACGGCTGTTATAATCACGCTGCCTAGCCTGGAACTCTTTGAAACCCCTGGGCCACAGGGCATCCCCCTGGGGGCTGGGGATTGTGCTGGACTGGTGGGACTGGTGCACTTCGCCACAGAACAAGTGCAGCAGGGGCAGTAGCAATGCCAGCTTCCCCCATCCTGTCCTGGGGTCACAGAGGGACCATCTGTCCATGGCCCATTCAGTCCCTGCCCTTGCACTGAGCTGCCAATTAGAAGACCGATTCATGGGGTATTTTGTGTCCTCAGAGGGACTGGACTGAGCCCCCTGCTCTGTCTCATGCCTAAGCCCCTGAATGAACCAGTTTGCATTCTGGGGCAGTCAGAGCGCTCGGGGTTTGCTGCACCCCATTGCCTAGGTGTGACGGCTCCCTCTCCCTCTCCCAGCAGAGCACCCCCAGTTCCTGGCAAAGGCGGCCGGGTACGAGCCAGCCAGGTGTTTGCCTCTCGGGAAAGGCACTGGGAGCAGACCAGCTGCTCGGGGGCCTCAGCCAGGACGGGTGCAACTCGGGTGCTGACTCTGCAGTGCCCATGGCCCTAACCTGGGACACTCAAAGTCACAGGAGCTTTGTCACCGGCTTCCTGGGCCCAGGGTTGTACCCCAGCTTGTTCCACACTGGTGAGCAGGGGGCTGAGGGCTCCTGCTCGCTGCTCCCTGGGGCAGATCTCTGCAGCTCCAGGGGCTGCTGGGTACTACCCAGCCCTGTATCTGCCCCTAGCCTGCTCGCCAGGGTTCTCCGGATGCTGGCTGTGCCTGGGCAGGCGTGGGAAGGGGAAGGGCTTGTGGTGAGAGGTGGGGGAGACCCCTGGGCCAGAAGGGATGGGGGGGGGGGCGCACCTGGCCTGCTGAGCCACCTCGGATTCCTGGACCTTGGTGAAGGTGTCCTTGGCCGTCTGAGCCACGTGCTGGACGTAATCTTGCACCTTCTTCACGATGGTTTCCTCCTCCCCGGGGGCCTCCGCCTCTGCAAGCACAAACCAAGCCGTGTGGGGAAGGGAGGTGGGAGGTTCTGGGGGGTATTAACAGGACTGTTGTACGTAAGCCATGGGCGATAACTGTCCTGCTCTACTCGGCACTGAGGAGAGCTCGGCTGGAGTCCTGTGTCCAGTTCTGGCTGCCCCACTTCAGGAGAGATGTGGACAAACTGGAGAGAGTGCAGAGAAGAGCAACAAAAACCATCAAAGGTTTAGAAAACCTGACCTACGAGGCAAGGTTAGCAACCAGAACGTTTAGTCTTGAGAAAAGAAGACGGGGGAGGGACCTGACACCAGTCCTCAAATATGTTAAGGGCTGTTATAAAGAGGGTGGGGATCAGTTGTTCTCCATGTTCACTGAAGGCAGGACAAGAAGTAATGGGATTAATCTGCAGCCAGGAGAGATTTAGGGTAGAGAATAGGTAAAAATGTCTAACTCTGAGGCTAGTTAAGGTCTGGACCAGGCTCCCAAGGGAGGCTGTGGAGTCTCCGGCACTGGAGGTTTTTAAGAACACGTTGGAGAAACACCTGTCAGGGACGGTCCAGGTTCTCTGGTCCTGCCTCAGCACAGGGGCCTGGGCTAGGTGGCCTCTCGAGGTCCCTTCCAGCCCCACATTTCTGTGAATCCCTCTCTGCCTCCTGCTGCATCGTAACTAACAGCACTTTCATGGCTGCGTGATTCCCCTTCCCTCCTCCCCACCTCACCCCCCAACCTGCTCCCCCCCACCCTTCCCATCTCTTGCTTATACCCGATTCCTTCCTCCCTCATTCCCCCCCCAAGTCTGCCCCCCTTTCCCTCGCCCCCAGAGGGGTGGCGGCTCTTACGTGCCACGGCAGCGAGCAGTGCCAGGCCGAGGAGCGCGAGGAGGAGCAGGGCCTTCATGGTGCGGGCTGAGGAGAGAGCAGCAGAGCAGTGAAGGGCTGCAGGGGCCGTCCCAGTGACAGCACCCTCACCCGGCGTAATAGCACCCCCTCCCATGCCCCCCACCCCAGCCGCCCTCTGGATCCAAAGCCAGCCAGCTCCCCGCTGGGTGTGGTGCACCGAGCCCCCCCGGCCTCTCGCTGTGCCCCTCTGGACACGTAGGCACAGCCTGCCCCCGGAGCCAGCGGCTGCAAACCCAGCGGGCTGTACGGTGTCAGGGCCAGCGCTCACGCCCCAGCCCCGCTCCAGCCTGGCATGTGGGGAGCCAGGACGCGAGCGGCCCCCGCGAGTTGAGCTATGGGGGCAGAGCGGGCGGCAGGGTTCAGCTCCACGGCTTGGAAACAAGGGGGCTCAGAATAAACAGGCATCCCCGTCTGTCCCCCCACTCGTGCCCCAGCCCCAAGCTGGGGGAAGGACACTGCCTCCCCACATGCACCCTGGCTCTGCTAAGCCGGGCTGGGGCTAGCGCGCGGCCTGGGGTCTCCGCCTGCAGCAGCTCCCTGCTCTCTGGCTCCACAGGCTGCAGCGTGTGCAGAGGGCTGACGGCCCCAGCCAGGCCAGGTCCTCTCCAGCCACAGCAGGCAGAACACAGAGCCCCTTCAGGCAGATTGGGTCCTGTCCTGCTCTCCCCAGCATCGGAGCCAGTGATGTGGGCTGTTCCCACCGCCCCTGCCCTGCTGCCAGGCTCAGCCTGGCCCGCGAGCGCAGGCCCGGAGCAGCGCCTTGCGGCTGGCTCAGAACACATGCAGGAAGGTTTGATGGGGCGGGGGGGGTCGTGCCATTAAGCTGCACACACCTCCCGGGGGTGGAGAGTGCCCCTGCCCAGGGCAGACCAGGCGGCCGCCTGCCCCCGCTGCGCATGGTGTGCACAGAGCTTAGCGCGAGGCAGCAGCTGCTGCCCAGCGGCATTCCCAGGGCGTCCGACGGGGACTCGGGAGGCTGGTTCACCGGGGGCAGGACTGGCTTTTCCCTGTTCTCTCCTCCCTGCTTGCAGCCAGGACTGCTTTTCCTTTGCAGGGATGCTCTGCGGCTGGAAATGCAGCTGCCTCACCTCCAGGTGGGCGCGAGCCCCAGCCATGCCCCCCAGCCCCAGGGCTAACGTGTCAAACTCCAGGCTTACCTGGCTGTGCTGCTTCCTGGGCTTTGCTAACCAGCTAGAGCCCCGGCTTCGTGCTTTTATACCCGCCCCAGCAAGCGGCCTCCAAGGGACGTTTGGGCAAAGGTCAGCAGGGTGGCTTGGCCGGACCGAGGCGGGGGGTTGCATTTATGGCTCACTTTCTTGCTGCCAGACATACTCAGGGTCAGGCTGCAGGGCGCCATCGGGGAGTTGAGAAATCCCTCAGCAAACCGGGGCCAAGGCTGTGTGTGTAACACACACACACACACACACACACACACCCCGGTGTTCAGTGCAGAGCAGTGACAGGGATCCCTTCTCTGCTTTGCAGAGACTCTAACTCCCTGCAGTTGCCTCCTTATCTGGCTCTCCCCTCCTCTGGGGTGGGCCCCAGGTGAGTGCTGCCAGGAGAGATGCTCCACACCCCGGCCTGTCCTGAGCTCCCTGACCCGCTGGGCCCAGGGGAGGCTGCAACTCTGTATATGGCACAAGAGTGACCTCCAGTGGCCTGCGCCCAGCTTGCATCGGTGGGCAGGGCACTGGATCCAGCTCCGGTTTGCTCTGGCTTTGGGGGCAGGCAGTGTCTGGGTGAGCTGCCTCGAGGGCCTGGGGCAGGACTGCACTGCCGGGTGGCACGCTGGTCCTGTGCTCAGCGCAGCGGCTCCTGAAGGCACCAAGAGCCGTGTGAGGCCTGGCTGCTCCCCCGTTGTCCTGGCTGGCAGAAGGGGCAGTGCCAGCACCGCAGCAGCGGGGAGAGGGCAGCAGGGCCCACGTAGGAAGCTGGATGGCCTGGTTACTGATGAGTTTTCTGGGCCCTGTCCAGCTACTCCCCCATGGAGAGTGGAGACCCAGGTCCAACCTGCTTCCCCCCAGGGAGGGAGAGGAGGAGCAGGGTGACCCTGCTCCTGATGACCCTTTGGCTCTGGCCCAGGTGACAGCCCCCAGGGCTCCAGGCCATGTCATGCCCCAGTCACATTGA
Organism: Terrapene triunguis; assembly: GCF_002925995.2. Classification (NCBI taxonomy): domain Eukaryota; kingdom Metazoa; phylum Chordata; order Testudines; family Emydidae; genus Terrapene; species Terrapene triunguis. The sequence goes on along the minus strand of NW_020664725.1, from coordinate 16,657,188 downwards.
CCCCCATAAGCCCCAGCTGCAGCCCTGCTGGCTTCCAGTTCCGGAGCACGCCCCGCTCAGCTGCGGCAGTGAGCGGAAAGGAGGCCAGGCTCCAGCACAGCTGAGCTGCGTGGAGGTTTGGCGAGGAGGCCCCTGAGGCATATTACAGCAGCAAGCAGAGGTCCCAGCCCTGCCCAGACAGTCCCTGCCCCAGGAGCTGGCAGCAGAGAGACAGACTGGCCCAGGAAGTTCCCCCTTTTCACAAGTGGGGAGCAGAGGCCCAGAGAGACTTGCCCACCGGGGAAATAATTGGGAGCTCTGGGCACTGAAGCAGGACACCAGCATGGTAACGAGGAGCTCAGCCTTCTGTGGCTCCAGGCTTGCTGGGTTTGGCAGGGGAGGGATGCTATGAGCGCACAGACCAGCCCTGCCTTTGCTTTGCTCTCAGCATGAGCCGGGACATCCTGCTGCTGCTGGCATCTTCCTCCCCGAGGTCTCCAGCTAGCTGGTGTCCTGCACACGGTCCTTCTACGGCCAGGGCTCTTTGGACTCTGGTGGTGTCATCCCCACGGAGCCCTGCCACTAGCCCGTCGCCCCAGTCACCTTGTACTGTGAACCGGAGATAACACATCGCAGGTGAGCTGCAGCCTGGGCCCCGGAGCCAATGTGCTGCATCTCTGGGGAAGCTCTGGGTTGCCACCGGCTGGGGGACGAGCTGTGGGGAGACATTGAAATGTGAACTAGGAAAACTCAGGGGGAGGCTTGCGCTGACGCCTGCAGCTGTGCCCATCCGGCGCTCTCCATTTCTCCCTCAGCGCTTAGGTGGCTTGTCTTACGCTCAGGCTGCATCTCCTCCTGCTGCTGCTCGTTCCCCTCCTCGGGGCTGAACCGTGCCCTGTGACATCATAAGCGGCCGCCATGGAACTGACTGTGATGTCACAAAGCGAGGAATATGATGTCAGGTGGGGGATATGCCTCGTGGGGGCCAGGGCCCATTCCAAGCCCTGTCTCAGTGCCGAGCAGCTCCGAGCCAGGACTCCTACAAGGCGGGTTGCTCTCTAGCTCAGGGCGAGGGAGGGGGAACTCGCAGGACAGCGAGTGCCATCCAGGGGGTGGGAAATGGCCCTCCCCCCAGCCCGCAGGCCCCCCATGCCTGTGGTCACGAAGGAGACCAATGGCTGCAGCCCCCGGGACGAGGGACAAGCTGGGTGCGTGGCCAGGGGAATGGGGCTCATCTTGCCCCGAAGACTATCTAACTTGCCCCTGGCTGGCCCCACAACTGGGGAAGCTCCCGGCGGGTTAAAGGCACATTTGCCCCCAGTCTCGGCCCTGAGGCCATGGGGGGCCTGTCTGTTGTGCAGATGCTCGTTTTGCCAGGTGCCCAGGGCAGTGGCGGCAGGAGGAATGCGTAGCCAGGGCACTGGCCACGTCCCAGCCCAACGGGGACTCTGTGCTGGGCGAGGGGTCCCTGCTAGCCATGCCCGGCTGGGATCCTGCTTCTGAGCCCGGTCACTGGTGATTGTATCCACCTTACCACAGGAGGGGGCTCGCCCGCTCGGAGAGGACAGAAGGGCTGTGGCCAGCAGCCACGTCACAGACTCACCTTCCCAGTGTGGGTTTGGGACAGGCCCTCAGCCTTGCAATGAGCAAGAGAGGAAAGACTC
>NW_020664725.1:16637604-16655535 GCF_002925995.2 Terrapene triunguis | reverse complement strand
GACCCATGCGATTGGCCAGACGGTGCTTTCTGCAAATCAGGACTGGTGTCTGAGCAGGGCCACGCGGTAGCAGTGTGCGCAGGGCACCTCTGCTGTGCCTTGCTCCGGCTCCGTCACCCAGCACACACCTAGGCCCTCTGCCCTCGTTAAGTCACTGAGTCCGAGAGGCGGGAGTGGAGCGGAGCCGAGCCTTGGTGCATCCAATGTGCACTCAGACTTTGCCTCCCGCCCAGCCTTGGCAGTACCACGCTGGAAGCCAGGACTTTGACACCAGCGTCTGGTTAGCAAACACCCGCAGAGCATGTTGCTCAATCCAGCCCTGCCCAAAGCCAGCAGAGCAGTGGAGCATGGCCATGCGGAGCGGTCGCCTCCCTCCATCCCTGCTGGGAGACTGACCCTGCGCTGGGCAGGAAAACCCAATAGCCACTTTGCCCATAACCAAACCCGCCCTGCCCTGGACACAGCTGCAGGGTTGGGCCAGGCTAGATTCGCTCTGCACCCGTCACTGACCCGTGGCGTCCACTGGGACTGGGACACAGTTCCCCCTCCTGTGGGATACTCCTGGGCAATTCGTCTTTACTGGGCGCTGACGGCTTCCTCTGCCATGTGCCCCTCGGCCCCTGCCAGCTGGACACCGTGCGAGCTGGGGCCTGGGCTGCCTGGGCCTGGGGGTGGGAGGGTTCCAAAATCCGTTTCTTTTTGTGCTGGGCTCCTGAGCCCTTGTTGTGCCCCTGATCCGCCCCCTGCCCCCAGCCTTTTCCCACACTGGCACTAAGCATGCTGTGGGGTTTGAGTGGGGCTGGGCCTGCGTCTGCCAAGGCCTGTCCAGTGCCAGCGCCTCATACGGAAATCCTGGGCTTGCTCCCTCCTCCCACAGGATATACAGCAAGTCGCATTGGCTCCAGTGTTCCCAGAGCCATTACACGCCCCTTCCCCCCTGTACACACACCGCGTGCTTGTCTGCAGCTCTAGGGGCACAGGCGTTCCGCACTCGAGGGCTGGCTGGGCGCACGCTCTGTCCCTAGCTCCCCGTACCTGACCCGAGCGTGCACTGCTAGCGTCCGCCCTGCTGCGCAGCTGGAGAATCAGGCCTGGGCTGTTGACGTTTCTTTAGCCTTCTTGGAACTGGTTCCTCCCTCCTCAGCTGGGACCTTGATCCAGGTGAGCTGGGGCAGCAGCCCATCACCTGGCCACCTGCAGCATGGGGAGCGGCCAGGCCTGCTAGGCAGTGCCTGAAGAAATGGCCCATGGGGTGGGGGGAGAAGGACCCACACTGAGTTTAGGGGCTTGGTCACAGTGACATCTTTTTGCATGACATGTCGTCATGCATGTCCCTTCACACACACGCACACTCCCCCCCTACACACACACACCCCGTGTGTGTGTGGGGGGGGGTGACTTGGAATGACAAACAATGGGTCGGATCCCCAGCGGGTGGCGATCAGGGCAAATCCAGCGGAGTCACTGCACTGCTTCACATCAGCTGCGGCTCTGGCCCCATGGCCCCTGTGCTCTGATGCCCCAGACGGCCGAGGGGCGGCTCAGCGCAGAGACTTTTCTTCTCAAAATCACGGGACGGATGTATAAGAACTGGGCCCCTTGCTAGGCCGTCTGGAGCCTGTGTGGGGTGGGTCCGTCAGGGCATCAGTACGGACAGGGACTCCGGTGCACCTGGGAGCTGGGCTCCATGAGGGCAGCGAAGCTGGCTGGGGAGGGGGCAGTGAGGACCAAAGGGTGGAACTGATGTTAAATGTACTTTGCCCATGATACAAGAAGGGGAAACTGAGGCACTGAGCCGGGTGATGAGCCTTGCTCCAGAGCCAGTGGCGGAGCCAGTAGAGCCTGAGTGTTCTGCATGCCTCCACCCCGGTTCTTACCACCACGCAGCAGCTTCACATCCACCCCTGCAAGCAGGGTTATGGGTGTCTCGGCTTCACAGCCATTTGTTTCAGCAGGCACATCTGCAAGCCGTGCTGGAGACTGATGGCCAGGGGGGTCAGGGGGCAGGCGGGCTCTTTCTGGGAGCATATTCTCAGCAGAGGCTGCCAATGATTTTCCTGCTAGCTGAGAGTTCCCCTCCTGTATCGGCTGGGAAGACATGCAGCCCGGGACTCGGCCTGGCCTCTGTGCCTGGCTGGGCAAAATGTGCTTCATTCTTGGTCCTGACCCTGCGAAATAAAAAGCGCTATCCCAGAGCCCCTTCCCCGGGCAGCCCCCTCCCCGCTCTGCAGAGCTACCTGTGTGCTGGGCTGACTAACAACACCTCTCCCCAGCTGCTGAGCAGGGGGAGGGAGACGGGATCCCCCTTGGGCTGCCTCCGTGGAAAGTCCCGGACACGAGCCCAGCAAATGGCCTGGGCTGAGTCCAGTTCTGCTCTCCCTCTCCCATGTCCACGCCTGTTGGCTGCCGTGAGTTACACCTGGTTCCCTGCAGTGCTCCCCCCCCCCCATCTCCAGCATCGCGTCCCAGCAGATAACGACACACCCGTGCACACGTCAGGAGCTTCCACGTTGGGTCCTTACTAAAGTCCAAGCCCTGGGGACTGTGTCACCAGCCTGCGTGGAAGTCGGCGGGGGCTGCTGGCTGCGGTATAAATACAGCCCAGCAGGGCACAACCGGCAGCCGAGGAGCAGCAGCAGCACAGGTCAGAAGGCTGGAAGGGGGAGCGGCAGAGAGCCTAACCCCTGTGGCAGGGAGCTGCAGCAGGAGCCCTGAGACCGCAGGCCCTGCTGGGCAGTGGTCCCGGTCCCTGGCTCTTCACTGCCCAGTGTCTCGCTGGGGAACGGCTGCAGGGGCATCCTACACGGGCTGCAGCCAGGAGACGGGCAGGGTCTAAGGGTCTGTCCAGAGGAGTCAGTGGGTGGGTGAGATGGGCACTGGGAACCGCAGCCGTTTCCAGGTCAATGGCTGAGCTGCGGGGTCCCTGCGGGGAGCTCAGCCCGGCAGGAAGAAGGGGTGCTTTGACGGGGGGACAGAGGAGGGGGAGGAATCCCAAGCTGACCTCGTTTGTCCCCCCCTGCCCTGTGACAGCGAGGGGCTCAGCATGGGGTGGGGGCGCGGCGGGAAGAGCAGGGTCAGTGCGCACAGGGAGACTGACGCATTTTGTTCTCTCTGCAGAGTGGCTCATTTTGCCTGGCCGGTCCCTGAACCCAAACAGCGCAGGATGTCTCTGAAGGCTGTCACCCTCGCTCTGGCACTTCTCGCCATCACAGGTAAGGGAGAGCAGCCTCTCCTGCTGGGCGGGTTCAGCCCTTGGGGCTGGGGGCCCTCTCGGGCTGCCTCCTGTCCCCGTCCCAGCATCCTGCTCCGCAGAGCCATGGCCAACTGGACTCTTTGCTCCTGTCTTGCTCGGGTCGGCTCCAGGGAGTGAGGAGGGCCTTACCTGGAGATGTGGCCTCAGGGCTATGTAGGATGCTCTGCGAGGCTGGATGGAAAGGAAACCCCTGGGAATAGGAGAGGGGTGGGGCAGGCATAGGGCTGGCTGCACATGACGCTGAGCACGGGTGCTCGTTTCTCCATAGGGGCCCATGCAGATGTCAGTGCCCAGCAGGTGGCCGATGTGGTCTGGAATTACTTCACCCAGCTGACCGGCAATGCCAAGGAGACGATGGAGCAGATCCAGCAATCTGAAATCAGCAAGCAGCTCAAGTGAGTGCACCTGAGAGCAGGCCCCTGGCCCCCACGGGGGAACGTGGGCGGGTGAGGCCGCGATCCGTAGGGAGGGATGTGTTGGAGCCCGTGGGAGGGATGGGACCTGAGCAGGTTCCTGGGGCTGGCACGGTGGAGAGAGTAAAGCGCTGGCACCTGTTTCTCTGCACTGGTTCTAGGAGATCCAACTAGAATGAACAGTAACACCAGAGCAAAAAGCAGCAAAGAAAGAGAAGCCGGCTGCCCGATGTAACAAGGGCTTATGGCCTGCCAGACCCACTGCCCCACTAAGCGGGAGGGACCCACTCTCATGCAAAACAGTGGGGACAACAGGCTTGCAGGGAAACGTGCCCCCCCAGGTCAGGAGCAGGGTAGCTGGGAGAGACGGGGTTCCCTAGAGGCACCGACAGGCAGGTCTGCAGCCAAGGGCTGCTCGGACAAGGGTGAGAGCACAGAGATGGGTCCCCCGGAAATGCTGCTAGATGGAGTTGCAAGGGTACAGGGTAGGGGACGGGGCTTGAGTGGTCAGTGAATCAATGAAAGACACTCCCGGTGCTGAGCTTCCCTTCCCCTTCTCCCCCAGCACCCTCTTCCAGGACAACTCCTACGCGGGGGACCTGCAGAAGAAGCTGATCCCCTTCGCCACCGAGCTGCATGCCAAGCTGAGCCAGGACTCGGAGAAGCTGAAGGAGCAGATCCGGCAGGAGCTGGAGGACCTGCGCCTCAAGCTGTCCCCTTATGCCGACGAAGTGCACCAGCAGATCAGCAAGAACGTCCAGGCGCTGCAGCTGAAGCTGAGCCCTTATGCCGAGGAGCTGCGTGGCCAGGTCAACCAGAACGCGGATTTGCTGCGCCAGCAACTGGCCCCCTACGCCCAAGAGCTGCGGGACAAGCTGCAGGAGAACGTGGACGGCCTCCAGGCATCCCTGGCCCCCTATGCCGAGCAGCTCCAGCAGCAGATTGACAAAAACGTGGCGGACATGAAAGAGAAGCTGGCGCCCTTGGCCGACGAGCTCCAAGTCAAGATAGACCAGAACGTGGAGGAGCTGCGCCAGCAATTGGCCCCCTACGCCCAGGACGTGCAGGACAAGCTCAACCGCCAGCTCGAGGGCCTGTCCTTCCAGATGAAGAAGGGTGCAGAGGACCTGCGGGCCAAGCTTTCGGAGAGCGCGGAAGAGCTGCGCCAGAAGCTGAACCCTTACGCCGAGGAGCTGAAGGAGAAGCTGCGCACGGATGCCGAGGGCCTGCGCCAGTCCCTGGGCCCCTACGTGGAGGGCCTGAGTGGGCAGATGGAACAGAAGATCGAGGAGTTCCGCCAAACCGTGAGCCCCTACGGGGAGGCCTTCAACAAGCAGCTGGTGCAGAAGGTGGAGGAGATGAGGCAGAAGCTGGGCCCCTACGCTGGGGAAGTGGAGGATCATCTCAGCTTCCTGGAGAAGGATGTGCGGGACAAGGTCGCCTCCTTCTTCAGCACCATCAAGCAGATCGAAAACTGAGGGGATCCCTAAGAGGTCTCGGCTTCGCTTCCTATCGCCACCTGCTCACCCTCACCTCCACTGCACAAGGCAAGCCACTGTCTTCCTCAGAGCCAGGGGCGAAGCACACTGGAACCAGCCCCAGGACAGGCTCAAGGGCTTGCTGCTCTTCCTCAGCTCATGCCCCAGCGCAGGAAAGGGACCCGGAGCTGTGAATGCCAGGAGACCTGCACATGCTGGATGACTGTCTGTCTGTGCTGCTACTGACTTTCCTGCACTTGCCCTCACTCCAAAATTGCACCTACTGTATCTGCTGAAATAAAACTGCAACACAGCAATGCACATGGCGACTCTGTCTCTCTCTTAGCCTGACCCATACGAGACGCATTCTGCTATTACTGGTTCTGCAGAGGCCCTAGGTTCTTCCTTGGGTGCATGGGGTGGGGGTGCTGTCCCTTCCCAGTTCTAGTGGCGCGATAAAGTGCCTAATTTGTTAAATTAATGAGCCCAGTACACTCCAGTGAGTCTGAACAGGAAACCAGGGGATAAACTAGGCTGGATGAGGGGAGAGGGAAAAAGATTATCTGGTTTTTCTTTCTTTCTTTCTTTCTTTCTTTCTTTCTTCTCACCAGTTGAAAGCCCTGTGCTGGGATGTCCTGTGGATACACCCGGGTGATTGCCAATGGGAGGGAAGCAGGGTCTGGGCAGTGGGGGATGGAAAGGGACCTGCTCCAAGCAAGGTGGTCTGCATGGTCATGAATAGTGTGGGGCATGGGGCTGGGTGATGGAAGCAGGGAGGGGAGGTGTCCACAAGACAGTGTCTCTGTTAGTCTGTGGTCCACGCATTGAGCTACTTGGAGAACACTTGTTGCAGTGTCTGGGGTACAGACACTGCAGAGGGAGGTTTAAATCCAAGGGGAAACACTTTTAATTTGGATTGATAAACAGACCAACCCTGGGAATTAACATTCCCTGGCTTGCCCACTTGAGAATGACCCCCTTACAATCACCTCCTGAGCCCTGGCAGCCACCAGCCAGCTGTGAGCTCTCATGCACCCCCCACTCTGCCCCACTCCACTTCCCTGCGCAGCAGATCCTGTGTCCCAGGATTGGACGGGGTCTCCCAGGGGTCCTCTTCTGCCAGGCTAAGACACTTGCTGCCCTGGGAACAGGGCACTCTGGTTTTCCCGGGCTCCACTTCCTATTCTAATAGGGTGTCATTCATCTACAGACAAGGAGCCAAACCCTGCACTGGGGTAAATCGGTGCAGCTCCTTTGAGGTCAATGCAGGTATGGTGCTTTGCATCACCCGAGGACCTGGTCTGAGGGACCATGGAACACCCCCAGCTGAGGGAGCGTGGTTTGGGGACACATGAAGGGCTGCTAGCTACAGACAGCGGTGATGCTTGTTAACATCTGAGCCATATTGATATGCAGCTGTGACTGTCTGCCAGCTGTGCGCTCTGACAGCAATCACTCCACCCTGGCCCTGCTCTTCATGGGGCCGGCAGCAGCTCAGCCTGGCCTGGGAGCAAAACCCCAGGGCTGGAATTATTAGTGTTTGGTTCAAAATGAACATCACGCTGGATTGACCACCCGAGGGTCTCTACCCACGGAACAGGGACAGCTTTTCCCCACACTGTCACAGCCCTGGCCCGAGGGCTCCCTCTCCCGGGGGGAGAAGGGACTGCAGGCTCCACGGTGCATTCATCCCCTTGGCTGAGGCTGCTAACGAGGAGCTAGTTAGTGCGGTGAGTGATGGGGATACCTGTCCTGCAGCAAGGGGCTGGAGACCCACCCACCTCTTTGTTTCAACGAGGCCTCTCAATGGCCAATGCACGGAAACCATTTTGGGTGCCTACCACCCCGTGCTCGCTGTGACGCTGTAATCTAGAGGGGTGGATGCCGACACTCCGGTGTGTTGGTGATGTAGCAACGGAAGCCCTCGAATGCGTTGCTCTGAATCCAAACCATATAGCCACATTCCCAGCCTCTGAACAGTCCCCAAACGAGGAGATGCTTCATAACGCTGGGTAGGTCAGCCCAGCGCCGTTGTTGTGTGTGACTGCGTATGCGTGTGTGAGTGTGCACTGAACTTCTTACGCTGCACTGTCCGCAACGAATGAGGAGCAGGGCTTTGTCTCTTTCAGACACCCCAGGAAGGAAGCCGCTGAAGCAGGTCCGTTTTATTTTACAGCCGCATTGATTTCGTCTGGGGTGCTAATCTGACACCTGTGGGTGGAGGGCTTCCTTGGGCCTTTATCATCATCTTCATCATCCACATTCCTGCAAGGGGAAGCCTTCCGGCATTGCACTGGCTTTAGCCCAGACTGCCCCTCACCTCTCTAAGGACAGCCCTGCTAAAGTCCAGGCGAGCGCTATGCTAGGCAAACAGCATCTAGAGCGATAGCGGGTTATCTAGCTCCCACTAGGCATTCCCATTGCCCAACGGCCCCTAGGAAGCTGGGCCTATCTATTAGCATTCCATGAGCAGGGTCAAACTGGGATTAAGGTGATTAACTGGGATTAAGGTGGCAAGGAGAGGGCTTGCTTTGGCAGCAGCAAGCTAGCTCAGGCAGTTGTGAAAACGAGTCACTGTAACCCACGTCCCCTCGGAAATAATGGTTGGATTTCTGCTGCGTGCACAACTCACTCCCCAAAGTGACCCCGAATCTGCTGTTGTGACCTGCCGCCAGGCTGCTCTCACCAACTCAGCAGTGTTAGGCTGGCTCTGTATTTGCATGGGAGACCCCAAGGGACACCTCGCTGCAGAGGGAAAGAGTGATGCAGGGGCCCCAGTAAGCTCCTGCTCTGTGTTTGTACAGCGCCTGGCACAATGGGGTCTCGGTCACTACTGTAATACCAACACTACAGACCAGTTATGTGGTTTAGATACCTGCTACTCTCAATGTCCTGCTCCTGGCTGGGCTGCCCTGATCATTAGTGCCCACACCAGCCACCTTCACCCGTCAGAAACCCAAGTTAACTCAGCATCAGAATCGATTTCCTGAGGAGCAGGGTGCATGTGGAGCCGTAGGAGAGGGTGTGGAGCGGGGCAGCAGGGCTGGGGAACGAGGGCAGAGAGAGACGAGCCCACTCACATGACTGAAGAAGCTGGGGAAGGGCTGTGGGAATGGCTCATGAGACCTAGGCTGTGAGCTCTGTGCAATGCCCAGCACTGTGGGGCCCTGGTCTCAGGTGGGGTCTCTGGGTTCTTCAGTCCTGCATCAATAAACAATACACATCTTTCCTCTCTCAGCAGCTTTTCGGCTCCGGCAGGGAGAGGCGGAAAGTTGTCCCCAGCTCATGGCTCTTTGGTGGCCTCGTTCCAGTTCCCAGTGGCCGGTTCTGCATGTCCCCCAAAACACCAGCCTCATTCTCGGCACTAATTGGCCCCCTTGTGGGCAGTCTCAGGAGTGAGGCGAGGGGCTGAATGGGCCCTGGAGACTGAATGCCTCTCGCAGCCCTAAGGAGGTCAGTGTGAGGCACTCTGTTACCGCTGGGGAGCTTTACCAGGGCTGCTCCTGTCCTGGAGATGCGGAGAGGACCTAGATCCCCAGGCCACCTCGCCCCGTGCTACATTCACATGAAAAATGTTTTAAATGGAATAATAATAATGGCAGAAATTGATGGACTAGGGCCAAGTTCCTCCAGGGGCTGGAAGGGGCCCAATTAGAGGGAGTTATAATAGGCATCATGCAGGAGCAGCTCCCCAGCTACCCGTCCAGGCTGGAGAGTGACTTCGGGGTCAGGTGGAGAGGAAAATGGGGGTGCAGCAGAGCCCTGCGCCCTGTGAGCTGCTCCTGTTTGCGTGGCTCAGGGGGGAGAGGTGAACTTTGGTGTCAGAGGAGGGTCAGTGACTGCCTGGAACTTCACCCTTGCCTCAGGCTGGACTTTGCCAAATACGTGGATTGTCACCTCCTCTAATCTGCATGCAGATAACACATCCTCACTGGGAATGAGGCTGAAAACATGAAGTACCCTGTCTGCCTGTTTCCCAGAAAGGCCTTAGGTATTAATGTGATACAAAAGCTGAATGAGGTAAAGGTTTGCAGATCAGTTCTCGGAATAAGCAAATCGGAGGTGGAGAGACAGCGTCTGAGGCGTTTACTCCCGTCACTGTTTACAGAGTTTGATTCATTTCCCTCAAAACAAATATTTCCAAGCTTTGTTTTCCTATTTCAAATGCAGTGCCAGTGGCCCAGTGCTTGTGAGCAGCCCTGCACTAACACACCAGTGTGCCCAGACCAGAGTTCACCAGCTGTTACGTTGCTTTGGTTTGCTGTAGCCACCTGAGCCCAGTGGAAGCGTATAGATAACGTATAGATCTTAGTAGCAGTGCACGGTCTAGAAGTCAGCTTGGAGATCGAAGCACCTGCACAGGCTATGCTGCACAGAGCCCCATGGCTCTGCATCTGGTTGTATTAGTGAAGCTCAGGTAGGATCCTCATACACCTCCAGGGATCACCTGTGTGCTGGAGATGTCTTGGAGATGTCTCGTGTTGTCTCCTACCTGCCTCGCCTGCTGTGTTCAATGTGCTGCTGGTCACTGCTTCTGCATCAGCACAGACACAGGGGGCTGTCAGACAGTGTGACGGGTACGAACTGACCCTTCTGAGTGCTGGTCGTTTCCTCGCCTGCCGTCCTCAGGAGAAGCTCTGGGCGGAGAATCTGAAATGCCAGTCAAAGGCGCCCGGAGCCTGGGGCCCACAATTTGTTCTGAATGTTTGAAAATGGCTTGGGTTTGGAAAACGCTCTCAAACGCGGCTTTTCACTTTAAACTGGCCCCACTTTCACTCAGCATGGCTGGTTTTTCAGTGACAAATATGCTTTTTAAAATGTTGTTTACAAAATTTGAAATTGTTTCACCGGTTAAAATACATGAATAAAACATGCCAAAAAGTTACATGTTGGGTGTTCTGGATGGACAAATAGCCATTTTGCTGAAACTGGGCAGAAGATGAGCTGTCTGGGTTATGAAATGGCTCAGGACAAAAAGGCACCATTTTCCCAAATCCTTTCCCACTTTTGCTATTAATTATTATATTTCATAGTTCTATTCACCAGGCTCCAGCTGGGATCAGGGTCCCATTGTGCTGGGCAGTGTGCAGACAGATACAGAGAGATGGTTCCTGCAAAGAAAAGCTTCCGGTGGAAAGATGGGTACTGTGGCTACAGCCCTGGACTGGGACTCAGGAGATCTAGGTTTAGTTCCTTTCTGTCAGAGACTCCCTGTGTGACCATGGGCAACTCACTTCATCTCTCATTGTGCCTCCGATCCCCAGCTGTAAAGTAGGGACAATAGCCCTTCCTTTCCCCCACCCTTTGTCTGTCTGTAAGTTCTTCAGGGCAGTGACAGACTCTCACTATGTGTTTGTACAGCACCCGGCACAATAGGGACTGATCTTAATTGGGGCCTCCAGACACTACCATGATAATAAAACACTAGTAATCCAAATTCACTTAAGGGGATGTGCAGCTGTAGGTTGCCAGTTTCCAAAGGGTTAACAGCCCCTGCTTTTCCCTCTTGGATTCTACCCCCGTCAGGGCAAATAACCTCTTGCCATTTTCCACAGGATTGGCAGCTCACACTTGGTTGCGCAGCTGTTGAACCCAATGGCAGAACTGTCAAGCCAGGCAAACAGATAGTGCTGTTTGTCTTGGTGTATGAGACTGGGATACAAAGGTCAGCCCCGAATCCAGCTTCACCCGAATCCAGAGACCTGGGCAGCGCGACCAGCAAGGCCTCTCTTATCACTGGTAATAGACCATCTTATCCATCAAGAAGAGAAAGGTGAGGACTTGTGATTGGCTATTGTTCCTGGATACCCTGGAGCTCTGGTATTTTCTAACTTGCTAGCCCAGTGGATGCTTAGGAGGATGTCTGGCACATACATTTCTGCAGCATGCAAAGGGTTAACTTTGTTTGTAAGCCACTGGGGAGAGAGGTGGTTGGCTGGGGTAGCTGGAACTGAACTGGTCTGGTAGATGGGTGGGGCGAGGGTGGTGAGTGATCTGTGAGAGCCAGTCAGATGACTGGTACTCACGTCATCCTCTGAGAATGTCTTTGAACCTCCACGTTGTATTTACATGCAGATGCGTATGGGACCTCTTGTCACCTGAGCACTTCTGCCTAATACTGATCCATATATAAAGTGAGCAGCGTGATCCAGGGTCCAACTCACAGAGGACAGCAGGTGAACAGCAGCTAGGTAAGGTGCAGGTGATACAATTTGTTAATTCTGCAGCAGCTCAAGGCATTTTCCGGGGAATGTTGTGTAGAAGTTAGAGCAGAAAGCTGTGAGTCAGGACTCCTGGGTTCTATTCCCACCTCTTGAAATGTTACCTAGTGCATAGGGACACTGGGAGTCATGTTTCCTGGGTTCCATTTCTGCATCGGGGGGAATATGGTTTAGTGGTTAGAGCAGGGAACTGGAAGGACTCCTGAATTCTAGACCCAACTCTTTCACTGACACACTCTAGGTCACATCTCTATGAGCCCTAGTTTCACCAGCTATAAAATGGGATAACAATGCCGATCTACTGTGTGCTACAGTGGCCTGTGATGCTGGATTACTAAAGCCTTGGATGAAAGATGCTTTAGTAAGGTATAGTGCTCTTGTATGGATTTCCGCAAGGGCATAAAGCTGTGAGGTGTGGGGGCGGTCTCACCTTAGAGCACCGTAAGAAGTTTGGAAATGAACCTGTATCAGGGCTATAGAGTTTTCCTTGACGTCAGTGGACGGATCTGTTAAAATGGTTTCCCCTGAGGTTGTTCTGAGTTATCTTCTTGAAAACAGTGCCCAGTGCAGAACTGACCTCTCTGATCATTTGGAATAACTAATTTCAAACCAACGGTGATATTGACACAAAGGGGTGATTACCATGCATGTGTGCAAATTGAGGTCACCTGTGCTCTCCTCACAAGGACCACTGAACTTGTATTATGATTTATTTATTTGTATTATGATAGTACCTAGGAAGCCCTAGTCATGGACCAGGAACCATTGGTTGTGTCCATCGTTTGCTCCCACTCAGAGGCAGTTTATCTTGCTGACCAAGGGGGCCAGTTCTTGATACCCTTACTCACATTGAGAATACCTTACACCTTGAGCGGCCCCACTGAAATGAAATCAATGAAACAGTAAGGTGCTACTCAATGGGAGGGTATCAGAATCTGGCCTCTGGCTGTATTTTACATTCACCATCTGGACTTTGTGCCATCCAGCTGCAATTTAAACCCCCACCTGAAATGTGTTTGAATCTAAAGAGAGTCATTGCAAAAAGCAACAACCCAGAAAGAAGATCCAGTCATTGGAAAATGAACCTGGCCCCCACCCCATGAGCCGATAAAGTGAAGGCAAAGCCTGGGTCATGGCAGGAACTCCACTAACTGCTTTCTGGTTGCTTTCTCTCCGCAGAGTCCCAGCCCAGTGACCAGACTGACCATGTCTCACAAAGCTGCACTTCTGGCTTTGCTCCTGGCCACCGTCTCAGGTTGGTGATCTTCTCTATAACAACGTGCAGGGACTCATTTCCCGGCTCTAGACACGACAGTTGAAAGGTCTCCCTGCCCTTCCTTGGTTGGGGCAGTGCTGGGGATTCAGCTGCGTGGCAGGGGGCACTGTCTGCTTACAAGAGGATGCAGCTTAGTGAGATAGTATTTTGGAACAGGAGATGACAAGTCTGTTGACCCATCTCGCCCCAGACAAGAAAGGTGTCACAGTAAGATGACCCAGTGACAGGTCCCCCAGGTATTGCTCCTTTGATGCTATCGCTGTACCCCAAGGCAGGGTAGCTCTGACCCTGTCACGGGAGTCTCAGGCGCTGTTCCTTTCACTCTGCATCATGTGTCACTGGCCTCTACTTCTGTTGTGTCATGTGAGGCAGCCCCCCCGACGAATCCTTCGGGTTATGCTGGGCCTGGCACCCAGAATGCCCACTGAAGTTAATGGGGGCTGCAGCTCTGGAAATCAGGGCCTTTATTACTCTGGGGAGGGGGCGCCCCTGGGACTTGTCTGTGTCGAGAAGCCTCCTGAGCATCCCAGGGATAAAATGCTGTCTCAAGGATTTACAGACTGTGAACTCCATCAGTTTAAGAGCAGCTCCCAACACCAGGTCTTCCCTTCACAGAGCTCCCCCATGCCACCTCCCTGCTACCAACCTCATGCTTTGCCACCAAGGCTCTCCCAGGGTCACTCTGTTAAATGCTCTTGTTCCACCCATGCAGCTGCTCAGGCTGAACGGGCGAGGAATGGGTTCTGGGATTACCTCAGCCAGCTCACTCATGACAAGGACAGTATGGCACATACCCAGAGCATGAAGCTGGACCAAGAGATCAAGTGAGTACCTCGTTCTCTGGGGTTAAAGAATTTGTAGGCAGTACCCTGAAGCCCATTGCCCTGTCAGAGGCCAAAGAACATCTGGTTCTTGCACTTTGCCTTCCAATTGCTTCCAGGCTGATTGGTTTATTGATTGATTTTTAGAGAGGCATAGTGCCCCTAAAACCTTCATATATACATAGGCATCTTGGCATTTCCAAAATCTGATGAGTGAATCGTCAGTTGACTCAATACTATCCATCCCCTTATGTGGCTGGAGATCCCCCAGCTGGCCCTACCCAATAATAACTGAAATACAACAAAGAAAAGCCCAGTGGAAACCCAAAAATGATTCCTGCAGCTTGGCGAACATGAGTTCTGGCCCAGCAGCCAAGACCGGGAGCAAGGACCGCAGGCAAGGGCTCTCTGCTGAGACAGGACAGTGAGACTGGCGTGACTGGTAATATTGGTTAGACCAGCAACAACATAGGCAAGTGCTATGCAACCAGCTCTCTGAGGGCTCTATTGCAGTTGTGATACCCCAACTCAGCTCTCCCAATGCCCCTCATTCCTGACCTGCATCCCCTCCCTGCTATTCCATTCATGACCCTCATTCCAGCTCTGCCAATGCACCTCTTTCCTAATCTATCCCACTACCTGCTTGTCTCTCCTGAGCTTAGACTCATGACGAATTCTGCCATGTAGTTTTTCTTCTATGGGCAAAGTCCACAAGGGACTAATCTAAGATGAGACCCAAGGCCCAGGTGTCAAGGGGTGAAAAGTTAGTACTTTATACATCTTTGAGAGCCCCCTTTCTTGATGCAGCGCCCAACTGTACAGTCATTATTGCTAGTAAAGTAACAAAAGGGCTAGGACGAGGAATCAGAGCTCAGGCAGTTAGAAGTGTGTGTCTGTTGTTTCTTACAGAAAAGTGAAAGAAAGTATCCAAGAAGGAGTCAACTACATGGGAAATCTCCTTGAGAAACTGGCCCCACTCAACAGAGGACTTCAGCCCCGGTTCTACCAAGACTCCGACAGCCTGCGAAGGCTCATCAGGAAGGAGCTGGAAGGCCTGAGGGTGAAACTGTCTCCTTATGTGGATGAGGTGCACCAAAAAATCGGCAAGAACCTGGAAGTGCTTCGCTTCCAGCTGACCCCATTCACCCAAGAGCTCCTGGACCAGGTCATGCTGAAAGCTAGGGAGCTCCAGCAGCACCTCACCCCCACTCGAGACATGAAGGCCCAGTTTCTGGAAGGCGTAGATGAAGTTCAGAGGTTTGTGTCTCAGTATGCCAATAAAATAGCCTTTCATACTGACCAAGTGAAGGAGGTCTTCCATCCGTACGCTGCCAGACTGGTGACTGAGATCCACCGCAACGTGGAAGAGCTCCATAGAAACGTCATCCCACACACCAAAGTCAGCCCGGAAAAACTCAATCAGTACATCCAGGAGCTCTCTGAGAAGCTGACCCAGAATGCCAGGGATCTCCACCAGAAGATCCAGAGGAATCTGAACCACCTCAAGGAGCAGCTGCGCCTTTACCCCAGTGGCCTCAGGGAGCACATTGCTGGCACTACTGTAGACCCTAACTGGGCTGTGGACCCCTACATGGAGGGCCTGGCTCAGGAAGTGCAGCAGAGAATTGAGGAGTTCAGAAGGGACACGTTCCTCCAGATAGACGACTTCACCAGAACCATTGACCGTGAGACAGAAGAAATGAAGTTCAAACTGTCTCCACTGTCCTCATACTCAGAGGAGTTTCAGGACAGCTCAGCGCCTCTGGAGGATTTGCATGTCCGGCTTGACTCTCTGTGGAAGGATATTTCCCAGAGTTTAAATGAGAAAAGCAGCGATTTACAATAATATCCTGTACCTGTGTATAGAGAGGGGTGTGCGTGAGTGTGTGTGTGTGCTCGTGCGCATGCTTAAACCATGCCAGTGGAAAAGAAAAACTGTCAAGAGGTCATGTCCTACTCTACTGCACTGTTGGCTACGGACACTTGTGGCCATGACTTGGACAACTATAACATGCCATCAACATGGCTTCTCGTGCCACATAAGTACGGCTCTTTTGTCTAGCTGCAGTGCTAGTCCAGAGTTCTCAAATCGGACGGGCGTTCAGCCAGCCCCTCCCTCATTGGGGAGGCCCCTGCGGCTGAAAAAACACGGCAACCTGCTCTCTCTTAGAAAGATAAAGCCACCAAGTCACCTTCCGTCAGAAGGATACAATTCTGTGACTCCGTATTGAATCATGCCATTTTACTAAAATAATTCCACAAACTAGCATTGCTGCGGTCTTTTGAAAGCCAAATGGGCAGAGTGCTTATCTCAGCAGCAGGAAAGAGGGAATAAGTACCATACCTGTAATTACCTATAGCAGTGATTCTCAAACTTCAGTGCACCATGACCCCCCCCTTCTGACAACAAAAATTACTACACAACCCCAGGAGCGGGGACCGAAGCCTGAGTGCTCCCCACACCCCCAGCCCGGGGTGGTGCGAAGCTGAAGCCCAAGGACTTCTGCCCTGGGCAGGAGGCATGTAACCTTAGTCCCCCTTCCCAGGGCCAAAGCTGGGAAGTTTTATAAACCTTTATAGCCCAGTTTTATAAACCTTACTCACATTGACTTCAGTGAGACTACTCAGGTGAGTAAGTACTAGTCAATGGGAGTAAAAGGTCCAGAATCTGGTCCATACTGTATGTCTTTGGATTCATACAGAGTTGAAATGTTGAATTATTTTTAAACTCTTGAAGCTGGACTTCTGGACTTTAACAATCTTCTCTGTGTTACTAGAGTGAATAGTACACGCTGCTAGTGTACTGCACCCTACTTAGGTTACTCTGCAGGGTTAACGCTTTCCTTGCACATTCTGTGTATATATAAAATATCCCTCTCTATAGTCACAGCATTTTTTATGGAACAGTTGATGGGAATTCAGGTGTTTGGATGTTGTAAGCCACAGCCACAACGGTATTGATATGCCATTTGCTATACCAGTTTTATGGTTTCTTCCCCTGCAATTTAACTGACTGTCAAATCTGCTTCAATAAAGTTACGTGTTGTTAGATTTCTTTGGAGTTGGTTTTTCCATTTTTTTTCTGTTGAAATTGCACAATAAATACATTATCACAATGTGTAGACTTTTAAAGGCTATGTAGGAGTCACATTGCTTTGTCTCGCTCCACTACTTTGTGCTCAAATATCTGGGTTTCAAAATCCAGCTCAGCATCTGGGCATTCAGTATAACACAGGAACATAAGAATGGCCATATTGGTCCATCTAGCCCAGTCTCCTGTATTCTGACAGTAGCCAGTACCAGATGCTTCAGATGGAATGAACAGAACAGGGCAATTTACTGATGAGCCATCTCCAGGTGTCCAGTCCCAGCTTCTGGCAGTCAAAGATTTACGGACACCTGGAGCATGGGGTTGTGTCCCTGATGGGCCATTGATGGACCTATTCTCCATGAATTTATCTCATTCTTTTTTGAATCCAGTTATACATTTGGTCTTTACAACGTCTCCCGGAAATGAGTTCTGTAGGTTTACTGTGAGTTGTGTGAAGCAATTCCCCATGTTTTAAACCTGCAGCCTATTAATTTTATTGGGTGATTCCTGGTTCCAGTGTTATGAGAAAATAACACTTCCTTATTCACTTTCTCCACACCATTCATGATTTTATAGACCTCTATCATTTCCTCCCTTAGTTGTCTCATTTGTAAAATGAACAGACATAGTCTTTTTAATCTCTCCTTATAGGGAAGCTATTCCATACTCCTAAGCATTTTTGTTGGCTATTGCTGTACTTTTTCTGATTCAAATATAACTTTTTTGAGATGGGGGCTGCGTGCGGTATTCAAAAGGTGGATATTCTGGGGATTTACATAGTTCTATTGTGATATTTTCTGTCTTACTAGCTATCCTTTTCCTAATGGTTGCTAGCATTCGGTTAGCTTTTTTGACTGCTGGTCCCCATTGAACTGATGTTGTCCTAATTTAGACCCCCATCAATGGTCTATGTAGGGTTGGGATTATGTTTTCCAATGTGCATTGCTTTGCATTTAGCAACATTGATTTTCATCTGCCATCTTGTTGCCCTGCCATCCGGTTTTGTGAGAGCCCTTTGTAACTCTCTGCAGTCAGCTTTGGACTTAACGATCTCGAATAATTTTGAAGCGTCTGCAATCTTTGCCCCCTCCCTGTTCCCCCCTCTTCCCAAATCATTGCTATGAACAGGTTGGTGATGTGGGCGCTCCCTCAGCCTCTGCCATCCCCTGTGCCAGGCTGAGGCCTACGCCCAACCCTGAAGCCTGTGTGGGAGTAGCCCTGCGTCACGTGACTTAGTGCAGGCATTCCTCCCGCCCCGCGAGGCCCGCGGAGCGCTCCGGCTCCCCCCTCCGCCCCGCCCAATCTCTTTAAAAGGGGGCGTGGCCCGCTAAGGAAGTTCCGGGTCGGAGGGTGGCCGGGAGGCGGAAGCGGAAGCGGA
>NW_020664725.1:16621733-16637204 GCF_002925995.2 Terrapene triunguis | reverse complement strand
TTCCCTTGGCTTTGCTCTTCCAGGGGGTGACTCGGCTGCTGCTCACCAAGATCCCCTTCTTCAAAGAGATCATCGTCAGCTCCTTTACCTGCGGCAGCTGCGCGTGGTCCAACACCGAGATCCAGTCGGTGGGGCGGATCCAGGAGCAGGGGGTGCGCTACACCCTCGCGGCTACTGCACGGCAGGTGAGCCAGGGCCCCTTCGCTTTGGCTCCTCTGGGAGGGGGGGGCAGGTCCACGTCCAGACCTGATGGCAGGTAGCGTCTTAGCGCCGGGTGGAAGATGTCCTGGAAATTCTGAGGTATCCTAGTCACCACTGGCCTTGTCTGGATCAATAAAAACATAATTGTGGAAAAACAGCAAAGCTATCAAAAGCCTCAGCTTGGGGACTACAAATGACCTGACTTTAAGCGTTCAGCACTTGTGATGTGATATAATAGGAAGCCCCTGAGTATATTGTTGATCGTGGAGACTGAATCTGGGGCCTCGTGCTATAAAAGCCTGAGTACCTACTGCCTGACCTAGTAGACCCAATTCTCCTAGTCAATGTTGTAGCAGGCTCATGAACCTACATATTGCCCAGCCCCTGAAGGGGGAAGGAGTGCCCCACTGAATAAGCACAGGTTACACTTCTGATGCCTGTTGAAATGTAGTGGCTGATCCTGGGCTGTCTGCATCTCTGAAAAGCATGTTTGGTGCCTGTGCATCCTGACTGAAAGTATAGCGTGGGTTGAAAGGGGTGGAATTTAGGTAAGCAGGTTCCAGCCAAGACTCTAGGACTGTCAATACTTACGTATAAAGCACAGCTGCCCTCAGAGTATAATACAGCAGCAAATCTGCTTCTGACTACTGTAAAGTAACTAATATTTAACGAGGCACTCTCAGCTGCTCATTAATGGGATGCTGACTCTCTGGGAAGTACTTTGGTGTAAGATGTCCACACAACATGCTAAAACAGGCTGTTTTGTGGAGATGTGAGCATTTGAGGAAGGGAGAGCCAGTCAGTGTATCAGTGTTTGCCCTGATGCGTGGCAGCTATGGTCAGAAAAGGTGGTGGTTGTTTTTGTTGGGTTCGTTGATGCTTTGATGTATCTGCACTTACAAGGTGGGCAGAGCAGATGGGGGTGGCCTAGGGTGGCAACCATCCAAGTGTAACTTTCTACTTATGAACTTAGGCGTATGGGAAAATAACAGGTGGGAGAGGCAGCCCAGGGAGACAGTGAATGGACACACTGGTTTCACTGGCTCTGTGTGTGAATGATCTTCTATTGGGAGGATGCTTACAACTGTGTTCCCAATGTGCTTCTCAGGGTTGAATTTATTCTTATTTGCTCAGCATGTGTAGGGTTCCTGGCCTGTCGTAGCTTTATTTTTAATCTTTCCTATAAATTGTTCTGTCCAGGATATGAATAGGGAAGTGGTGAAGACAGATTGTGCCACGGCTAGAATCCCAGAGCTAGACTTTGAAATTCCTGCGTTTTCTCAGAAAGGAGGTAGGTATGTAATCTGAGCTCGCATGTGGCTTGGGGTGGCTGGTAGCTTAGCAGAGGTGTTGGTATAGCAACAACTTTTGGCTACTGGAATAGACAGCTACTCTGTATCTGAGTATGACCTAGTCTAGACAAGGGTTTGGATCTTTGTACTGGTGTGAATCAGTTTATGCCCAGCTTGACTGAGATGGCTGTCTGGATGATGGATGGAGGTGGGTAGAGCTAGGTTCTGTGGTATTACTGTCTTAAATAGCTCCTGTTCTTGTACTCTGGACCCCAATTTATCCTGCTGCTAGTCAGTGCCTAGCATTGAAAGCTAGCTCCCCAAAATCCTGCAGTGTCTTGGAGACGGTATCACAGCCTAGCCCTGAGGCGTCTCTTCCTTCATGAATGCTTCTCATGTAGGCAGCAGCAGCTTCTTCTATCTGAGGTCTGGGCTTCTGTCCACTGACATGTGCATGGTGAATCTGCAGCTGGATGGTGCTGTCTGAGTAGGGAAGAGACTAGACATACCAGGGCAAAAAAACAGGTGCTCTTAAGAGTTCTTGTTTTCCCATCTGTGGGAATGAATAGTTCTAGGAAGGACTGGTGGGCTAGGGATGATAAATTT
The DNA here is from genome assembly GCF_002925995.2 of Terrapene triunguis. NCBI lineage: Eukaryota > Metazoa > Chordata > Testudines > Emydidae > Terrapene > Terrapene triunguis. The sequence goes on along the minus strand of NW_020664725.1, from coordinate 16,635,105 downwards.
AGAAGATTAACAACATTGCTCTGGTGTACTTAATGCTTTAATTAGGTCTGTTTTCTCCCTCTATCAAGCTCTTACCACTATCGAGGGAATAATTGACAGAGCTGTCGCTGGCCTGGAACAGGATCAGCCAGTCCGCAGGGTAAGGTGCTTTAAGAAGGGAATCTCAAAACAGATGTCTGCTTGTGGTTTATACTTAACTACAAATTCTGTACCTATCATGGTTACACATCCCCTACTAGATGATGAACTGAGAACACTTCTTGGCTCACCATTATGTGCCTGTGACAGGCCTATCTGAAGGTCTAGTCTGGTACCAAAGATCCAATCCGATCTTAAGTGTCTCTCCTTTCACAGGCAGCAGACAAAGATGTGGCAGGAAAAATAGATGAGTTTATTGGCAAACTCAAGCAGCTGAAGGAAGTGGATTCTTCTTTCACCTTTGTAAGTATTAGCAGGAGGGTGAGGGAATGCATCTGCCCCTCTCTCTTTGGGGGCAAAACAGGGAGAATTCCTGAAGACTTTCCTTATCCTTCCTTCTGTCAGATCATAGACGACCCCTCAGGTAACAGCTTTGTGGAGAATCCTCGTGCACCGCAGAAAGATGACGCTCTTGTGGTTACTCATTACAGGAGGACTGCCCAGCAGGATGCTATGCTTGGACTTGAGGTATTACGTCTGGGTGGGGAAGGTGTCTTAAAGTCAGAAGCGAGAGGAGGCCTGGCAGGTGTATGTTAGCTGTTCCCTCATTCCTGCTTTGCAGTCCCTGTCTTCCATAATGGAAAGGCAAAATGTCCTTCAAATCCTAGTCTGTGCCCTCCTTTATATGCTAGAGGGGATGCTGCTGAGTAGCAGAGGCATTCTTCTCTTCCACCCTGCCCCAAAGAGTCTGTTCAGAGATCCATGAATGGGAAGATGTATGAGGTAGAACTATCTGAGTTGGCATACTGATACTGGCCTCTATGCTGTTTCAGGCGGAGGAGACTGATGATAACCCAGCTGACTCTGTGGAGGATCTGAGGAATGAAGTGAGTAATGTTCCTTGTTGGCCACCTGGATTGTAGTTCTGTCCTGATTGCTCTGAGGAGCATATGGTAGTGGGCACACACAAAGGGATACCTAAACTGCCCCATTTGCTGGGCTAATTCTCTTTCTAAGCTACAGTGATCAGGGCCATAAGTATCGAGATGGAAGCTAAATTCATGTGTTGCTCCTGGTTGCAATATTCTTTGGTATCTGTCTTTAGGCAAGTAAGTGCTCATAGTGCAACAGATCAGACTCTTCATTGTGTTCTTCTATTGCAGGTGTTACAATTCAACACAAACTGTCCTGAATGTAATGCCCCAGCCAACACTAACATGAAGCTAGTGCGTATCCTTCTGATGGGTCTATGTGACCGTACAAATTGGCCTCTTCCTCCTGTGCAGAGGGGTGGGGTTCAGTATTGTGCACAGGCCTGGTGCTTTGTATTCTGCCAGAGAGGCTTAAAGGTCTGACCCAGGCTAGCAAAGTCTGTGACTCCGGAGACCCAGCTAAGTGCTACTTATAGCTTGGAAACAAGCTCATGTTTGAATCCTGATGGATGATCCCATTAAATAGGAGCAAAAGGCTGGAAATCTACTAGTGCCTGTCAACATGAGACTCTGCATTGGTGCTCACTACCTGCATTGGCACTGACATGCTAATCTCCTTTGAATGCTCTTTTGAAGAAAGTTGCATCCTTGCGTGGCAAGGCTGACAGGGCTGGGAAGTAGCTTAGTCCTCTGTAAGGAAGCCAGAAGTTCTTTGTCTTGGAGGTATTTCAGGCAAACTTCCCTAACGGTCTGTCCCAGAAATTCCCCACTTCAAGGAAGTGATCATCATGGCTACAAACTGTGAGGCCTGTGGGCACAGGACAAATGAGGTGAGCTGCAAACCTGACCATGTCTTCTTCGGAACATGCCACCCTTCTCCTGTGCTCTCCAAAGGGATGGAATTTTCTGTCTGTCCCCTGCCTGCACCCCACTCCTTATCATAATCTGGCTTCCTGGATTACATATCGGACAGAGGAGACTGGGAGAGATGGGGTTTGTTAAATGTCTCTTGTAGCAAACTCAGGTGGGTAAGACCACAGCAGCTGAGTGGCTAGCATGGGAACAAATACCTGCAGCTCTGTCACAGTATGTTAATCCGCTAAGTAGCTGACTTGGATGACTAACCCTTCTATCCCCAAAAATCTGTCCTAAACCTAAGGTTGAGGCACTGACCCCAGATCTGGCTGGCCCACTGCAGGGTGTTTGATGCAAGACATACACCAACTCTTAAAGCACACTGTAGTGGCAAGAGGATTAAAGTATTCTGAATACTTGTAAACTAACTCTAACAGATTGTCTCTAGGTTAAATCTGGAGGAGCAATAGAACCGCTGGGTACCAGGATCACCCTTCGTGTTACAGACCCTTCAGACATGACGAGAGATCTACTAAAGGTAATCTCTTCCTTCAGATATCTGATAATCTCTAAATGTGTGTGGCTGCTTCTTGGGGCCGCTTCTCTCAATTTGGCCCTGCTGATGAAGGGAGTGGGGCCTAGTTAGGGCTTCTGGGATTTATTCCCAGCTCACCATAGACTTTCTGTGGTCTTGGCTCTCAGATGGAAGCTGCTCTCTAGCACATCACCATTTTGGATGACCTGGAACTAAGCATACCATGTGTCTCTCTCTGTTCTCTACAGTCAGAGACGTGTAGTGTGGAAATTCCAGAGCTGGAGTTCGAGCTTGGCATGGGAGCGCTGGGGGGGAAATTCACTACTCTGGAGGGGCTGCTGAAAGATATCCGAAATCTGGTAAGTGGCCTATATTAAGCTCCTGTTTAGCTGAGGTCTGTACCTGTATTTGGGATGAATAGACCCCCATGAGTGCTGAGTACCTGTAGCTTCCTGTAGACTTGGATATGCTGCGCAAGTGCGTAGCACCGCTGAACGCAGTCGTTCATGTTATGCTGCAGCCTTCACTCACCCTGCCTGGAGGCATGTCTGGAGAGGGGGAGCACATTAGCCACTCTCAGTGGCTTGCATCCTCTTCTGGGGAGAGGTGGGTTGTCCTTCCAGAATTCTTCCCTCCCCTTCTCCATGTTTCACTCCAACTGTTCTTGTACACCTTGCTCCCTAGAGCCAATCAGTGCATGAATCACTCCCTCCCTAGGCTCTGGATGTGCTGCGAGCCCAGGCTCCCTCCTTCTGAACAACTGAGGGCAGCTCTGATATGTGGCATAGCTTAATGCCTACTCTGTTCTGGCGCACTGATGCCCACAGGAAGGCAGGCTATAGAAGTGGGTGGCTGAGGTCATAGTAGATGTAACGGACAGTGTCCCTCTAGCTCCTACATCTGCTTCTGAAAGCAAAGATCTGTAACCAGTGCACAGTGTGACTGAGATCACTCTGTACAGGGCCTCTGTACTGTAGATCTTGATTCTTAAGACCCCCCTCTCCCCTCTGAGCTGACCTGCAGGACTTCCCCTTGACTGATCTAAAGACTGGAACGAGCCTTTGGTCTCTAAAGGAAACGAAACGAGCTTTCAAAGGCCTATTATGGGTTGCCTAGAGCAGCATGCTATCGTAGAAGGCTGCCAATTCCTGTTAACTAGGGACTTCCCAGGGCTCCCCTGAATGCCCTGGGCCAGGCTGGGCATGGTTCACATACAGGTACCACGAAGTATTCAGCAATAGTAACTCAGTGTGGCGCAGTGTGAAAGAGCCTGTTTTCTGTTGCAGATTGTGAAAAACCCCTTCACTCTGGGGGACAGCTCTACTCCAAGCAGAGTGGAGAAGCTCCAAGAGTTTGGCAGAAAGGTGTATCAGGTTAGTAGCTTTGGTGTCCTATTCACAGCGAACCTGGCAAATGACTGACCTGCTCAGATGCGTTCTTTGGCAGCATTGCTGCAAGACTGAAGTGTGTAACTTTGGGGAATCTCCGCAGGCATGTAAGTTTACCCCTCCTTACCCTGCCATCCTGTTCGCAGTTCCCACCTTCCATCAGTGTCCTGTGTAGCCATGCTATAAGCCTTCTGCAGGGAGGGGGCTTGTGGCTCCTGCTTCAGGACCACTGATGTTGCTCCATATATCATTAGGCAGGGAGCACCTCCTAACACAACATGCTTGCACCCAATGAAGGCAGTAATCCTGAAGCTTGCCCTGACCTCAAACCATCACACAAGCTAGACTAAAGATCAGCATCCCTCGTCTGGGCCACCTAAGGGTTGGGCAGAGCCTTCCTTTCACTGAAATGAGACAAACCAGCCATGCTGCAATACAGTCCAGGCCAAAGGGGGCTAACTTCCCATGTACATTGAGCTAATGCTCTGGGGCACCTCCATGCCATAGGATTTCCAAATCTAGTACCTAGAACTATATACATCATGGACTTAGATCAAATCACTGGCTGTATTAGTATTCTAGTAGCCAGTATTCAGAAGAGTAATGTAATACGCTTTGGCTCTGTCTGCCAGCGTGCAGTGATCCAATTGATGGGCGGGGGTGTGTGTCAAGATGGAGCACTGCATGCTGGGAGATCAAGGCACAGCCATATTAGATTACTGCTTCCTTGTCCAGTGTGGACAGCTGTGAGAAGCTGCACTTCTATTTGCAGATGGTCATTGGCTTGCAGTATGTTTCCTGAACATCCTGGATAATGGGGCTGGGAGACACTCTTAATTTGTTACACCAGACTACTCAGACCTTCAAATGTTGCAACTGTTCATGATATGAACAGGCACTAGATAGCAAAGCACTGCTGTCATGCTGCTTCCTATGCCTGGAACTCTGTCCTGCTCTAAGCCTCCTCACCTGAAGCATGTCCTGTCTTGAGTGAATGCTGTTATGCACAGGAAATGTTCTGTCTAGAAAGCACTGTGCATTCTTCAAGTGGTGTATAAGGCTTCTGTAGCTCCTCTCCATAGATGAATGTGGTGATGACAACCTGCAAGATGCAGCAGGGACTTGGATTTTAGGATTGATCACCGCTAAAATGGAGCATGTGGGGTCCTGGCAACCCTTCAGCAAAGGTGCTGAAGCTGTTAATCTGCCTTCTGTTTCCTCAGATTATGGAGGGTCACATGGAGGCCCACTTCATTCTGGATGATCCTGCAGGGAACAGCTATCTTCAGGTAGAGTATTGAGCACTTGTAATGAGACTTCCTTTTGGGGTCTTCTGAATGCAGAAATCCACAATGCACAACTTTTCTCTCTTCTCCCCCCATGCTATTGAAAACAACCAAGGAATCACTTTGGAGGTGGACTGAGGTGGGAAGAGAATTGGTTTCTTTCACCTCCATGCCCCTGTACCTTAACTTGTTGCCTCCATTCCAGGAGGTGATCCCATTGGTGGTGGTAGGAAAAAATGAGATGCATGGTTCTTCAGGGGGCTGAGAGTTAGGATCCTAACACTCTCTGCTTCTGTCTGCTATTGACTTTTGGTGCTTGGGCAAGTCACTTGATCTCTCTGCCTCACATAACTCACTTCTAAAGGGGCTGACCCTTGCCTTCCTAAAAGGGAGAGTAAGGCTCAACTATCTGTAAAATGCTTTGTGATCCTTGGCTGAAACTTGCCGGAGAAGTGCAGCCCATGCAACTATGCTAGGCTCTGACCATACCAAAGCCCAACGAATGTTCTTTCTTTCTCTTTGAACCAAAGAACGTCTATGCTCCAGAAGAAGATCCACAGCTAAAAGTGGAGCACTATGAGCGCACGTTTGCACAGAATGAGGATCTGGGCCTCAATGACATGAGAACTGAGGGCTATGAAACTGGGCTGACCTCGGAGCGGTAGCAGCACACGGAGGGACAGAAAAGCCAAACTCTTTTCACTAAGTTATTACTAATTACAGTTGGGCTAAGGAGCAGCCCTGGCTTGCACTGGAAGCAAGCTTTTTCTTTTTGTTGGACAGCTGGAGGGTACACCTGCTTCATTTACTTTAAGGTTTGCCCACCTGCCAACTTCCAGAAAGTCAAAAGTTCTGAGTCTGTTAATTACGTTATTTTGGAGGTTTATACTTGTATAAAGAAAAATGTAAATGACCTGTTTGCCTGGGTTTCAGTTGTGTTCTTTGTCTCCCTGTACACCTGTAAATGCATCAACTGGGATCAGTCGAGCCCCTCCTCCAGCATGAGTTGGCATTAGCTCATGTTGGCTCTGCAGCTAGTGGCTCCAGACTGATGCTACACTTCTACTTTGAAATGAAAACCACCCTCACTGTCTCTGTAATCTGTTCCGATGTAAAGTATTAAACAAAGTGTTGCTTTTGTATAGTTCATGTGTCATTTTGTGTTTTTTGTGCATGTCCTCAAGCTCCCATCTGAGAAGACTCCAAGCACAGAGAAGCTTGGGTTTGAATGGGTGGGAGGAAAAGCTGCTAAAGACTAGTAGGGGATCAACACAATCTGATTATGGCTAATGCTTAATCATGGGAGGGGGTTGGCAGTGTAGATGCAGATCAATGTACTCAGCTTTGCTCAAAATAAAGCAATAACTTGACAAAAACTGGGTTTGTTTAATGTTCCATCTGAGATAAAATGGGGCAGCTGTACTGCACTCTTACATGCCACCTGTAGGAGCAAAGAGGATGCTGGCTTCTTAGCATGACAGCTATGATTTTTTTTTTATGGGGGTTGTGCAAGTCCTGTAATCTAATTTCAGCCCATGGCAGCTTGGGAGCTGTAGGATCCCCCTGCTGTGGATGGCAGCCAGTAGGACCCTCCAAAGCTCCCTAGCCACTGTGCCCAGTGGGGGGGGACCCCATAGCTGAGCTCTCCATTTTGTCATGGACTTTTTTTTTTTTTAAAGTAAAAGTCAGCCAGGTATTGGCCTTCTGAGAATTTTTCTTTGTAGCCTGGGACTTGTTTGTGACATTTACTAAAACTATCCATGACAAAATCTTAACCTTCCTTAGAATCCAGCCTGGGGAAGCCCCAGCACAAGGCTGCAGACAGCAGGGCCCTTTGCCTTACCTGAGGTTTTTAATGGCCGGAGAGCCATTACAATTCAATAATTTACCCTGCTGCAGCCTAGGGAGCTCCCTTACCTCCCCCCCCCCCCCACCAGCCCCCGCCCCCGCCCCCCCCCCCCCCCCCCCCCCCCCCCCCATATCAGTCACTGATCCGATCCCCTCCCCCTCCCCCCCGCTCAGGCGGGGCAGACCAAGGGAACTCCCTGCTGCAGGAGCCGCGTGCCCCGCCCCATCCCAGCGCTCGCTGTACGTCACACGCCCTGCGCAGCGCGTGCACAGCCGGAAGCGCGCGCCCGCTCGCCCCGCCCCACGTGCGGCGGCCGGGGGCCAGTCGGTTTCCGGTGCGCGCCTCGCGCTGTTTTGTCCCCGCCGCCGCCCCGTCTGCGCCGCTCCGCAATGGCGGCCCCGGGCCTGTCCAAGGCCGAGTACCTGCGGCGCTACCTGGGCGGGGCCGCGGCCGAGCCGGAGGGCGGCAGGCGCAAGCGGAGGAAGAAACCGCCGGGGAGCAGCGGCAGGGGGTGAGCGGCCGGGCCGGGGGGAGGGCATCGCCCCTCCCCCCCGCTTCCGGGTTCCCCCCCGGATTCCTCGGGGTCCCCCTGCCTGGGGGGTGCCCTGGCCCCCTCCCGTTCCAAGGACTCCTCGGCCCCCTGCGCTCCCCCAACCCCAAGGCTGCCCGAGCTCCCCCAGCCCTTAGCCCCCCCTTCTCCCAGGGACCCCCCCGCGCTGCCCTAAGGGTTCCCCTGGCAACGCCCGACTTTCCCCCCCCCCCGATTTCCCCCCCCCCCCTCGGAGGGAAACGAGAATGATTCATGGGTTGGAAAACGGGCCCTATAGCAGCGGTTCTCCATCGGGGGGGCGCCGAGGTCTTCCAGGGGGTCCATCAGCTCCTCTAGAGATTTGCCTAGTTTTACAACAAGCCACGTAACTAGCAGTAGTGGAGTCAGTACAAACTAAAATGTCAGACAGACAATGACTTGTTTGTACTGCTCTGTACACTATACACTGAAATACATGCAAGTGCAATAGTTATATTTCAGTTGATTCTCTCAGACGTATAAAAACAAGAAAGCCAGCCCCTGTTCACGACTAGTGGGCGGTGACACGTCTGTATTTTTATGTCTCATTTTGTAAGCAAGTCTTTTTTAAGTGAGGTGAAACTTGGGGGTAGGCAAGACAAATCAGACTCCGGAAAGTGGTACAGTGGTCTGGAAAGGTTGAGAGCCACTGCCTTATAGCGACAGACTCAAGGGTCTCAGACTACTTGGCTTAACAGAAGGTTAAGGGGTGACCTGGTTACAGTTTGTAAGAACCTAGATGGGGAATAAATATGTGATAATGGGCTCTTCAGTCTAGCAGAGAAAGGTAGAACTCGATCCAGTGGCTGGAAGTTGAAACTAGACAAATTCAGACTGGAAATAAGGCGTACATTTTTAAGAGTGAGACTAATTTACCATCGGAATAACTTACCAAGGTTTTCTATCTCAAATGTTTTTAAAATTAAGACTGGATGTTTTTCTAAAAGATCTGCTCTAGGAATTATTGTGGGAAAGTTCCCTGGCCTATGCTATATAGGAGGTCAGGTTCTCAACCTGTTTACCACTGTGGGCTGCATCCAGTACTACCTGTATGGCCCTGAGGATGTCACGTGGGCTGCTGCTCTGTGCTGATTGGGCCACGAGCGGCCTGCTGCCCGCAGGTTGAAAACCTAGATGATCACAATGCTCCGGTCTGCCCTTGGAATCTGTGAGACCTCCCCCACTTTCACTTCTGAAGGATCCCCAAGTAACCCCTTAACCATGGGGGCCCACCAAGCATCTCCCCTGCCTCTGAGACCAGAACCCCTGTATCTACCCCTATCTCCAGTGGGTGTTAGGGGAGTTGGGGCTTGTGTAGCTTCTTTTCTTGCTCCCCCTGCCCTGTTCACTGGGTCTGGGGAGAGGTATATCTAGAGCATCCCCCCCAGGTGGCTGATTGGGGGCAGTTGCTCTTACCACAGTGGACTATGGGGATGCCAAAAGCAACCACTGTGTCTAGTCTCTGAGGGGCCTTCTTTTGCCTGCCACCTGAGTTGCATACATTGGACACAAATGCCCCTTATTGCTTCATTCATCTGCTCTGTACTCCCCTGAGCCATGGTCATTTCCTAATGCCACTACCTTTCTCCCCCTCCTCTCAGGATGCGAATAGTGGATGATGATGTGAGCTGGAATAGCATTTCTGCTGCACAAGAGAAAGAGGAGGAAGAGGATGAAGGGGACCTGCCTGTGGTGGGTACTCTAGGGTCGGGAGGCTTGTGCTATCAAAAATCAAATTACTAATTGTATTCAGCACCCCTACAAACTTCCTGCTGTCATCATGGGGGGACACACTTGCCACGCAGTGCCCGGGGGAATGGCTGCCTGTGTAAGTGGACAAGTGAATAACTCGTCTGGTTTAACCGTAGAGAGATCTCATTAGTATCCTAGAAAGAATGATACTTTGCATTCAAATGTTTTATATATGCATTGCGGTAGATCTAAAGGCTTAAAGCAGTTTGGAGCCTCATTCTGCTAGGCCTTTTACAACCATCAGCAAAGGGAGCATTTGGTGTGTAAGCTATTGCGTCTCTATCTTGCATTAAAAAAATTAACAAAACAACATTATAGCAAAAGGAGAGAGCAGCTGATCCTGCAGTGCTGCTGTTCTGTGAAGGGGGTTCAGAAATAGAAAGTAAAATTGACCAATAGCATAAGTGGGTGCAACTCTGTTGGCCTTAATCAGTGTCAGATTTGTCCCAGAGCACATGTGAAAAATGTGGCTGCACAAGGGCTGTTTTACACTACACGTCCCATAGAGAATCCAGGATGCCCAGTGTCTGAAGGTCTCTAAGTGCTTTTCAGTTACTATTATGCTTCGTGACTCATGTCCCTCTTCTGGGGGTAATTGCTTCCTAGAGCGGAGATTCTCAACCTTTTTCTTTCTGAGCCCCCCCCAACATGCTATAAAAACTCCATGGCCCACCTGTGCCGCAATAACTGGTTTTCTGCATATAAAACCCAGGGCTGGCGTTAGGCGTAGCAAGCAGGGCAATTGCCTGGGGCCCCATGCCACAGGGGCCCCTGCAAAGCTACGTTGCCCAGGCTTCAGCTTCAGCCCCGGGTGGCGGGGCTCAGGGACCTGGGCTTCAGGCCCATGCAGTGGGGCTTTGGATTTCTGTCCTGGGCCCCAGCGAGTCTAATGCTGGCCCTGCTTGGAGGCCCCCCTGAAACCTGCTTGTGGCCCCCGAGGGGGGCCTGGACCCCTCGTTGAGAACTACTGTGCTGGAGCATATTCTCCTGTGCTTTGTCTAGTTCAGGTTCTAATGACATACTGTAAGTAGATAGACTGTCACTAGCAACTTCTAATGGGATGTTAGTGAGTTAACAATCATATTTTTAAAAGCCTTTATTTGAGTTACTAACAGCAGCTGAGATATGCACAGATTTTTAATTAGGCTGATCAGTTTCACTTATTGCTTCTTTTGCAGTAGCCCAACTTCAATGTCTGGTGAACAGATACTGTTTAGATCTAAAACTTCCCTTCAAACAAATAAAGTTCCCATTGGAATTGATAGAAATTTTTTTGCTAATTCCTGTTTTTGAGCCAAATCTAAATTTTGAGCTGAGACTGCTTGACATGGTGGGTCTTTAGAGATTGATTTTTAAATGAAAAAGAAGCAGTGGTGAGCTGTTGCAAAACAAAAGCAACAGATGAGAGAAATATTTTGAAAAGTTTTAAAACAACCCCTTGTAATGAAATCAAATAAGCCCGTGCAATTGATGATGTGAGCTAAACTTTGCTACTTAAGTAGTAAGGGATGTGTTCCATTCTAGAGCTACAGAGACCAATCCAGAGACTAATACATAGTCAGAGGCTTTAGCAGTATTGTATGTTTTGATATCAATGTACAAGAAGTCTGTGCAGCATAATAATGGAGGATTACAGGCAACCACATTAGTTGCCTGAGTGTGTTTATTTTTGAGAGTAGAAAATCTCCTGGGTTGTAACTCTGCTACGTTGCATTCAGGTGGCAGAGTTTATTGATGAGCGTCCAGAAGAAGTGAAACGGATGGAAGAATTCCGGACAAATAGTAAATGGAAGCTTTTAGGAGGTAAGCTTGGAGTGGTGGCTGTGGTTGTTTTATCCCCAGCAAAGTATTCAGCTTGGTACAATCCCCACAAATGTAGTAAGTCCTTGTTCCAAGTAATTTACACTTAAAGATAGGTATGTAGAAGATAGGGAACACTGGGTAACCCAGAGATGGAGAAGGCTTAGGTTTTATAGGGTTTTCATTCCACATTTCAATACATATATCTTCTTATGAGCCTTACAGAAGAAAAGGGCTTTCAAGAGGGACTTGACCGAAGAGAGATGGTTTGGCTTAGAAGGGGTGTTCCACAGGAAAGGGCAGCATGGAAAATTACACATGGAGAGTGATAGAAGGAAATGAACAGAGATTCAGGACTGGCATTGTACAGAGAACAGAGGGGCTGATGGGATACAGTAGGACACAGGATGAAATGAGGATGGGGGGACTTGTGAATGGGTTTGAAGATAAAGCCAAGAGCTTCAACTTGATTTCAGCAAGGTGGTGCCCTGCAGTTGTCAGGTTGTCATCAATGGAACTGAGGGTGAAAGTGAGAGTAGTCATCATCTGCAGAAGATGTGAGGACAGGGGCCTTCTTAGTTGTTTGCAGGGAGCCCTGTCTGACTTCATCTAGGAAGCATGTCTGGGCTAACTTTCCATCCCCTTCCCCTGAGTGTTTTGCTTCTGCAAGCTGAAAAATGAAACACCAACAGAAGAAGCATGTACCCCATAAGTCCTGAGATGTGCTCTCATTGTATGGAGGAATCATAGGACTGGGAGGGACATGGAGAGGTCATCTAGTTCAGTCCCCTGCACTCATGGCAGGACTAATTATTATCTAGACCATCCCTGACAGGTGTTTGTCCAACCTGCTCTTAAAAACCTCCAATGATGGAGATTCCACAACCTCCCTAGGCAATTTATTCCAGTGCTTAACCACCCTGACAGTTAGGAAGTTTTTCCTAATGTCCAACCTAAACCTCCCTTGCTGCAATTTAAGCCCATTGCTTCTTGTCCTGTCCTCAGAGGTTAAGAAGAACAATTTTTCTCCCTCCTCCTTGTAACAACCTTTTATGTACTTGAAAACTGTTATCATATCGTCCTGCCCCAGTCTTCCCTCACCGGCCATGTTTTCTAGACCATTAATCATTTTTGTTGCTCTTCTCTGGACTATCTCCAATTTGTCCACATTCTTCCTGAAATGTGGCGCCCAGAACTGGACACAATACTCCAGTTGAGGCCTAATCAGTGCGGAGTAGAGCGGAAGAATTACTTTTCGTGTCTTGCTTACAACACTCCTGCTAATACATCCCAGAATGATGTTTGCTTTTTTTGCAACACTGTTACACTGTTGACTCATATTTAGTTTGTGGTCCACTATGATAAGAATCTAAGTGATGATTCTTTTCTTTTTTTAGATCAGAATGAAGATTCACAAAGCTCAGACCTTTCTCTAGCTGCCAAGTCTACAGCAAGGTATGGGACTTTGCCTGGGGTTGTGGTCTCTCAGTACTTTACAGTTAAGCCTTATGATGTAGGTAAGGGATATATGAGGATTGCTTTATTCAGCACTAAAATGCATTCACCTCTGGGGGAGAACGCAGTAACTGTCTAATACAGTGTACAGAAATAATACACAGCACTTTAACACAGGAAGCAGATTTATTCCTTAGTCATTTAAATATGTAGGGAAAATGTAGGTGGCTGCATGCTGGCAAGCAAAGCCGGAATGTGATGAGGACAGTAGAGTTCCCTCCTTTTCATAACAGCCTTGGGATCTTTAAATTCTCACATGACTCCTGAAAATATTCTGACTGCCCATAAAATCTGTTTCAGCCCCTTCCACTATTAAGTGGATTGGTCATAAAGTGATTCCGGTAGAACTTAAGTGCCAACCCGGCTGGAGCTCAGAGGGCCCAGGTATAGGAGCCCTTTTGGGGTTTTTGGCGTGGTAGTGACAGATCAGAGGTGACAAGTTCAGGCATTAATCTGTGTGAACGTCTGTCTGTGAAACTGAGAACCAAATGTGAATTGGTAACCAGCGCTTCGTTCAGCAGGTCTGTTGGCTCCCTTTAAACCCTGCTGGCTGCTTTACAAACCTCTTGTTTTGTTTTTATTTCCAGTTCAGAAACCACAAAACAAAAGAAAATTAAACACTCGTCTGACCCATCACCTCGCAGGAGAGGTCGTCATGATTCGCCTGAGTTTTCTCCACCCAGGAAGCAGCGTCATGATTCTTCAGATGAGTCTCTATCCAGGAATCAGTGCCGCGACTCGCCGGACCTGTCGC
>NW_020664725.1:16492324-16621333 GCF_002925995.2 Terrapene triunguis | reverse complement strand
GGCCGCCGCGACTCAGTGTCAGGAAAAAAAAACAAGAAAACTATGGACAAATCACTACCGGGAGGAATCCAAGGAGAGCGATCTAATCTGAGATCTGGCTTCCCACACAAGTCCTCATCACATCATAAGCGGCAGATAACTCCAGATCTTTCACCCCTCAGGAAGAACAGAGACAGTTCTGACCTAGCCACATCACCATCTCGGAGAAAGAGAACTGGATCACCTAGTGGGCTGAAAAAACAGAGCAGCACAAGAGGTGAGTGTGTATGAGATCATTCAGTGCTAGCCGGGTGCTCTTGGGAACAGCAAGTCACTCAAGTTCGTGTTATTTCTAAACATTTGTCAGGCCCCCGTCTGTGACCATGTTTGCACACTGCTGCCAGCCGTGGGATTTGGAATCAGTGTTTCACACTTTCTCTTGGTAAGTTAAAGATGGAAAGACTTGGACTTACCTTACAAGAAGTACAAAAATCCCCAGTAACGAAAGCTTTACCATTACAAAACGAAGTCTCTCAGTCCTGTTCTGCACAGACTTAGCAAAGGGTTAAAAATCAACCCAAAGTGCCTATATCAAAGGCAAATTGCGAGTAAAAGGAACCCCATGCAAAGAGAAGAATATTTCAAACACGTGTTAGCGAATGTTAACAGTATCCTTTTTCCCCGCGCGTGAAGAGGTGGCCTTAGGGACAGCTGACCCCCATGCTGATGGGAAATAGCCTCATTCAGGAATTAAGCTATTGGAGCAATGCTGATTATACTTAAGTGTACTTACCAGTATTTTTATAGGTGTAGAAGAGGGATTTTCAAACTAACTTCCAGGACCAGTCGGGGCTGTTCTCGGTGCTTGATATAGAGTTCTAAAAGGAGTGCCCAGGGCTTAGCTGTCTGTGTACCCTATTATCACATGGCATGTTTAACATCTTTTCTGGTTTCCAAACTGGCTAGTTTAGCTCTGCAGAGACGCACCTCAGACGCTAGCATGTCCAGGCTTTTACAGGGCTCCAAACTGTATTTCTTCTGTGATCATAATTTGCTATCTTCATATTATTGCAGGCTTTTCTCCAGCCAATAAAAAGCCTAAACAGGCTCCGTCGCCTAAAAGGCGCAAGAGACATGACTCTGATTCTTCACTGGCACGGAAGAGTTCCCAGGACTCGTCTGATTCCGACCTTTCCCCCCTGCGGAACAGTCATAGACCAGGCCTGCTACACCGTGACTCCCCCTCCAAACTCTCTCCTCCCAAGAGGAATCAGAACACGTCTTCAGATTCTGATTTATCTCCTCCCCGAAGGAGTCAGGCAGCTGGAAAGAAACTCCACGGTTCAAGGAGCTCTCCTGGCCTCTTGCCTCCTCGTCGAGGCCCAGATTCTAAAAGATCTTTCCAGGGGGAGAGAGGAGAGGACCAGAGGGTAAGCTTGTAAGGTATAAGTTTCCTATGCTGCCCTCCCTACTTGCCTCACCCCGTCCTGCAGTGAGCATTGCTAAGGATGAGTGAATAGCTTTGTCCTCTTGCCCCACTCAGTCATTGTGTGTCTGCTGAGAGTGCCCACAAGGCGGCAAGTTATTGCCCCGGGGAGGGAGGTGGCTTGGTGATATGGACATTTCTCCTAAGAACTGGACTGAGATCACTAGCTCTTTACATGGATGGGCCTCCACAGCCTTCAGCTAGTGGTAATGTGTGGTATTCCTTTTGGATTTGCAGGCCAGCCAGATGCTCTCCGGGGGTAAAGCTGGCTTGGTGTCAGCCGACCTGCTGCGGAGAGAACAGCAGGAGCTCAGGAGACATGATAGAAATAACAAACACTTGGAAGGTAAAGAGTTAATGAGACTGTAATGGGCATCAACCTGCTTTCAACCTACAGCCTGGTTCCTACTGCTTTTTTCTGTGCTAGTTGTAGGGGTTTGGGGTGTGGTGGGCCCTGGCTGAAGTGCTTCTCTGTGGGGTAGCATCTAGGCACTCCAAAAGGCCTTCAAGGGTGGTGTCATGGGGCCTGTATAAGCCCCTTCATTTTCAGTTTAAATCGTTTTTTACCAAAAGAGTCCCAAGTTTTACAAAAAGTATTCATTTTTTTCTCATTTTCACCCTACTTCTGTATCATTCAAATATATATAAAAAAAATAACTTGTTTTATTAGGAAAATACAACACATTGCATGAGAGAGATGCATTACGATAATACAAGTGTGTGTGTGTGTGCACGCGCAAAACTGCCTGTTGAAGTAAGGCTATGTATTAGTCTAGATAAGATACACACAATAAACAAGCTCTGAAGTGCGTGCGCATCTGAACATACTGATACATCTCATGCCCACCACGTACACATTTCAAGCTGTTAGCAGATAACAGTTTAAAGATTTGACACACTAAAATGGGAAGAAAATTAAAATCTGTCAGAATACATTTCAGAACACAAAGAAGTATTCAAAAGTTTAAAGAAAACCCCCCAAACAGGAGAAAAGGATGAAGTTGAGTTTATGCACTGCAAACGGTGTGGCCCAATTATTAAATGTAAATATTTATAGACTCATAGTTCTAAGTCTACAACAGTAAACTGTTTATTCAAATGAAAAGTTTTATTTGGGGATTAGAGATACATTGTTTTCTTAAACTCAGAAGTGGCATTGTGTTTTGAGATCTGTCTTAGTTTTGTAGCAAACCACATTGAACGGAATTCAAAGCATTAATCAATCTACTGAATACTTTCCCCCCGTCTTTCTGTTCACCAAAATAAACCCTGATACTTACCCAGAAACATTATTAATAGTTTTTTTGCACTGATTTTCATCTGTTTTTGTTGTTGCGGTAATAAACACTGATAAATTCCTGGGAAAAATTAAATAAAATAAAAACTGAAAATGAAGGGCCCTAGGCCTGTAAAGTAAATGAAATGTAAATGGTGGAACCCTCCCACGCCCGAGCACTGCTCCCCATGAAATAATAATAGAGAGGGCTGAAGCTTTTGGGACTTGCATCAGGGTGCTAGGCAGGATCAGTGAGCAATTCTTAAAAGAACAGGGTCAGACTGAGATTTGAGTAAGCCTACCTACAAGGACAGTTGTGGTCAGTGGCTAGAAACTGGTGGTTGTGGTTCTATTGTTACTGGTTGGTGACCTTTTTCTGAGGTTGGAATACTTTAAAAACAAAAAATATACATCAGCCAACCAAAACACAGGGCTGTTGAAGTGCGTAGAAGTGATGGACTGAATTGACTTGAGATTTTGGAAATGTTCTAAAATGACTAACCTGCAACTTCTCATGTCTTCAGATGAATCCCAAAATGCTGAAACAGTCTTTCGAGACAAGTCAGGCCGCAAGAGGGACCTTATGCAGGAACGACTTGAGCAGCAGAAGAAGGCGGAGGCGAAATCTGAGAGAGATGAGCTCTATGCTAAGTGGGGCAAGGGGTAAGAAGCCCCGGAGTTCAATAGCAAACTGCTCAGTCCTGTTCCATGGCATAACAGCCCCTCCCCCTAATGATGTAACACCTCTGTTGCCAACAAAGATGGCTGTTGTGAAGGTGGTTTTTAGTGATATGGATGCAGGCCCATTTGTGACTGGATTGAGACCACTGGACTCCTTTCCCAGGGAGCACTGACCAGGCACTGAGATTCTGGGCCTGTACACCAAATGTTCTCTATCATCTTAGAGATCTCTTGAATCTTCCTGTCCCGCACTGGTGTGTGGATTGTGAGTGCTGTACACTTGTTGGCAGGATTGCAGTCAGCCACGCACACTGAGCAAGCATTAGGATGTGCCCTGGGTCTGACATGCTCTAACATAAGGCTTTGTATGTTTCTTTTCAAGCCTGGCCCAGAGTAGGCAGCAGCAGCAGAATGTGGAGGATGCAGTAAAGGAGATGCAGAAGCCATTGGCTCGTTACATTGATGACCAAGACTTGGATCAGATGCTTCGAGAGAAGGAAAGAGAAGGGGACCCCATGGCTAACTTCATCAGAAAGAAGAAAGCCAAAGAGAGCAAGGATAAGAAAGGTTGGTTTGTACTTAGGTTATGGCAGTTCAGGGCTCCAGTGATGCACTGATGAGCAAGGCTGCTGTTAATAAATGCACAGCACAAGACTCACCGTAACGGATCAGTCTGTTTTTGGTGGATGTTAGTGCAATAGTGGTAATGACTCACTGTACGGTTGTTGGCCAGCTGTGTTCTGATTGGCTTAGAGACCAGGTGAACAACAGTGCTATGCTCTTGTGAACCAACAGAGTTAAACTAGATTAAAGGTGGTATTTGGAAGTTGCCTCCATGAATAATGGTCAGCGCTCAGGGGTCTGGCTGGCTGGCTCAGCATTCAGTGCATGTGTGTGTACGCTGTTTTAGATTGATGATAACATAACCACATGGTTGAGCTGAAATAGTAATGGATTATATTGCTGCTTTTCTCTGTCTCTAGAGAAGCCCAGGTACAATGGACCGGCACCTCCCCTGAACAGGTTTAACTTATGGCCTGGGTATCGCTGGGATGGAGTGGACAGGTAGGCATTCCTCATCGGTTTGTATTGCACCTAGCATGGTGGTGGAGGTAATAGATGGGCTTCTGCCCTGAAGAGCTTACCCTTAGCTCCAGGGGTAACGCAGACAAAGGCATGGGGGAAGTATGCTGTACTGCCCGCACACAAAGGCGTTTTCACACAGTCTCTTGGCTTACTGAGCTTCCAAACCTTTTTTTTAAATGATGTGACTTTCATGCCAGAGTGAGGTGCTGGCTCGACACCCCAGAAGACCAGAGTCCTCTGTTGACCAGCGCACTGGGAGCAGCACTGCAGGCTTCTCGTTAGAGCTGCTTGCATTTTGGGGGGGTGAAAATGGCTTGTCAGTGGTACTGGAATGTTTGTGTTTGCAATTTGACAAATAGTTGGTCAAATTGAAATGACAAATTATTGGGTTTCAGTTTTTTTCAGGTGCCTGCCCCCTCCTCTTTTCCCCTTTCCCATCCTCCCTCTCTTTTTTTCCAGTGAGGTGGGAGGAGGGCCCCAACTGCTCTTTTTTGTATTGAATATAAACCATTTTTTAATTTGTTTGATGAAAAATCAAAAACTTCCATGAAATGTTTTTAATTTTTCACAGAAAATACTTGCCCTTTTCTCATCATCTGTGCTTCCCGCACCCTGCTCTCTCCCCTTGCTAATATGCCTCAGTGCTGACATTTGCAGACCCTTGCTATGGTGGGCTGGGAGACCTATCTCCATAGTTTGCCTGTCTTGCCAATGTGGGGATACGTGGCCTTTGCAGTCGGGACATCTATCATTAAAAACTGGAAGGAGACCCACCTAATTTGCTGTACAGTGGCCACTGAACTGCCACCAGATGGCACCAGCTGTTGTTAACTACAGATGGGGCTGAAACTGAGCCAGCAATCTAGAAATGGAAGGGAGCTTGAGCCATCTGGTCGTTCCAGAAGGTTTCATTTCTCAGAAATGGCTTGGTAAAGTATATTGTGCACCAACCCACACTCTTGTTGATATTATTTTGTAGGTCCAATGGGTTCGAACAGAAGCGCTTTGCCAGGCTAGCCAGCAAGAAGGCAGTCCAGGAGCTTGCATATAAGTGGAGTGTTGAGGACATGTAAACAAAAGAGAAAACCAAATGGAAGACCGCTCCTGGCTCCCCTTCGGGGAGGAAGTGAGACCCCAGTACACCCTAATGACATTGCAAGAGCTGTAAGGAATGGCTCATTCTTCCTTGAACACCTCTTCTTTAACACGTTAGCATTCAGTGTTAAAATGGACTACCTGGGGGTGAGAAGGCTGCCTCTAAAGGAAAGTTCAAGATGCTCCTGGAAGAGGATGAAAACAGGTCACTCTCTCCAGTCAGGCAGAGAGGAGAAGGCGGGAAACGTTGGGTCCCTTGAGCACAGAGAAGAACTCCTACAGCTTTACTGCGAGCAGCCAGAAAGTGCAGTATCCAGCTACCTGCAGCAGCAGTTCTGCTCTCTTGGACCTGCTGTGAGATGCAGAAGAGACACCAGTTTCTGGCGTTAATATTTTTTTAACAAATTATATGTAAATACATTTGTAATCCTATTTTCAGCCAAACTCTTGGTTCCCTGGAGGTGTTTTTGGGATCTGCTGATTGTCAGTTGTGTCCCAAATCTCAGGTGCTTCTCTGGGGTGCGGAGAGGATTAAAGAAAACTCATTCAGAGAATAATTATGCTTGTGTGTTGAGATTGTAAACTGAAAGTTGAGATTTCAGCGGTGGGGAGCTCAATAGGGGTTTGTAGGCAGTGGTGGCAGCTTGGGCTTTAATACCATCAGCTGGCTTGTTGCTGTTGCGCCCCAGCAAGTCTGCCTGATGTCATTGCTAAGGAGCCTGAAGTGGCTCTTCTGTCCTGCAATGTGGATTCCCCGACTGGCCGTGAAAGCCCCTCCTGTTCCTCGTTCTGAGCTACGCTAAGTAGACGAATATTTCCTACAATGCCTGGCTCCATATGGTGGAACATCACTGTCTGGTCCCTTCCTAAACGGGGTGTGGAGGAGAAACTCTTTTGTTGTATTTGACAACAAACCCATCCTGGCTAGAAGCTCTGGCAGCTGGTCTGGGTTAACTGCTTATGGAAAGATGCAGCTAATGGTGGGTTTAAATGTACTACCCTGAATGGGATTTTTATTTTGAGCATCTGATGGCAAGGGGTTGGTCTCTATCAAGAGGTCTGACAGTGCCAAGCTAGCTTGGCAGTTGCCTAGTCACAGCATTGCTGTCTGTATGTTTGTTTAAACCTGAAATCTAACTTTCAGAAAAGATGACTGCTCTGCCAAGACTCTGAGCCACTGCTAAGGTAGAGACAATGTGGCCTGGTCCCTCAATGTGTTGAGAAAGTACCTCTGATCTCAAAGGCAGTTGGAGTTTTCTCTTTCTTTACTTTGCAGAGAGAAGGTGTTGAAAGCCCCAGCTGTTTCCATGGAAGGTCCTTGCCTTAGTAGCAGTCTGGGTCTTGGGATAGGAATTAGGTTCCCATGGTTCTTATGCTGCATGAGGGTGTGGGGTGGGAAGTATAGTGTAAAGGTTTTCTTAGGAAATGTGATTCTTGGAGTAGTGCTTTCTCCCCGTCGAAAGGTGATGCTCCTTTTTTATTTAACAGGTTAAGTTTTTAACAGTCCTGTAACCTGGATGAAAAATTGTAAATAATAATGTTTTTTAGCTGGCTCTGTGTGTGGTGTGGTTTTTTTAAACATACAGTGGGGTTTAAGTTGGCATAAGTGTGTCTCAGGGGTGTGGATTTTTCACAGCCCTGAGACAAGTAGCTCTACTGATTTAAGTTCCTCGTGAAGACCAGCTCCAAACACAAATACATGTGTAGGATAAACTTATGCATCGGGCAGATATTATAATCTTTCACTACTGTTATTTGAATTGATGATAAAAAATTAACCCTTGGATTTTTTAAGTCAATGTAAGTTGTAGGCCTTTGCCCTCTTGAGATAGATGTATGTGTGATGGGTTGGATCATAGAACCCCCCCTTGGGAGCTGCCATCCAATGTGCCATGACTACTACTACTACTACTAGTACCACCACCCCTGCTTTCCCTGCCAGCTCAAGACTCCAGCACCCTGTCTTGCTGAGCCAGACACACCCATCTGCTCCAACAAAGACCCAGGGTCTGAATTACTTGCCCCAAAGCTGCAAGTTTACCTGAAAGCAGCTAACAGAAGTGTTCCTGTCTAACACGCAGGTGCCCAACTCCCAATGGGGTCTAAACCCAAATAAATTCATTTTACCCTGTATAAAGCTTATGCAGGGTAAACTCAAATTGTTTGCCCTCTAACACACTGATGGAGAGAGATGCACAGTTGTTTGCTCTCCCAGGTATTAATACATACTCTGAGTTAATAAATAAGTAAAAAGTGATTTTATTAAATACAGAAAGTAGGATTTAAGTGGTTCCAAGTAGTAACAGACAGAACAAAGTAAGTCACCAAGCAAAATAAAATGAAATGTGCAAATCTATGTCTAATCAAACTGAATAAGATCCTCACCAGTTCCAGAATGCTCCCTTTTACAGGCAAATCTCCTTTTAGCCTGGGTCCAGCAATCACTCACACCCCTTGCACACTGTCCTTTGTTCCAGTTTCTTTCAAGTGTCGTGAAGGGTGGAGAGGCTCTTTCTTTAGCCAGCCAAAGACAAAATGGAGGGGTCTCCCAGGTGTTTAAATAGACTCTTGTGGGTGGAGACCCCCCTCCTCACTCCTATGCAAAGTCCAGCTCCAAGATGGAGTTTAGGAGTCACCTGGGCAAGTCACATGTCCCTGCATGACTCAGTTTTTACAGGTAGCATCCATTGTTTATATGCTACCTTGAATGTCCTCAAGTAGACATCTTATGTGGATTGGAGCATTCCAAGATCCATTGTCCTTTAAGTGTTTCTTGATTAGGTACTTAATTTCAACATTCCTTTCTCCAGGAATGGACCAAATGCTCTACTAAGGTTATTTAGAAGATCAAGCCAGTACACAGCCAACATTCATAACGTTGAATACAAAAATGATATATGCATACAAATAGGATTAATACATTCAGTAGATCATAACCTTTACGAATATATGTTACATGGCATATGTAGCATAAAAACACATTCTAAGCATATTTCCATAAAGCCTTATGGGAGGTACATTATGTAAATATACTTTTGTTTTTGTCATCTGATTTTTCTGATAAGTCACGTGCTGCTGGTGCTCCTCTGTTACTCCAGCCTTGCAGAAAACTACTGTCTGGGATTTTTCAGATAGAGAGGAAGTTGGAAACACTCCTTTTGCTGAGGAATGCACATCCGTCTAATCAGGACTATTTAAGTGCTAACACTAAGCACAAGCAATTTTTATTATCTTTAAAATAAAATGCAAAATAATAGACTAATGCACTCTGAAAGCTAGTGTTAAAATATTAACGGTAGCATTCCTACAGAATCCTTAAACAAACAGGAAATACAATGAAATTAGGTACAATTATTGAATATTTCAATAGCTATTACATTTTGTATTGCTGTAACTTAAACAAATACCACATCCATGCACAACACCCAAATTAACGGCAACTATTCTAGGGTGTGTCTGCACTGTGATTGCTTACCCACGCTAGCTTGAATCTCACTAACCTGGCTAAAAGGCAGTGAAGACATGCAGGCTGTACAAGCCTGCCGAGAACCCTTGGTATGTACTTGGGTTCCTATTCTGTGCTGCTGCATCTTTGTTTTTAGCCATGGTAGCTAGATTAAAGTTAGCGTGAGTACTTCTGTGCAAGCTGCAATCACACCTCTGCAGTGTAGGCATACTCAAGTTTCAGAGATTTTAGATGCCATTTTAATGTTGCTAAGATGCACAAAAAACAGTTTATCAAATTGTCTAGTTAGTAATTGTTTGCCCATTAGCATCCTGGGGACAGAGTTGATTTGGCTGAGGGACCTGGATCCACACTGCATATCAGGCTTTAACGGGCACAAGAGAATTCATTGTTTCTCTTCCCTGCTGCTGTTGCTGGATCAAGTACATTTGCAAACGACAGACTGGGAGTGGGATTGGCCTGAAAAAGAAAGTGTTGAGAACCCAGTTGTGTGTCTGACTGGTACCACCGGAGCCGTAGTTGCATGGCAGCAATCAGAATGCTGCCATGGCCTGCCTGGACTCGATCACCAAAAGAGAAAGAAGCTGTACCTGTAAGACTCCCTATGGATGGTGGAGAAATCCTGCTTTCCCTGTGCTCGGATGGGTTTCTGCTCTGGTTTGCAGTTCTTCACCTTCTCCGCTCTCTGGGGCTGGAACGTGCTGTGTGTGGTAGTTTGGCTTTCAAACTTGGCCTAGAAATCCAAACAGTCACAGAGTTCAGTCCCTTTTTTTGGTATTTTACACTGCAAGGTGTTGGGAGACGCTATCAAAGCGCCCCCTGCCCCAGCCATGCCTACATTAAACATGAGCCAACTGCTAACTAGAGATAGCAGCAATCTGTCAGCTTCCTTTCCATTCTGCATGCGGACCAGAGGTAATTACATTTGAAAAAGAAAGAACTGGAGAAAGATAGGAAATTGCTTTTAGGAAATATTAAAATGTGTTAGCAAGGAAGTGGGGTTTTTCCCCTGTTGTTGCCACGATTAGTTGTAGATGCTCTGTCACTGCCAATGTAAAAGAACAGATGAGATAAGGCACTTGTAAATATACAATAGGGCTGTGCAAGGGGCAGACAGACATGGCCTGTTTGGACTCTGCCGTCTGTTTCTGGATATCCCTGAACGCTGTTTGCTAGGGGGTCTGGGACATAAGGTAGCATGTGTGTGCTGCCAGGGGAGCATTCAAAATACCCAGGTTTAACTTGGTGAACGTTAGTCTAAGGGCTGCTTTCCTCCACCTGTTGCTGTCTCAGCTGTGCCCCTCCTGGGGGGAGCAGTAGAGGACCCTACACTGGCTGGTGGCAGCAGCAGCAGTAGGGTGCCCAGCTCCAGCCTCCCCCCGCCGCCCCCACTACACATTGCAGCAAGAGGGCTGTCTTTGTTCTGGTCATTGTTTCCTCACTGGAGGTTTGCTCCAAGCTCCTGTTCCCCTCCCTCATTCCCTGCCCACCAGCTTCCTCTCCCTACACATCTTTGCCCTGGGTAACAACTCCCTCACCTCCCATCATGTTAGTGCCACACGTCTTCTTTAAAAGGTGATACCTGCATCCATCATGCTGCCTGTCTCTCAAATCCCCCTCTCCCCATGTGTCTATTCAGATAATAAACTCTGCAGGGCAGGGACTGCATGCCTGGGGAGTCCATGCAGCACCTGTCATGGTACGACCCTGACTGAAATAGGAGTTGGCGGCTGTTCTCTCAAGCACATTATCATTCATGGGACAGTGGCCTCTGTCTTTATGGTACCCTGTGGAATTTGTCTGGTGTACAAGGCTGTGCTGAGGCTCTTGGATGCATTCCGCTTTCACAGGACCGTCTGTGTTGTATGAGGGTGCCAGCCATGGGCAGCCTGTTAGCAGGAGTGGTCTCCTGCCCCCATTGTATTACCAGAGGTTGGATGTAGACTCCATCGTGGGGGTCACCTTGCCGGATCCGGGGCTGGACTCTCCACTCTCTGAAGAAGAACTTGTGGGCTGTGGAATCGTCAAACTTTGCAGGGAGGGATCTCGACACTGTGGGGGGCCACTGGATAGTCCCCGGAGGCCTGTCCAAGGGCAGAGGAGGGTAAGAGAGCTGGAAAGAGACACGAGAGGGTCAGAACAACCACAAGCTCTTTATAGCACTTTTCACTTCTAGATTGCAAAGAGGCAGGGCCAGATTTTCAAACGAGTTTTGCACCTTGTAGCTCCCATCGAGAACACTGCAGAGTTCTCTTTTTTAAAAAGTCTGTCCCTTGGTACGTAGAGAACGTGGCGGCGGGAAATGCTGCTTGCTGTTCCAGCCGTGGAGCTGGGAGTGGAATGGCCGAGTGCAAGATTTACACCAATGGTTTATTACTGGGTCACAATGACACCAGGGGAAGAGGGAGCCAGCCCATTTCTGCCATGCAGGGACAGGACAAAACCGTGGACAGTGACACTGATACTGATACCTAGGGGCGGGGGTTCAGGCAGGGTTCCCTCCGTCTCATTTTTTCTTTAGCTTCCTTTCCCCCTCTCCTCCCCCCGCCCCCCCCCAGTCAGGATCACTGCAATAGGGGATTCTCTGTCCATGCTACACAAAGCAACCACTGCACCCCCACCATGAAAGCCAAGGGGTGCCCAGATACTGGCCCCACCTCACCCTGCACCCTGTTTTAGAGTTACTGACTTATTGAATGAATGCAGAATATAAATATCCTGAACTTCTGCCATGGCTTGTCCAAGAATCTCCAAGCAATTCATCAATGGGAACTGCGTGGCCCACACCCCTTTATCCTTTTACAAACACGGGCTAATTAAGGAGGAGATTTTCAAAGCCTCCCAGCCTATGGGGCAAAGGAGTGTTACTGTTCCCATTTTACAGCCAGGAGGGGAAGAAACTTGCCCAAGGTCACAAAACAAGGCAGTGGCAGAGCTGGGAATTAACCTAGGCACCCTGACTCCTAGGCCTTGTGCTCTACTCACTAGATTTATTCCCACTGTGTGAGTGAGAATCTTCATTCATTCACTGAAATTAAATTGTGCTTAGAGTCCCTTTATCTCCATTTAACCCCCCTCTCCTTCCCTTCCCATTACCTTGGTCACCGTGTCTCCACTGACTTTTCCATCCCTCTCTTTCCCCAAGTCTGCCAGCTCCTCTTTCAGCTTGATGGGGCTGGCACGAGGGTATCTGCGGGTGTCCCAGCCATGGTAGCTTTCCCTCTGCACCGTCTGAAAATCTGTGCTGGGTGGAAGAGGGATACACTTCAGCGGCGAGGTGAATCAGGTGTTTTAGAGCTTTGCACCACCAGCCATCACTGCAGCATCTCCTGCGTTTTATTCGTGGCCCTGCCGAGGACTCTCTGTGCATCCTCAGGCAAGTCACTTCATCGCTCCATGCCTTAGTTTCCCCATCTGTAAAACGGGGTCAACACTGAGCTACTGCGTTTGGTAAGCGTGTGCGTTAATATCAGTGAATGTCTGCCTGCTGGGCACCGTTCACCTGAGGATCTCAAAGCCCTTGGCAATGTTGTTTATAGGAACAAAATCATGTTTCCTTCCTCTTCCCAAAACTTGTTGCTGGGGTTGGATGCAGCCTTCCTCAGACTGTGAGGAGGGGAAGGCCCTTGTGCTAACTCTCTATTAAAGGCTCCGCTCACCTGCTCTGCTGTCCCAGGGATCCACAGCCCCCTTGCTACAATGCTGAGGCAACCCCCTTGTCCGGCCTGGAGTTTGCCCATTCCAAGCCCTGCCCAGGGGGGTTACTTGATGGCTGCACTCACCTGAAGCCCTGGTTGATTGCCAGGTTGTCCAGAGGAGGCTGAGCAGGCCGAATCCGTGCAGGTAACAAGCTGCATGCTGCGAAATCACTCTGGTACTTGGTCATGTATTCCACCTGGGCTCGTTTCCCTGCTGGCACTATTCCTTTACCGCGTGACTGGGCTACCCGCTTCTCCAAGGGCACAGACTGGTAGGTGCTCTGGTGGGTTGTCGTCATGTCATGATCACCTAGCAGAACAGAAAGCAATGTACTGCCCCATGCCGAGGGAGTGGGGGTTAGTCTTTGGAGGGGCTACCCCGTCTATAGGAGCAGGGTTTGGCTGGTTTGCCAGCCCTACTGAGAGGGGCTGCAGAAATCAAGAGCGTCCCCTGCCTTAGGCCAGATTAATAAATGATACATCTCACAGCGGGTCTCAAACTTGGACAGTAAACTCAGGCTAGAGCATGGGGAAGCTTTTCCCAGTTCTGGTTTGGAAAGTAGCCCAGGGAGAGCTCAGCCCAGGCTTTCCATGTCGTCTCAGCGCTCAGACAGCCCCATGGCTGGCAGCTGAGGGAGGACATGGAAACGAGCCCACCCAACCGGTGTGCTCAGCTCTGCCATGCTCGCAAGCCTCTGAAACTTTGTGCTGCTTCCTGTGTATGGCACAGCCCCATCCTGTGCTTCCGGCGTCGTATCATAACGCCTAGCCGTGACCAGCCTCCTGGGGTGTGTCTACACTGCAAGAGGCAGGGAGTCTCAGAGCCTGGGTCCTCAGGGCTGTGCTACAGTGCTAAGAATAACGTGGAGCTGTTCAGACTTGGGCTCAGAACCCCAGGGAATGGGGTGAGCGGCAGAGGTCGAGCTGCAAATTCCACACAGCTGTTTTTAGCACCTAACACGAGCCCCAGGCCGTAGACTTGCTGCTGATTGCACAGGGCCACTCAGAGTGGGTTCAGGCCCCGGTGAAAAAAAATTTTCAGGCCTCCCAGCAAGGGCAGACCTGCTAAACAGGGCCAACGAGGGGGGGGGGGAAGCCAGGCCCCGGGCCCCCTTCCAGACCACCAGGCCCTGGTAAGGCGACAGGGGGGAGGGGAGGAAGCCAGGCCCCGGGCCCCCTTCTGGGCCGCCGGGTCTCAGTAATTTGTACCAGCTTCCCGCCCCTCGTCATCCCTGCACTTGCAGTGTAGATATACTCCTACACCAGTGGCTCTCAACCTTTCCAGGCTACGGTACCCCTTTCCGGAGTCTGATTTGTCTTGCCTATCCCCAAGTTTCACCTCACTTAAAAACTACTTGCTTACAAAATCAGACACAAAAATACACGTGTCACAGCCCACTAGTACTGAAGAAGGGCTGACTTTCTGGTTTTTACCACTAATTATAAAATAAATCACTTGGAATATAAACATTGTACTTACATTTCAGCATATACACAGAGCAGCATAAACAAGTCATTGTCTGTCTGACATTTTAGTTCATACAGACTCCACTAGTGCTGTTTACGTAGCCTGTTGTAAAACTAGGCAAATCTCTAGAGGAGCTGATAGACCCCAAGACCTCAGCACCCCCCTGCTTGAAGACCTCTGCCCTAGACCAGCCGTTCTCAACCTATTTATCTCTGTGGGCTGCATCCAATACTACCTGTATGGCCCTGAGGATGTCACATGGGCTGCAGCTCGGTGCTGATTGGGCCACAGGCTGAGCATCACTGCCCTAGACTGTCTCACCTGGGGAGCCGCTTGCGCTAGAGGAAAAGGGCCCGGTCACGGGCTGGCCCTTTAAGGAGAGCGGGGCTGAGCCTTGCTGTGACCTGGCAGCTGAAGGTGATGTGGAGGCGAGGCCAGTGACTGGTCCCAGCTGTGGGGGGGACTGGAGCTGGCTGTACAGAGAGCAGAGAACGCAGTCGGGAGGAACCCAGGAGAGAGGAGCTGGGACAGGCTTGGCAAGGCAGCTGCGAGAAGGGCCCGGAGAAAGGCGGTAGCTGGGGTGAAGCTGCCTGCAGCCCTTCAGGAAGAAGGTAGGCACGAGCGCTAACCAGCGGTGGGCCCAGGAGGCGCTAGCGGGCCTGGGGAGGGGGTTCTAACCCCGACCAGGAGGATGTTGTTATGCACTGATGGGGGGGACAGGCCTGTGCCCCGCAAAGGTGGTTAGAGCAGGGGTTCTCAAACTGGGGGTCAGGACCCCTCAGGGGGTTGTGAGGTTATTACATGGCGGGTTACAAGCTGTCAGTCTCCACCCCAAACCCTGCTTTGCCTCCAGCATTTATAATGGTGTTATAAATTAAAAACACTTTTTAAGGGGGGGGTCGCTATTTGAAAGGGGTCACCAGTACAAAAGTTTGAGAACGACTGGGTTAGAGGGCTGCAGAGGGAGGGTGAGCGGACTGAAGCAATAAGACCAGCAGGGCGGTGCTTGAAACGCTCGCGCGTGTTGGAGAGGGGATTGCTAAGACGCCAATAGCGAATGGAACCCAGCGTGGGCGGCTGCGTGCTGCCGAGCCAATGCGGGGGCAGCCCTGCTTCCGGGCCCATGTGGATGTGGGGCTGGAAGCTTTCATCCTCTCTGTTACCTTCAATGGTGAGCTGAGCCTGGAGGCCTTTGACCAGCTCCGGTTTGGGGATGCGTTTCTCAGTGAACTCTCGCTGCGTGGTGCTTTCCATCTCGGCTGCCCGGTCAGGGGACAGGAGAGCGCCTAGGGTGGAGAGAACGGGGCTGGTGCTGCTCAGTGTTCCCAGCATGTCAGGCTGAAGCCCGGGCTTCGGGCATGTTCCCGGGCACAGAGCCCAGCATAACCCAGCCCCGCTTCAGGCACTGTGGGCCCGGTGTCTGGCATTGGCGAGCCCCTCCTGGCTCCCGTAGTGCCGGTGAGCCCTCAGGGCACTATCAGGATCCAGGACTCAAGGATGGGGCACATGGAATGGGGGCATCCCAAGTTAATGAAGCCCCTTTGGCCGATCTCAGCCTGGGGGCGGGTCCCAGCTGTACCTGCCAGGGCTGGCGGTTCTCCATAGCAGGCTGGGCGTTCCGCTCGCCATCCTTTGTAGCTCTCCTTGGTGGTGGTGGTGTGGGGGAAGCCGGAGCTGTAGGGCTGCCTGGGAGTCGGGGGCCGCCGGAGGGTGGTCACGACCGGCTCCCTGGGTGGGAAGTGGAGGCGGTACAGACTCTGGCTTTGAAAGGGCTCCTGTGGGCACTGATACGCCTCCTGCAAAACATGACCGCCCCGTGCCCTGGGCTAGAGAGGTCAGCCTGTCTCCTCCCCGTGGGGCGGCTGGGCCCACGCCGCTCCCAGGGAGCAACCCATGGCGCTAACCCTGGCCAGTGGAGAGCAGGCAGCGCAGCCCCCGTTGGTGCTGACTGGGTTCCAGAGTGCCCAGCCGCAGAGGGCACCTCCCCACATGAGGGGTGACGGGTGGGTTAATTCACAGAGCCCCCGCGGCCTGCAGGCCTTGCCATGGCAGGTGTGTGAGTGGGGTAGAGCCCTGGCCTTCTCCACGGGGGCGGGTGGGGAGAGAGGGGTTCTCCTTTCTCCCTCGAGAGAGGGGGATGGCAGGAGCCTAGCCTGGATCGGCTGCGGTGCTGGCGTTACCCGGACATGCGGCTTGGTCCTCTGGCCCGGCTCCCAGGGAATGAACTCTGCCCGCTGCGTGGTGTTGAAGGCCATGGCCGGGGGGTTGGGGTGTGGAGGGGTGCGGAGCGGCCTCTTGCTGCTTCGAGGATGCACGTCTGGAGGGGAGGAAGAGTGAGGCGGTGACCGGGAGGCGCACGGGGCATGTGTAAAACACTCCCAAGGGAGGCTGCTTTGGTTCCCCTCGCTTACTTGGCGGCTGGGTGTAAGTTGCCTTGTAATGGGACAGCTGGGGCCTCCTGCAGTCCTGAGGCGCTGGCCTGCTCCGCTTCTTGCAGTTCTTGTGGCGCTTGTGTCGACTGAGCGTGACAGAGAAGCAGCTGAGAGAGAGAAACCGAAACCGGGCTCCCCTCCCCTCTGGGAACATTCTCCACATCCAGCCCGCGTGCCGCAGGGGAGCCGTCAGAGCCAGGGGAGGGGACCGCCAAGGCAGCCGGGTCTGCTCGCTGGGAGCTGTGTGCTGGGCAGTCGGATGATGGCGGCTCTGCAGCTTTCAGGGCCCCTGAGAATTGCTCCCCTCTACCTGGCGTCTCTCAGAGCTTCTGGGGAGACGGATGCAATTGGTAGGAGGAAGAGATACCTCCACCACAGGAGGTAGGAGCTGGAAGCTACCAAATACTGTGAAATGACCCCCCCTGCCTGCTATTACCCAACTCCCGCTAGCAACATGGCTCAGGGCATGGCTGCAGGTCCCTGTCATGCTCTGTAAAGAGGTGGTTAAAACCTGTAAGTCCCCAGGGACGTGGGTAAACACTCCAGAATATATCCATGCACACGCACGTGGAGGGTCTGTGGGGCAGAGACTTTCTCATGCCTCTAGGTACCACAGCAGTACAAGTGATGATAGCTCTTTCTAAAACGGCTCCATGCGAACGCAGAGAGAAAGAGACCTAGAGCGAGAGAAATAGAGCAGGCGGGTGTCATTCTCCGTTGCCCATGACTTCTAGCCCGCCTGCCCAGCTCAGTGCCAGCAGCTTTTGCTTAAGATCAGGTCTGGTGTGTGTGGAGGGGAGAAAGGCGAAATGAATCCAGTCTTGCTCTAGAAGCCTTAAGCAAAAATAAATAAGGGTGTGTGTCTGTCTGTGCCTGTTCGAGCGCTCACTTACCCGCAGTCGCACAGTTCACAGAGACAAGCAAACTGCAGGGATTCCATCTCCCAGGCTTTGTGGGTCAGGCGGGCGGAGGGAATCTCTCCGCCCCGTGAGAGGCAGTGTCTGGTTCTGGAGACGACGGGCTACGGGGCTGGCAGTATGGACCCAGGAGCGCTCCGAGCAGCTACTTCTGGGCTCCAAGGAGTCTCCGTTTGGGCTGAGCTCAGGGGTTTAGTGTGTGTTGCAGGTTGCTATGGTTCCTGGTCTCCTGCCTTTCACCCAGGGGTGATTTGAATGTGAATGGCGCTCTAGCAACCCCACGAATGCCAGGTTACCAGGAGCTTAGAGGAGGGGAGGGTGCTGCGTTTCCCAGGCTAGGTTTGTAACTGACAGAGGATTAGGAGCAGCAGGGGCTGTCCGCAGGGCTGCTAACAACCAAGGGAAAGTACACAACCCTCTGGCAGGGGACAGTCACTCGCAGGCTGGGGCCCCGAGGTCCTGGGTGCTGTGCACACCTGGTGAGCTCTGCGGAAGGGACTGTCTGCATAGTGAAAGGGTGGGAGGGGAAAACAGGCCCAAAGAGAAGTGACTTGCCCAGCAGAGCTGGGTTTAGACCCAGGGCTGCTGACTCCCAATCCAGGACCTTCCACACGGCCTCTCTAATGCTAGTTAGAACGTCCCACAGGCTTGGGGGACTCTGGATCGCCCCGGCCAGTACTGTTCAAGGCAGTCTGCACAGTGCCTGGCATCTCTAGAGCCAGCTCTTTGGCATGGCAGCAGGAAGCTGCCTGATCCGGCCAACCGCTACGCTGGGGCCGGAGCTGCTGAGGAACCGTTCAAGGCTGAAGTCGCCACCAACAAGGAGCAGGCCAAGCCAGCGCCAATTAGCTGAGAGGCCAATCAGCATGTTAATTGAGTGTCATCAGTCATTTAATTGTTCGAAGCACTGTTTCATTAACAAGTTGAATGGTCCTGGCAGATGTTAATGGAACAATGCAGAAGAATCTGCTTCTCGCTGGTTAATAAGGGGGTAACTGCGCAGTAATTGGAGACAATTAACTGGCCACTGCCTGTGTGTGTGTGAGAGCCATCTCAACAAGCCAGTTCTGCTTGTAGAGAGAGCTCTGGTGCTGTGGGAGGCTCTCCAATACCCTGGTGAGGGGCATGGTATAAACCCGAACAGACTGTTACTATTAAAGAGACATGTACCTTTTTGAACCTAAAAAGCCCTTTTAAAATACAGGTATTAGCAGCATCACCAGCCCAAAGGGTTCACAAATCATGAGTCAGGGTCCAAAAACCCATGAGATTGGATTGCAGGTAACAAAGGTTATCCCATGAGCAATAGGAATTTAGCTTTCTTTCTTTCTTAAAGTGAGATCCTTGGCTAATAACCTGACTCCCAGGCTTGGGACTTTTACTAATAAATTTACAGTGTTGCCAACTCTCAGATTTTTATCATGAGTCTTACAATATTTGCTGTTCTACTTAACTGGACTGGATCCTAGAACAAACAGAACAGAAAACCATTCCTTTCCAGCCCTGGAGACTTGGCCAAGTTGAACATAGGTCGTCTCTCTCCTTCTTCCCACCCTTTTGAGCCCAGTCCCTCGGGAGTTTACCAAACTCCCAGCAAAATGCATTAAAAAACCCCAAGTTGCCTTGGGAGCTGTTCTCTTACGAGTCCCGTGAAGGTGAAGGAGCAGTTCAGTCCTGCTGACCTGCCCAGGGCTGCCCACCCTGCTCCTGTAATGATGTTTGGTGAGCCTGTGTCTATATAACTTACTTGCTGTTGTGACTTGATCCTGCACAAAGTGTAATGGGGTCAGTCGTCCCCCCCCCACCCACTCCCTGCTGCAGGAAATACCCAATTCCAGCTGCACAAAGAGACACATCTCTGCTTTAATTTCAGGCCCTCTCAGGGCTGAGGGAGAATGTCAGTCTCACTTCCCAGCTTCTGTCTGACTTGTTTGGCTTTCTAAGCATTTCTGAAACCAGTCCTGGCTGCCCAGTAGCCAGGCAGGATCCTACACTAACCAACGGGGGTTGCTGTATAACAATAACAGCCCCACAATAATAACCCCCCCACACACACACGCAGCCCAGCCCTCGCAAGCTGCTGTGCGGTGTGCATGGCCCGTCAGCAGCCCTACAGCCAACCAGCATGTGATGCGAGAGGGACAGGACACATTTCAAGTGATGACTCAAGTATTAAATGATGCAGCCAGAAAAACCAGGGAAGCCCCTGAAATCTCTCTGGACTCCAGCTGGCTTTGTGACCAAGGACTAGTTCCCTCGTGGCGCTCTCTCCCCGGCACTGAAGAATTGGCCTCACTAGTTGTTAATTCAGGTGCTGAAACTAAAGGCTGGGGCTGCTGCAGGGCTCAGTGACTATATCTCATGGCAGATCAGGGGCCCGGAGGGGGATCGCTCCGCCCGCAGGCCAGGCTGAGCTGGGGAGGGGAGGGAGGGATATTGCACTGAGAAGTGGACAGTTGCTGCCTGAGGGGTTTCCAACATGTGCATAGGCCTGTCCCATCACCTTTCTCAGGCTGTTATGGTGGGGGGGGGGGGGGGTTGACCCCAGGGTGAAGCAAGGCACAGGAGGCCCCATGCAACTCCTACCCCAGACAGGAGCTCAGGAGGGGGCATTATCCCATCGTGGGGGGAAGTGCTGACAGCAAGGGGCCCTGCCTGTTCCGAAAGCCTCCGTCGGGATGGGGATCCCCATTCAAACACTTCAGATGCATCCTCCGAGCCCAGTGCGCTGTGCTTGGGGGGGCTGCAGGACAAGTGGAGCATGCATTGCTCCTCTGGGCCAAGCGCTCTCCTGGCTGCTTTTGGGGGGTGAGGAACCCTGCTCTCCGCCCCCCCCCCCACTGGGTTCCTTTCCCCCAGAGAAAGTGAAACCGGCTGCTGCAGGGAGGTAGGGGTGTGTGTGTGTGTGTGTGTGTGTGTGTGAGAGCGAGCACCTGAGGCCTCTGCTCCCTCTGAGCCGGGATGGGGCTCCTTGAAGCCCGGTTCCCTCTGGGACCCATATCAATGCTCAGTCTCCGTGAGCCCCACGTGGCTCTTGCCAAGTAGCCCATGCCCCAGTTATTGCACTGGGCGGTTTCCCTCACAGATGACCTTGACTCCCCATGCTGGAGGCGGGTCGCCTGAGCGGGCTCCCCGCTAATTAGCTAGTGGTGCAGAGCTATATAGCCTCAATAGGCGAAGTGCTGCGGGCAGCCACCAGAGGGCACTGTGACACCAGCTATCCGTGCCCTGGGCCTGCAAGGGGCTGGGAATGGGGGGTGACTGAGAGTCTGTCATTGCAGCCCTGGCCCCTTGGCCCCACTGGCGTGGAGCGTCTCACCAGCCCCAGAGCCGCTACTTGGGGGTGGAGGTCACAGCTCCCCCGTGCAGGGCGGCCAGGTCCCACGGCACCATGGGCCTTTCCCCAAACACCTGGCATGACGTTATTTAAAAATACGACTTCCAGGGCCCTGGTGTCCAGCGTTTGGCCGTCCTGCGAAGGACTGAGGGGGCTTTATAGGCTTTCACCTCCTGGGCATTATCTCCAATTTAGAGATGGGGAAACTGAGGCACAGAGTAGTGGTCTGCTTGGGCCTGACCTGGACCTAAGCCCACCTGAGCCTGAGGGGGTCGTGAGTTGCTCCTGGGATCGGTGCGGCTGTGTGCCCCGCTCCCTCCAGAGCGAGAGGTGCTGCCGTTCCGGCTTTTAGTGTTTAGCTTTAGCTTTTAGTGTTTCTTATGCTCCCTGCCAATCTCCCCTTGCCCCTCCTGACTGGTTGCTTGACCTTGGCTTGAGAAAGGAGCCAGGCAGCCTGTCATTGTATGCTCATATTACACTCCCACCATTCCCTGTAACACTTTAGTTCTATCCCTTATCACTTCCCATTATCCTCCCATGGTCAGGAGGAGGAAAGCTACCCTAAGAGGGTCTGGTTGTTTTCTCGCCCAACTCAACACTTGTGGCTGGGTTCAGGTCAGGTCACAGGGTTCTAGCACAGAGAAGGGAAGTGACTTGTCACCTAGAAAATCAGTGGTGAAGCCAGGGCTAGAACTCAGGAGTCCTGACTCAAGGCTTCCCACCAGCCCTCAGACCAGTCGTGCCTGACCGCTGTAAGTATCCATACACCTTCTGTGCTGGGAGGGGCAGCAACGGGCTTCCAGCGCTCTGGCTTCTCCTTGTGACCCTCTTCCTGCATGAGCACGAAGCTGTTGCCCGAGAGCTGCCAGGCAGGAGTGGTGGAGGTTCACGGCCCTCCCAGGAGACTTTCACTCCCCTAACATATTACCAGGTAGCTGACATCACAGGTCATTTACCTTCAGAGAGTGAAAAACTCCCGCCTGACAGTGTCATTAATCAGGTGGCACCGAACAGATCTGCTAACGTTTGTGCTTAATTAGTGCTAATGCAGCCGGGGGCCTGGGGATCATTTGAGGGAAGATTTCACACACACACCCTGCCATCTTCCTCACTGGAGCTTGCAGCAGCTGGCCCTGTGGTACCTTAAATGTGGTGTCCTTAGGAAAGTGTCCAGATCTTACATGTCAGGCTGGAATCAGGGCAGGGCTGGGTCCCAAACCAGCCCCTAGATCCAGTCACCTCTGGATTTCAGGGACATTTGGATCCAGAATTGAGGCAGTTGTGTTATCATCATGCATACCCGCTGTATTCTTTGTGAATCCTGCTCCCCACATTTCCACCTCAGGTGTGTGATGTCCCCCCCACCCCAAAAAAAGCCACAAAGCATTATGGGTTGGTCTATGCAAATCAGGGCAGCCTGCTGTTTCTTTATTTGCAGATGCAGAGTTCTGTTTTTACATTACCCACATGCTTTGGATCTAGATTTTGCTGTCCGAAGCCCCTGATCTGAGAGAGAGGGGCTGGGCTACAGAGCAGAATGGAAGTCGGATCAGATTGTGCAGAAACCGATCACTAATGGGTCCCTGCTTCAAACAGCTGTGTTGCTGAGTGCATAGTGCCTGTGTGCTATAGTAGTTTTAGGCATGCATAGCCTGTGTGTGTCCCTGTTGTGTGCTTCACTGTGTCTGCATCCATTACGGTGACCAGATAGAAAGTGTGAAATATTGGGATGGGTGGTGGTGGGGTAATAGATGCCTATATAAGAGACAGCCCCAAATATCAGGACTGTCCCTATAAAATCGGGACATCTGGTCACCCTAGCATCCATTGTTCCCAGGGGCTGTGTATATCCACGCTTCACGGTGTGCATTCCTAGCTCCGTCTAGCCGTAGGATGAACGACACCAGCTGTTGCAAAGTGGTTGCCTGGTAAATGTTTACGGGATGACCACCTTGAATGGCAGTTGCCGGAGGATATCCGGATGCAGGCCAGAGACATGCTCACGCTGGAATGTAAGTGGATGGACTCAGGTGGACTGCCGGGACACTCTGTGGAAAAACCTGGCTCTAATGAGCCTTAAAGAGAGACGCTGTGCTAATGAATGGCTGGCTTGGTAACGTTTAGGATTCCCACTTGGACAGGACGTGCGCATTTTGCTCAGCCAGCCAGGCAAGCAGATGTCCGCCATCACCACGCTCGTATTTCAGGGGGAGCTGCCTGTGTCCGGAGGCGCAGGAGGTGGGTGAGCTGTCCGGGCGATGGGGATGGTAAGCTACTCCCTGATGGGGATGGTAAGCTATTCCCTTGGGAGGGGTTTGCAACGGAGGAGGAGGTCTGTGGTGGTGTGAGTGCATCACATGGCAATGGGGTTCTTCCCATTGACTGCAGTGGGCATTGGGTCAAATCCCTAAAGCAGAACAAGGAGCTGGGGGCTGTACGGTGTTAGAGGACTTTCCCTTCACCTGGTTCTTGTCACGCAGACAGAAAGTCTGAAGTGCAGGCAAGGCGATGTTTATTGGGGTTAGTTCCAAGCAACCATGTCCAGAGCTCTACACACTGGCAGAGTCTGTTTCCCAGTGTTCCCTTCCCAGCCCTGATGCTGCAGAGCCTTGCCTGTGTCCCCATTCCCCATTCCCACCTCCTCCTCCTTAGCAGGCGCAAATATACCTCCAGTGCCTGCCCCTAGTCACGCCCCTTATAACTTATGGTTCTATTCCATTTTGGAGGGTTGTGAGTCAGGGGTCTTCGTCCCACTCCTCTTTTGTATCCTAAGGGAAGGGTAAGGAATGAGGTCGTGTCTGGCCAAGGTCAGGCTTTTCTTTAGCTTTTAGTGTTTCTTATGCCTCCCCGCCAATCTCCCCTTGCCCCTCCTGACTGGTTGCTTGACCTTGGCTTGAGAAAGAAGCCAGGCAGCCTGTCATTGTATGCTCATATTACACTCCCACCATTCCCTGTAACACTTTAGTTCTATCCCTTATCACTTCCCATTATACTAGCAAACCCATCTGGCCAGACAGAAGCAACACACGTCTTTGTCCTTTGTTCACACACATTCGTATAAGAGAGAGAATTTTGGGGTTGACTTTTGGATACTTTTATCTCAGGTCAACAAACAAGCCTAGATACTAACATACGGTACTTCAGGCGCTGGCTCACCACTGGCTCTCCCCAGCCCAGCCAGTAGGGCTTGTGCCCCAATGGCGTGTGGGTACGTGCGAACGTGCGCAGGCTGGACTGGTGGCAAAGATTAGAGCCCTGGGAATCCAGAGCCGCAGAGCATTCCAATGACCCTGGCTAAGCGTCTAGCCCCTCCTGTTCAACACATCCAGAGGTTCCCATCCAGCTGGGCTTGGCCCTTAATCCTGCCACGTTCCATGCAGTTTTCTGTGTCTGTGTCATGCCCAGGAGGCCTCTAAAAGGCCATTGAATCCCTGTAGGGTGTCTTGTAAGAGGGTCCTTGGTTTGTGTACTGCTTGGCTGCCAGCGTCCACTCCAGAGTAGCTGCATTTCAGCACTGTTGGCTACAGTGAGGCTGTAAAATGCCTTGGGAGCCTCTGGGATAAAGCAAAGAGCACCCAGGAATGGATCCCTTTTATTATTGCTTCTAGAAGGGCAGCGGCCTCGGTCTTGGCGTCACAAGGCGACTTTGATTAGCTTAAAAAAAATTAAAATCTTAATTTAATTTAAAACACTGTCATTCACAGTCATGGCAAACGCTGAGCAGACTAATTATTATGCAAATTAGGCAGATAGAAAAATGATTAATAATTGCACAAATTAAAAATTATTGTAAACATCCTGTGACTAGTGATAAGTCCGCATGGAGCGCGTGTGTAGGAAGGAGCGTTGCTTAGCCAACTCCTGAATCCCGATTTTCTCATTAGGGGACTTAATTAGCAAATGACGCGTAGGAGCCAAGCAGCAGTTGTGCGGTTCCGGGATCAGGCCAGGCCAGCGTTTGGTTTCAGATGATGGGGGAGAGGTGCCAGCCTGGATGCTGCCACTGCCAGCATGAAGCGTGAATTTCAAAGCTGAGACCTCCGTTCAGTCAAACGCTCTTCAAGTAACTTTGCTGCTCAAGGGCTCAGTCAGGGTTGATTGGCCCCAAAAGGTCCCTGCCTTCACTGCGTCCTGTCTCTTTGCAAAGTCCCTGAGACTCTGATGGGAATTCCCCTTCAACGACTCGCGCAGCCGGGGTTGTGCCTTTAGAAGAGAAGGAATCACCAGCTGCCCTGCCATACCCCACCCGCAAGCCCAGTGCTCCCACGTAACTCTGCAGTAACAAACCAATTGCCCAGGCCTGGCATGGACTGAGGATGACAAAGGTCCCACCCACCCCCTTGATGATGCACCTCAACCCCGTGCCGAGGGGAGTGCTCAGAGAGGCAAGTTGGCTCTGGTCTTTCTGCCAACATGGCCAGCCGTGGTGCCTATTTGGGCCAGGGGGTCTTCTGTTGCCTACGTTCCTGCAGAAGAAGCTGAGATTAGGGGAGGGCAGACGGATGATGGATGGACAGAGAGACAGGCCAGGTGGTGTGCACAGAACCCTCTACTGCGGACGTGCCTTTTGTAGGCTGCAAAAGACAGGACCTGGAACAAGCCACCCCGTGACTGGGCAGTGAGAGGAACCATTGAAGGGGTCCCTCCGGGCAACAGCATGCTCTGCTACGGGCACGGATGCTCCTTGTTGATGCTGTCCCGCCGGCGAGGGGCTGGGAGCAGAGGGAATGGGATGCAGAGATTTTTTTTTTTTTTTTTTAATGCCAGTGGTGGAGGTGGGAAGATCTGGGAGACACTAAGTTCAGCCCAGAAAATAAATGCACCAGTGAATGTGTCCCAGGTTACATGGGCCCCTCATTGGCCACCTCGGCAGAGAAAGGCCCACGGAGCCTGGATTGCCCTGATCTTCCCCCCCACACACCTCAGCCCTGTCAGGACTAGGAGGGAGGCTGTAGGGAAGCTTGTCCCCGGTGCTAGGGACAGATCTGGAGCCTGGGGCGCTCTGGCTCTTCTCCACCAGTGGGTGATGGGGAACCTCCCAGCAATGGGGCTGAAGGGGAGGGTCCCGAGCCCCTTGGAGCATTTGGGATTGTGTATGGACAGGGCAAGGCTGTTTTAAGGTGGGGCAGGAGGCCACCACGGGGCACACTGACTGCACAGATCCCCCTCCAGCGATAGCCCCCGGGGCTCGACCTGGCAGGAGAGGGCCAACTCTCAGGTGAGGAGGAGGAGCGGGCTGGCTTGGCACTGTCCAGGCAGCCCCTGTGCTCAGGGCTCTGCTTCCTTGGGCTGGCTTTCCCTGGGAGCAGGGAGATGCTAACAAGATGACTTTGACTTGCAGAGCCAGGCCTGCCTGGGTTGCACAGCAGCTGTGGGATGGCTAATTACCCTCTGTCATGGTGATCGATTCCCCTTTATCTTGGTGTGCAGAGCAGACGCGAATAGCTATTGGACCACCCCTACCTGGACCACTGCTGCATCAGCCCGAGTGGCTGCTTCTCATCTGGCAGAGCTGTGTGCATCAGCCCTCGCCTGCATGCCCGCACCAGCTCTTTCCTCCCCGTCCTGCTGAGAGGGAGGTGGCAGGGGGAAGGGGAATGCTGCCGAGAGGGGCTGGCAGAGCAGATGCTGTATGTGAGTTGGGGGCAGCTCTGGCAGCACTAGGAACTGGGTGAGCCCAGGGGACCACTCGGGTCTTTGTGGGATACACCCGAAACCCAACCTCCGACAGTGTCGAAGGGAGGCATGTAACTCACTTGCCCGGCGCTCATGCAATCAATAGCTGCCCCACGCTGCCAGGATCTCCTTTCTCGCCCAGCTGTTTAGCCTACCAAGCCCCCACGCTAGGAGACAGACTGGTGTTAGCACTGGCCTGGCTGCAGGTGCTGCGCCCAAGGCTGGACTAGCCGTGGGAGCTGTGGGTCCGGATTGAGGGGCACTGACAGAGCGGTGGGACAGGGCCCAGATCTGTGCTACCAGGGCTTGTGTAGTCAGGACTGAAGGGCAGCAGCAGAGGTGTGCGAGGTGAGGGACGCTGGGGTGCTGCCGTGAAGAGGGTCCCGTGACTTGACTCGCCAAGGCGGTGCATGTAGGATTGTGCAGGGGCCATACGTCTGGATTGGCAAAAGAGCTCAACACTGAGCGGCCCTGG
Organism: Terrapene triunguis; assembly: GCF_002925995.2. NCBI lineage: Eukaryota > Metazoa > Chordata > Testudines > Emydidae > Terrapene > Terrapene triunguis. The sequence goes on along the minus strand of NW_020664725.1, from coordinate 16,594,261 downwards.
CAGAGGCACCAGTGCCCAGGACTGGATTAACAGAGGGCTGCTGGGCCGGGCGGGGGTGCCTGGGCAGAGCTATGGGTGCCCAGGTGCTGAGCTAGCAAGCATCACCAGTCCCTTGCTTTCAGGAGGATGGAAAGTTAGCAGTGTTTTCTCCACGCCTTTAACATATGCACTCTAGTGGCCAGGCTGGCTGAGCTGGGGCCCATGTGCTTGTTAGCGGCTGTGTACAATCCCTTGGCGTGGGCATTCTCCAGCAGTGACCGACTCAGGCACCCGGGCTGTTTGTCTGCTGTCATGCAGATGAAAAGCCGCCTTTGCACTGCAGCAGCCTGCCAGTGGTGTGAGGAGGAGGGGCGGGGGTGGGACCGTGGCTTTGTTCCATGTTATCCCCGCTTCCCCCCAGGGTTAGCCAGTCTCATTCTGCCCTTCTGCTGTTGACAGCTCCCGTGTCAAAGGGAGTTGCGGCATCCTGAAACACCTGCTCATTATCGGTGCTCTACAGAATATCCTTACAAGGGGGATTCGGAGCCGGCTGGCTCAGATACGAGCTACCCACTTTGGGGCTTTGCTCATTTCCCCAAAGTCAGCGGGAGGCTCAAATTGATAGCGACACACGATGCGCACCAGGGCGACTGCAGCGTCAGCATGGGGAAGGGATGGGGCAATTATCCAGTTCTCTCTCTCTCTCTCTCTTTCTCTCCCATGCTGTCAGTCAGAGTGAGTGAGTGTACGAGCCCCTAGGCAATGCACGGGGGCGGGTTGATGGGAGGCCCCTACCCCCAGCCAAGGGACTAATGCAATCACTGTGAGGATGGGACACTGTAGAAGTTAGGTAGTTAGAGAACAGGTTATCTCGGGGAAGTAACCAAACCCAGGCCAGTCCACGCCTTCTCCTGACCACCAGACACTGGGGACGGCACATTTATGCCATCAAGGTCATGGGTCCAATCCAGTGCAACTGGCCAGATCGTCAGCTGGTGGAAGTTTGGCATCACTTCCTGGAGATCAGTGGGTCTAGTTAACGCCTGCCTTTGTCCGAAGTTTCGGACAAAGAGGCTGGTTTATGCAATGGCTGTGGTACCTCTCTCTGGGATGGAGAAAAGCACCATGCCGCATGGACCGTGCACCTAAGATCCTGGTCCCACCAGCTGTTCCACAGCCCTTTCCTGCTGAGCAACACTTTACTTTCACACAGGGGCTGAAAGGATAATGTAGGCCAGAGAGGCCAATTAACCCACCTGGCTGCATCTGGAGGGTGAGCCAAGCCTAATTAATGATGCAGCCCAGCTGGGGAGGGGCTGGGGATGCTATAAATAGAGGTCGTTTGGAGCAGAAGAAGCTCCAGGGGGGAATTGTGCAATTACTCTCCTGATAGCAAGGAGTGAAGCTGTGCAGGAAGTCTCTGGTGGGGCGAGGAGACAGCTCAGAGGAAAAGGCTTGGTAGGAAGGATTCTGGTGGCCTGAACGTTGACAACCTGTCCTAGGGTCTCTGGAGTGGAAACCTGTGTAGCAGGTGGGCCTGGGTTCCCTGCCAGCTGCTGGTAGGTGGCAAGGAGCACCCGAGAAGGGGACAACTGGGAGACCTGAGGAAAAAGTGCATGGCCCATTGGTCCCAGAACAGAGGGTGTGAGCCTGGATAGAGGGAATGGACTCGCTTGCTGACCGTTGTCATGCTGGCGGGGGGATAAAGCATGACCTCTCCGGAGGGCTGAAATGCAAGAAGAGGCAGACCACTACGGGACTGCAGTGACTGTTGGCTGGGGTGCTAGACAAGGAGAGCCTGCTATGCCGTGCCCAGCCATGAGGGGGTGTTCTAGGGGTGAGTACTGTACAAACATCCCCCCTTGACAGGGCTCATAAGGGGGAATGTTTTAAGGCAGGTGACAAATGCAACCAGGGAAACCCCTTCTGCTGCCCTGACATCAGAAAGCGAAATGGCTTCTTCTTACACTCTGGTAGTCTGTGTTCCTCCCTCGCGCCTCCTGTAATGATAATGTTAGAAAGCACCCTCATGCCCTGTTAGTGGCTGGGGCGGTTTGCATCCGAATCACCCCCAGCCAGGAACGCCACAACATCCCTCTCCACTCTGCTCCAATAAAGCCGCTCACAGCGTGGGCTGGCCAGTGAGAGACCAGCCCCAAGCCCCAAGCAGCTCCGGGCTTCGGCAGAGTGAATGTGTTGTAGAACCATGCCGGGAGTGGATGAGAATTGGATCCCTGCGTTCGTGAAGAGGATTCACCCCCTGCCCAGCCCCCAAATGTACATCTAACAGTCACTGGCGGCGCTCACTTGCTCTAAGAATTAATGAGCTTGTTTGTCTGGCATTTTGCTGCTAATTGCGTAACATTATTTCTCCCCCCCGGCGCCCCCCGTTTGACTGTTTTACTTTTATACTTTTGACAGTGAGTGCGATAATAACAATAATAGGCTTACACTGGGTAATAGGCTTATGTGGTGCATTATTCATGTCAAGGACAAGCAATTAAGATTGGCCTCACACATAATAATTAGATTTTTGTTGATGAGCAGATCTGTAATATGTTTAGTTGAGATTAAGAGCTTAATTCGTGGTGTGACCTTTTCCCCCTCCACCCCACCCGCCAATCTGCTTGCCAAAGCTTTGTCCGGTTCCACTACCATTGGGTTTCTTGCTGGCTTGGAGGGGACTTCTGTCCTAGTGGGGTGATGTATTAACCCCCCCCCATGAGGTGCTTAGCTGGCCTTCATCCAATACTCCACCCCATATGCCCAGTGGGGTCACAGCCATGCCAGGGAGGCACAAGTGTATTGTGCAAGTGGTTTGGATGGGCTCAGGGGGCTGGGGATGGACTAGGAGGAGGAGCCTTTTATTTCTAGAGCATTTGAATTTTCTCCAGGGGCATAATGGTGAAATATTGGTACTCTGAGGGCTGGCTGGCCCCTTGAGATCGGAGATGCCTGTCTCAGAACACCTTGTGATGGAGAGGCCCAGGGCAGAATGAGCTATGGGCACTGACCCCTCCACCTTGGCTCTAGAAATGGGGGGCCCAGCTGCAGCTTTGGTGTCCGGTTAGGTGGAGGACTTGGGTGTCTAGAGCTGCCAGCCAGGCAGGTTGGGTTCTTTCCAGACCTTGCTCCCAGGGTGGGGTGGAGGTCAATGCTGCTGCACAAAGAAGGAAGTAAACAAAAGCAGAGTCACAATCACATGAACTTCATGCTCCATTTATCACAGAACTTGTAGGGTCCTCAGCATGGTATTCCATGAGCTCCGCAGTCTACTGCATTTACCCTCAGCCCTGGGAGGTAGGGAAGTGCTATTAGTCGCCCTGTGCCTCAGTGATCCTCATTTCACAGAGAGGAAAGTGACTTGCCAAGGTTAGCAAGTCTGAGGCAGGACGGGGGGGTTAAACCCAGTTCTTCCAAGCCCCATGCTAGCTCCCTAACCACTGGACTATCCTTCTCCGTCTTTACTAGATATGTCTGTGTGGGATTTTCTTAGTGCAATAGTATCCAGAAAGAGTTTCTCCACAACTTGACAATAGCTCTTTTCTGGTTCTATTCCATCTTGGGTAATTTCAGCTGGGTAGTGTTCTTTACTCCCTGCTTAAAATGTAGCACAGTGTTCCTGCATGCTGTTACCTACTGTGTTGTACCCCAGAGGTGGCTGCATTTCAGAGGTGGAAGAAGCAGCCCTTGGTACAGTTTGCATGTTGCATTGGGATCCTTTGTGGGGTGGGGAGAAGGAACTCTAAATGTACTGTTAGACAGACCAAATGTGTTACAGTGGAAAACAAATTGTCCAAACAGCTTTACGAATTAGAAGGAAGCTAGTAAAGTGCTCACGACTTTCTATTTTCGCAGATGAATAGGGAGACACTTGTAGAAGACAAATACATGCCTATAAATATTTCATGTTGAGAAATGGATGAAATTGTTCCCTACAAATGCTATCATTTACTTAGGAATATCTGTATTTGCTCAGTTCCTGACAATTATAAATACCTCCAAACCCTGTAATAGTCTAAGGCTGTATTTTTTTATCTCCGGAGCATTGAGATTTAATAGAAATCCTCAGTCTACATAAAGGCTGGCAAAGCATTTCCCTGGCTACAGTGTATTCTCCCTCTGCCTGTCTATGCCTGCTGGGGTCCTTTTTGTATCGATCGACGTCCTTTCCAATATTCCATGCTTGCTTTTCAGCTGTTTGGTTATCAGTCATTTCCTTGTCTGAGTCCTTTGAGCAGATGCTCAGCGATTACAGACTCTGCTGTGAGCAGGGGGGAAGTCGAATTGGTTGCCAAATGCTCCGGATTGTCATCAAAATATCAAATGAGCAACCTGAGAAGAAATAAACGGCTTGGATGGTGGGGAAGGGAATGCACAAGCGCTCAGTGTGTGCCCTGCCCTTCCCTCCCTCAACATCAGCCCCACGTTCACGTGCAGCCTCTCCTGCTTTGGATTCTGGGGGGCAGGGCAGCCCAGTGGGGCATTGTGCCAGGCTGAGGGATGGAACTGAGGAGTCCTTTGTCCTTGAGACAGGAAAGGCTTCCCCTATTGTTTTAATTGCTTGTACCTGCTGTTGTGGGTGCTGGTGGCAGAGGAGGGCTGCATGTTTGGTGGATCGCTCCCATCCTCCAGAGGACCTGCCCCCAAGTCCCCTTTTGGAGAAGTCTGTCTGCTGCAATCTGCACTCCACCCTACTGTTCTCCTTCGTACAGGAGTGCTTTGCGTCACATGTGGGAGCCCGTCTCCTCTGTCAATCCAGTCACCGTGCAGAGGCCCCTCCTCTGCCACGTGAAATGCAGACTCACGCCAAGGGCTGCCTCTGACCCTGCGGCCCAGGCACCGGATCTTACCCAGGGCTGGGCATTCGCGAGCAGAATCTCGCAAAGACTTTCCTGGGCTGAAGACCACAGCTTTACCAGCTGCTCGAAAGGGAGTGTCCCCAGCTGGCACATCTGTGGGGAGCTGGGGTCAGACCCTCTCAGCTGGCAGCCCCCCCGCTGTAGCACTAACAGGCTCCTCCAAGACCTAGGCCAGCGGCTCTATATCCAGCCCTGCTACTCCACAGCCAAGACCAGCCCATAGGGCTGGCTGGAACTCTCTCCCCCCCTCACGCTGTCCGGCTTCGCCGCACCATGCCACAGTGCAACCCCTGCGCCCGGCTCCCCCGAGAGCTCCCCTCCCACGCCACTGGCCTGGCTCGGCGTGCAGTGCTCACTCGCTCTCCAGCCTGGCCAGCGCTGTTGTGTGCTTAGCTGAACTTCGTACCGGACGGGCGCCACTGGAGGGCAGGAGGAGTGAGGGAAGCTTTCAGCCTGGTAAGAAGCTTCTGGCTGACTTCTGTCTCCTGCAGAGAGAGGATTTAATGGCACCAAATGCCATCGCTCATCAAAGGCCAGGAACAGCTGCGGTGAAGGGCCTTTATAAACTTTTAATAACGAACATTGTCAGCAGTTGGAAAGAGCAATGCTCCGCAGAGAGGCAGGAGCCAGAAAGCCCAACTGCCCCCCCACCCCCGCACCTCCCGCCCACCCGTGACTGGGGGATTTATCTGATGGCCTGGAAAGCAGGTCAGGCAGCGCTGCCAGTTCTGGGCCAATTTACCATCCCCTAAACACTAACAGGGCTATTGGAGGAGTGAGCCGCCTGTCACCCCATGGCTGGCTCCTCTGGCACCTGCGTGGAGTCCAGGGCACCGGAGCAGAGTGGCGGCTGGGAGGCTGTTGCTGCTGCATGTTATGCATGCCAGGGTCTGTCACTTCCTTTCCAGGTTGGCTTTATGTGGCTGAGAACTGCAGCTCCTCCTGCTGCCTGGGGTTTGCTTCTAAACAGAAAGAAGGGAAACCATGACTCCAAAAAGGCTGGTGAGAAATGTGAACGGGGCCGCCGGTCTGGAGGTAACACAGTCATTGTCCCGCCTGGGTGCGGGGTTGACTCGGCACCACAATGCAACCACCTCTGAGGTGGAGCTCAGCAGCTGTTTAACAGAACTCAGTGGTTTTAGAATTTTTTGGAAGCTCCAAGGGAATTCGAGGTTGGTAAAATACCAAGGATAACCAGCCTAATTCTCCAGGAAAGAGCCAGCAGGGTCTGTGAGGAACATGAGGGAAAAGCTTCCCTTCCCCAGCAATAAGGTTGGGGCCTTTGTCCAGCGTAGAGTAGGATTCACATGCAGCACTGAGAAGGGGGCTCCTATCCCTGCACTAACCCGACCATATGCTGCACTCCACCATGTCTCCTCACTGGTCACCTCTGGGTGGAGATAATAAATAATACATGGAGATATACCTATCTCCTAGAACTGGAAGGGACCCTGATAGGTCGTCAAGTCCAGCCCCCTGCCTTCACTAGCAGGACCAAGTACTGATTTTGTCCCAGATCCCTAAGTGGCCCCCTCAAGGATTGAACTCACAACCCTGGGTTTAGCAGGCCAATGCTCAAAGCACTGAGCTATCTCTCCCATCTCATCGAGGTCAGGGTGGTAGTTCCCATGGGGCAGCTGTTTGCGGGGGGCAGGGGGGGCAGGAGGGAGTGAGTTTGGAGGGGCCAGGGCTTGAGGCAGCTTTCAGGATACAGGGGGTTCCGCTCCCATGGAAACCTTTGTTCCATCGGGAACCCACTGACCCTCTGTCAGCAAGGGCAATTAAAAACCTGTTGCTGGCCTGTGCCAGCTGACGCGGGCTCACGCTAAGAGGCTGTTTAATTGTGGTATAGTCCTTCCCGCTTGGGCTGCCGCATGGGCTCTAGGACCCTGTGAGGTGTGGGTGGTCCCAGTCTGAACATCTGGGCTGCAATTAAACAGCTGGTGAGCCCGAGTCAGCGGGCGCAGATGACTGATTGCAGTGCAGACATACCCAGAGAAGCCAAGAAGTGAGATCCAGGGGAGGTCCTTGCAGGGCAGATGAGGGGGCTTGGGGCAGCCTGTCCTGCAGCTCTCAGGATCAGCAGAGGGCAAAAGGGCTTATGAAGTCTTGGTGTTTCGGTATGGAGCTGGAGAAAGGTGCCTGAGGGGGCTGGGGACGGCAGCTCCCTGCTTCTCCCCAGAGCTGGCACAGCAGGGGCAGGGGAGCAGTAGATTCCCAAGGCCAGAAGGAACCACTGTGATCGTCTTGTCTGCCCTCCTCCATGGCACAGTCCAGAGACTGGCCCCACAATAATGCCTCCAGCAGATCTTTCAGAAAAGCGTCCACTCTTGATTTAAAAACTCTCCGTGATGGTGAATCCACCACGAGCCTGGGTAAATTGTTCCAAATGTTCATGACTTTCCCTGTCAAAACATGTACGCCTTCTCCCAGCCTGAATTCGTCTTGCTTCCGGCCTTCAAGCTTGGCTCATCTCCTGCCTCTGGGGTTAACTTTGGCTTTGGCTCATCTGCTGAGGCTGCCCACAGGTGTGGTGGGGACCCGGGGCCAACTCTGGTGGTGGTTTTATTATGTCGTTGCCCATCCCATTGGAATGACTGAGGCCCCCCCCCACTGCTTCCTGCTTGTTCCTCATGGGCTGCAGAACAATCCTCCGGTGGCAGCTTTCACTTACTGGGGTCTGCCCAAGTCTCCTGGGTCCTGTACCAGGCACCTGGCCCCATGCAGTGTTTCACTCAGGGACTGTTCTCAGCCGAGAGATGCTTCTGCTGCCGCGCGCTAGCCCTAGGATGGCTCCCGCACATCTGGCTGTTTGACGCACAGGGACAGAGCTAGAGACTAGACCGTTCCCCCTCCTCGAAGGGTGCCAAGGAGCCAGCGCTGGGCATGTGTGTCTCTGGCACCCCTGAGCAGACATCGATCCACGGGGGTCGCTGGAGGTAAATGGGGCCTCTCCGGGCTACCTGAGCCTTTAAAAACAAAACAAAACAACCAGCTCTCCAGTACGGTGCGTTTGGGTGAGCGACACATTCCAGTGGCTCTTTCCTGCTGAGGTCTCCTATTACTTTTTAATTAAGAAGAACCAGAGCTTCGTCACTTTAACTTCTCTTGAACGGGCAGCAGGTCCAAGTCACAAGTGCTTGGCAAATCCTGATGGCTCCATAAATTGTCCTGGGGTTTCAGTGCCAAAGGCTCTGGCTAGGCCAAGCTGGTGATAAGCCATGCGAGGCTGTGCCGTTACTTCAATGAGTGTGTGCAGCGCTCCCGCCCTGGGGGCTGTGACACAAGGACACAGAGCGTCCAGGCCTTGCTGCAGGAAGGGTTAGGGGTTTGCTTACAGGCTTGTGGGGTTGCTTTTGTTAGCAATGAAGGGGGAGTTTCATGAGCTCAAGGCCCTATTGCGCTATTCACAGTAAATGCACATAGTAAGAGTCCCCTGCTCCAAAGACCTGGCACGCTAAACAGCCAAAGCGTGCATCATTAGCCAGAGTAAATGACCTTCCCAGGTGACACCGGGAGCTGGGAAAGGAATCCAGCCCTCCTGGGTCTAGGACCATGCACTAACCACATGGCCACCCTTTTATCCTGCCTGAAGACATTTTAGAGATGGTTCTTCGATCGGGACCTTCCAGAGACTTCAGCTACTGTTCCTCTCTCCTCTCTCAGCTGGAGACTGTTTTCCTGCACAATTCTCTCTCTGATCAAACTCTGGTGGTTTTGAAGGGAGGCAGGGATTGCAGCAGTTCTGAGCTGCCTGGGACGGGGGCCTGACTCTGGGAGTGTCTGCGGCATTTCCCATGTGTGTCGGAAGGGTGGGAACACTAGTGTAGATGGCCATGGGTGTTATCGTCTTCTCAGAGCAGGAGGTGGCTGCTTTGGCGCAAACAAGGGAGGGAAAGTCGCTATTGCGCACTCAGCAGTTTATCAAGGGAAATGGCTTTTCCTTTCTATGTTTTTCACTGGTCAGAATATACCTCTCCCAAAACCCTGCCATCCATCTGTTCCCCTCAACAGTGGAACTCCTCCCTGGTTTCAGCATCCTGAGCGATGCTCCCCAGCAGCCAGCAGATGGCAGTAGATCTCAACCCAGGTGGGCTCACCTGGTGAGGCTATTGGAATAACATTTTCTCAGGCTGCAGGGCAGCGTTTCTCCTGCAGACAGAGGGAAGTGGCAGCTGCTGGCAGTGTTAGATCCTCAACCGCGTGGTCTGCTCAGGGTGCTGCTTCTCCGACGATTCGGAGAGCAACCACCCTTTCTTAAAGAGCTCTTCAATGGTGCTACGCTTTACCCAGGGCTGGCCTGAGACCAAATGGCACCCAAGTGAGATGCATCTTCGGCACCCCCCCCCCCCGCCGTTTGTTAAATACCTCATTTTTTATGGCATTTGTAGCCCATTTCTGTGGGGGGAAATGGATAGTATTAGGGAGGGGAAAAGTCTCTGTTCCACAGTCGTAGCAAGTCATCCAACATTACGTGTTAAGCATGGCAAAAGAAGTAAGTGTTTCTTTTATATTGGTGTGTAGCTGGGGTTCGATAGACCTCTCTGGCATCTCATTAAATATGTCCTTTATTAGTTGCTACCTACACTTTTCAAGTCTTAAAATACAAGCCCACTTTCACAATTACCCATTAAAACAAGGTTCACAATATTGCACCTGGGCTCTAACTTCGTTCTTGTATCTCTCTGACAGGCGCCCACCCCGATATACCCGCAAGAGCCTGGCTGACCACATTCTAGGAGGTTTGAGGAAAATGTAATTCTCAGAATGTCTGGAAGGTTCACCAAGATTCTGCAAAGGTCCAGAACATTCTAGGAGGTGAGTAAAAGATGAATCCACATATGGAATACCTGAAACATGTTCCTTCTAACAGTCTATTTTCCCTTTTGTCACTAACAACAAAAATGGCGCCCAAAGTGCTCGCCTGCCCCTCAATCCGGCCCTGCCTTTACCTACCCACTGTCTGACAGAATTACTTCCCAGGCACGGAGAGCAACATGGGGAACCTGGGCTTGCTCTCTGCCTCTTGTGGGGATAGCTCCCAGCAAAGGACACTTGACAGAAGAACCCCAGAAAATGGCACTCTATCGCCTTTGCCCTTTATGCTCCATCCTGCTCCGTGTGTGGTCTTCCCTCCAGCTCTTGCCTTTCCCAGGGAGGTGCCCATCACTGAGAACACAGACCTCTCGGAAAGCAGAGGCATGATCCCACGTCCGCATCAGTCTGGCAGGGCTAGGTCCCAAATTTCCTGCTGTGAGACTCTGAGCGCCCATGAACTCATGTGGTTTCCCACTGCAGACCTCCTCCACACTGAAAGGGGCAGGCCTGGGACTTCAGGCATCTCTGCTGCTGGGGTCACATCTCCCCCATAGGTTCCCAAGGCCTTTCCTCTTACATTCCCCTACCCTTCTTTGGAAGCTGGAGGGCTTGATGAGGCAACAGGGACAAAACATCCTTCCCTTGCAGGTAGGAGCTTGTTCATCTACTGGCAGGTATGTCTGCAGGTCACTTTTGGCATTTATCCTTGGAGCAAAGTCTGTTAACACTGTGCAGAAGGTTAGGCAAGATGGTGAAGAGAAACCCAATTCTGATGCAATGTACTTAGGAGTTTGGGGAGGCAGGTTGCATCCCCCCGTTGGAATTTGGCTACAATACAGGAGTTCACACCTGGATGCTTATGCAAAGCCCTGTGGAGATCTTGAATGACCACAAGTGGTCAGCGCTCGCATTGTACATCTCAGCTGAGAACTGGCACCTTCAGCAGAGCCCAGAGCAACACACTAGGGTATTGGCTCACAAAGCAGAGCTAATACCATCCCTCCGCACCAGTTGTTTCCATATCCTGCAGCACATTTATATTAGGGGGAATAAAAGCGTCTAAATCCAGCTCTGTCTCTCAGCTGGTGGCTGGGGTAGGAATGAAAATCAATAAGACTGACAGGTTAGTAATTACATATGCAGATATGCACTTTTCCTAATTATGGAATAATTAGGGACATGCAGAGATAAAAATTACTGATAATATTTACTCTAGACTCTTATTTTTTTTTTTTTTTTTTAAATAACCTCTCTCTCTTTCTCACACTTTCTGTCTTGGTGGAAATAACTTAGGAGATCCCAGTTAATGAATATTTGTAAATTCAAGAGCATTCAGCATCGGAATATCCACAGGGCAGCCTCTCTCTTCCTTGTAATTTTTTCTTACAAGATACTTAATATTTATGGCTCCATAGCCTTGTGAATTAAAAATAACAAAGCAGCCACCTCAAACCCCCAGGAGCTGAGTCTGAGGATATTTATGGTGCTTCCTCTTTTCAATTACAAAGACACCTCACATAATTAAGTGCTAATAACCTTGTTAATCTAAAATGGATACTCTTTCTCCTACACCTCTCTTAATAGAATTAAAAACAGATTAATAATCAACGATAGGAGCCATTGTATGCAATTATAGATGCGGGAGTGGGTGATGGGGCAGGGATGCAGCATCTCAAACGTAGGGCTGCTATTTTTTTATTCCTCTTCTCTCACGAAAGAGCCAACTCCAGTTTGTCATTCTGGTTTTGAATGTGGCGGTGGAGGGGAGGCTGTGTGTGCCACTGGAATTAGTCCAGCCCCAAGATAGCCTGTCTCAGCAAGCTCCCGACAGCAAGGGCCTCATGCCAAGTATTGTGACTTTGGTTATTTTCAGGTCTGGAGAGTGGCTCTAGGCCCACCACTCAGAGCAGGCACTTGCCTTAGGTCTGGTATCCTAGTTCTTTGTATTCCGCTAGAGGCCCCAGCTGAGATGGGGAGCCCTTGTGCTGGGGGCTGCACAGACACGCTGAGAGAGGGGCCCCGCTCCAAGGCACTTCCAGTCTCAACAGACAAGGTGAACTATGGAAGGATGATTGTTGTACAGATGGGACTGAGGGGTGTGTCTACACTGCACACTAGGCCCGAGTCTGGGGGAGCCGGGCTGTGCACTTGGGGTTTCCAAGCCTATGCTGGAGCAACCATGCTGGGCTGACACCTGCTGCACTCGGCTCTCCCAGCCGTACTCCCAGGTCCATGCTGCATGACACAGACCGTCTGACTCGGGCCTGAGGCTTTGAGCTGTGTCCACACGGCAACGTGACAGGGCTTAGACCCGAGTCCCCGATGGGCTCGGACCCACCTCCAGCAGGGTCCTAGGACCGGGATCCTGAGCGCTTGCTGACTTGAGTCAAACTGGTTTGTGTGTGGACGGAAGTGGGGCTTGGGCTCAAACCTGAGTCAGAGCCCAGGCTTAGCATGCCATCTAGATGTACCCAAAGTGGCTTATGTAAAGTCACCCAGGGAGTCAGCAGCAGAGCTTGGGCTGGAACCCTGGTCTCTTCACTTCAGGCTTGTCCTTTGTCTGTGCCTTACGAAGGGTTCTTTTGAGGCTACCCCTTGGGGGACTAGACTGGAACATGCTCTATATGGGGGGGGGCAGAGCCCCCACTGCTGCATGGCTCTTGCTTTGGGAGAGCCATTCTGCCACACTAGCAGCAGCAGGCGGGATGAAGGCAAATTTATTACCCTTTGGCCTTCTGCTGCTTTTAAGAGTGAGACACACAGAGGCAGCTTCTCTGTGCCCCCAGAGGGCACCTGCTGCTGACGGCAATGCCGCCAGCCAGAGGTGCTGCAGGTGCGCCCGCCCCACGGCTCCCAGGCTGCAGCCATCACGGAAGCACTCTGCAAACAGGCTGAAAGCAAAGACGTGTTTTTCCTTGTTCTCTTTACACAGTTTAAATTTTTAAGACAAACAGCCGTGTAACACCATCTCCTAATGAAACTGTTTTATGTTAATTAATTATGTATCCGGCTCATTTTCATGCACAGCTTGGCTTTGCTTCTCCTGCACTGAGCCTTTGATCTGTCAAAGGCTAAATGGGATATAAATAATCAAATTAAAAAGCAGTCTGGATGGAAATAAACACCCTTAGGCTGTGTCATCCAGTGGTTAGTGCAAGGCACTGGGAAACTCGACTTATGGGTCTTGCTTCCTGCTCTACTGCTGATTTCCTGTGTGAGCCACGTCCCTGCTCTGTGCCTCAGTTTCCCCCTCTCTAAAATGAGGACGATGATAGCTAAGCTTGGGAATGTTTGAGATGAAAGGTCCTAGCAAAGTGCTGTTACCATAGACACGTGTCTGGGGAAGATAGAGTATTTATATCATACTGGTGTCCGTTTCCATGGATTTTGTGTGCCTCTGTAATATTTTAAATGCATTGTCATTGGAATTATGATCACGTTCCTTGCAGGCCGTATTCTCTGCTGGCACAAATCAGTGCAGCTGCACTGGAGCCGTCCAATTTGTGCCAGTGTGGAACCTGCCCTGTGGATGTGAAACGTATTTTATGAGGCTATATATGCATGCACATAGGGAATAGATCGTCAACAAAATCTCCTTAGGATGGCAAACCTGAACGGAGGAAGGAACCGCGGAAGATGCTTAGTTTACTGTAGTTTGTTGCTGTAGCATGTAGGGGCCCCAGGCCTGGACCAGAACCCTATTGTGGTAGGTGCTGTACAAACACAGAGCAAAAAGACACAAGGTAACAATGCGACAATACTGGTCAGCATCCTCGGCATTGTGTGTGTTTTGGCAGGCTTCATGCCACGCTTAGCTTTGGAGGAGGACAACGAGGTGGCCTTGGGGCAGGGGTGCTGGAACAATTTGTATAGTGGGGGGTGCTGCTGATGGTGATTATTACTGGTTCAAGCCAGGGGGTGCCGCAGGACCCCTAGTTCCAGCACCCCTGCCTTGGGGATGTTTACAGAGAGCTCTTCCCAAGCATAAGAGGCAACATGGGATGGGGGGAGAAGCATGAAGGTGCTTGCTGGAAAACTTGCCAAATGCATCTATCTCCAGTCTTCCTCGCAGCACTACAGCTAGTGGAGTCTTGGGCACAGCCTAGCCCGTAAGCCTCTGTTCCGAGAGATGCAGCAACCTTGCTCCTGTTAGACCTGCGACCCTACAGCGTTGTGATGCACTTCGGTCCTAGCCTGAAGCATCCTGATTGCTGCTCCAGTCTTGCCGTGGTGCCAGTGTACCTCTGACCTGACTGGTAGCTCCCCCTGCTATAATATTCCGGGTTACACCCGGGAGGATGCACATGCAGTGTTGCTTGACCACGTCAGACATGTTCATGTAGCTGCAGTGCTGCTGAATGTCCCAGCGACATGCCAGGTAATAAGGAGGTGCTGGTCCCCCTTAGTGCTCCCCTGGGTGCAGCAGAACTGGGGAATGTTGGCAACTCGGCAGCTGCCCCATAGGCCCAGCGGTGACAGGCTCCTGCATTCCAAGGGCACCTTGGTTTCCTTCAGGCCATGGAGGTTGAGCTGTTATTCCCTTAGCTCCTTGGATTTCTCACTTGATAAACCAGAGCCTCATTTGAGCTCCAAGCGCATCTCAGGTCGATGCTGTCTGGAACCCAGCCTTCCCTCTGGGGCGCCTGGAATCCCTGACGCTGTTGCAATGGTAACTGTTTGGTTTAGTATGTTTTTCCCCCCCCCCCCTATTCAAATTAAGTAGACAGGGGAGGGGGGCATGCAGCAAAGAGGAGTAGGGGTAAAGCTGCTGACAGATTTCGAAGTGTGAAGCAGCTGAGACTTGGGGTTTGTAGCTGTGCTGGAAATGTTCATGTATCCTACAGTGTCGCCTAGACACTCAAACACTCCTGGGTGCTTTATAGATTCCAAGTTCTGAAGGGACCACTGTGATCATCTAGTCTGTCCTCCTGTAGGACACAGACCAGAGACCTGCCCCACAATAATTCCTTGATCAGATTTTAGAAAAATATCCCATCTCGATGTAAACATTCAGTGATGGAGAATCCACCACAGCCCTTGGTAAATTGTTCCAATGGTTAATTAGAAAGACCTAAGGGAGGGAGATAATTCTGCAAGCAGTTTTGCAAGCAAAATCATTTGTGCATGCAATCCACTACATGCTAGTTTAAGGTAAAATGCCATATTTTAAGGCACATGCTATCATTTGCACAATTGCTTATGAGCACAAAATTGTCCACATAGAAGATCATGCGATGAAGCTACACCACGCAGGATACAGGTATACAACCAACCTTCTCCTGCTGTGAGTTAAGGGGTCAGAGTTGGAAAGCATCAGATCCGCTGCTTCCATTAGTGTCTTACACACAGTGGGAAGGAGGGAGAACTACACAGTAGCTACAGAAGTGAAGACTTAACAGTGGGTCAATCAGTAGACTAGCCCACCATCTGTGAATCTGCAATCACTGAGCCAGCTAACTGCTTCGGGACCCTGATAGAACAGCCTGGGACCCGGTGCCTGCCTCCCTTAGCATGTGTAAGACCCATCCGGATGTCACCTCTGCTTTTGGAGTTGCTTATGGAGGGACAGCTTGTATAGTGAAGCTGTCTTCGTCTTAGCTGGACATAGGGTGCAAGGTAGGTGGCTACTGACTAGGGCCTTTGACATGTGTGGCTATGAATGCTGCTGCTTGGCCGGCAGAGAAGGCAGTTTCTCCTGCCTGACAGGCCCAGAGCTGACCAGCCTGTACTTTAGAAAAGTTTCAAGCTGAGCTTTGCAGCTGAAGCCCATCTCTAGCTGTGCCCTCAAATGCCAACACCCTCCCCTGTGCATTGTAGGGCCTAGCGAATGCCCTCTTCCCCCCCTCCCCCAGCCATACTCGTGACCTTTGCTTCAGCCTGCCTGCCACCAGCTCCCTCTTAATGGAAAGTCTATTCATATGCACACAGAATGAAATTCAATAAAACTCATTAACCTAACACCGGGCTGATAAGATGAAAGGCTGAGATGCTGCTGTCTGAGACACACAATGCCTCCTCTCGCTCTGCCAGCAGCCAGATAATTGCTTCAAAGCCTGCGACACAATGCATCACAATGGAGGGGGCTGCTAGGGCCTGGACACTGCAGACAAAGGAAAGGACAGAAAACCACCCGTGCCTTTCCCTGAGAAGAACTCATCAAGGTGAATGGACCCACCACAGCCTAGGGTGGCCACGGGTCTGGATGTCAAATGGAGCTGGAATGCCTCTGGCTCCTGGGCACGGTGCAGAGAGCACGTGGGTCAATGCAAAGAGGGAGGGTTCTTAGTTGGCCCCTCATTTGGGGATGGGGGGGGGGGTTCAAGGCTGAGCATCTTAAACAAGGGAAATTGGTGACTGAAAAATGAAGTGTAAAGAGACCTGTTCCCCTCTGCTCCCCAGCGTTAGACACTGCAGAGCGTGAGTCCCTTGCAAGCTGCATGGCTCCATGGTAGCCTATTGCAATGGGCTCTTTCAGCTGTGGTTAAGGGTAGATTTTTCTCCTGGCGGTTGAGAGAGCCTGGGATCCCCTGGTTCTCAAATATCGGTCGGGCACGCTGGGGACTGGAGTGGCTGTGATATTGTAGTGGGACAAACTCTACTGGGGGCTGAGAGCTCAAACGAAAGCAATGACACCGTGAAGCCCCAGAGATATTAGTTACGAACGATGCAACAAAGGAATGTTGTAACTCATGCAGTGAGGACTGAGGAGAGAGGCCTAGCTGCTGGCGGAAACGGGCTGGAGCCCGTATCCATAACCTCAGCAGGGAATCCTATTCAGCATGGAGGGCCCTTTGCTCCCATTCCCAGTGACCATATCAAAGGGGTGGTGATCCTGGCAATACAAGTCCGAGCAAGGCGTTTGCTCAATAAATGCAGGACGGACATCCTGCCACACAGCCGGGCTCCATCGAATGTGAGCACCAGGAGAGAGCGTGTGCTCAGATCTGCAGTGCGTCGAGCCTTGCTGCTCACCCTGGGACCTCAACAGGTGATGGTAGCGTGACCCAAGGGCTGGTGTGCTCCTGAGCGATGCACCGGCAATGGTGAAAAATCGGGATGGGGGTGTGTGTGTAATTGGCACCTATATAAGACAAAGTTCCAAATATCGGGACTGTCCTTATAAAATCAGCACATCTGGTCGATCTAGATCACCTTAACTCAGGGGTCCAGCTGTGTATAATTTTCAGAAAGGCACCCCTTAGAAACCTCATGTAACTTACCCCTCCTGCCTCTCACCTTGGCTTTCCCTGTACAGGAGAGGAAGCAAGCACTGTGTAGCGTTAGCCTTGTGGCACGTGGACTGGGCACATCAGTAATGGGATCAACTGTCCTTGTGCCTCATTGCAGTGGGCACAATGTTCCCCTCTAATTAAAAGAACACATTGCAGCTCCAGCCAGCTGTTATGAACCAGCTTCGTTCACTTGCTTTTGGATAGTCCAGTGAGTTCTGACCTGTAGTGACACTGGTAGATCAGGGTAATGAAATCTCACCTGTGGTTCAGGGACAAGCTGATCACTGCCAGGGTACAGGAAGGACTTTAATTGTCCAATTAGCCAGGTGTGTATGTGGCTATGTTCTGAAGTATCTAGTATAGGCTACTGCTTGGAGGCATGTCTGGGGCAAAAAGACCAGTCAAGCGAACAGGATTGGCAACGCTTTTGTTCCTAAAACACCAGCTTGGATACAAAGAGGGCCTTGGACAATGCCAAGCATTCGGCTTTGTTTCAAATCTGCACACAGAAGGAGTCTTTCCTCCTGTGGGGGTTCATGTGCATACACTGTAAGGGAGCTACAAAGACCAATCATCTGTCAGTAGCAGAAAGAGGCGGCTGGACAACTTGTCCTGCACAACAATGAGGAAAAATGCAATGTGTGTGGTGGTTTTTTGTGTTGCTTTTGTTTTCTCTTTGGGGCATGCCGTGTATCTTGGCAAATTCTGGCCAGGGCTGAAAGGAGCCCAGGGTGCTTGGGATCTCGGTGGACACAGTTTCAGGATAATTTAACACAATCTCTATCAATTTGTTACATCTAAGTGGAGACAGATGTGCATCCATATTCATTTTGGATAACTTTAGAAATAATAACTTTATCAGCCAAGCCAAGCCTGCTCAGCAGCCCAGTATCCTGGGCTCCAATTCAAGGAATAGCAGGTAGGATGGAGTGGAAATTAGCAGGACTCGTCTTCCCACTGGAGGGCAGATTTCTGTCTTATTCTAGGCTCTGCAAAGACAGATGGTGAAATGATCCTTCTCTTCCTGAGAAATTTGGGTTACAAGAGGGACACCACTGCATCCACATCCCTGACAGCTGGGATCAGAAATGCATTCCAGGAGGTTACAGAAATGTTTTCTGTACAGGAAACAACTTTCCTCCTTTGATAGCTTTGCCTAAAGACCATCCCAGGCAGGAGCAGGAATTGAGTCCAAGGTCTCTTCCCAGGGCCTACATCCGGATTTCATTCCAAAAGGACATAGAAAGCCAACCAGGCCTCTCTCCCGAGGGGGCAGGGGCACGCATGCACACGTGTGTGTATTCCAGCTCTGCAATTCGCTGGGTTGGTTTTCTTACCATAAACCACAGACAGCTTAAAAGCAGGAGCCTGCCTGCCTTCCCCTGCTCACATGCCTCTTTTACTCAGTTGCTCTTGGTGTATTTACATGTGGCTTTCGCAGAAGTTGGGATCTGAATTGCAGTGACTGAGAGCATTAAAGAAACCTCCTGCCCTAGATCTGAGTCTCTCTGCTTGGGTCTTGACCGCTCAGCTGCCCTGGTTCCTGGGGCCAGCCTTAGGCAGTGGCATAAATCAGGTGTTATTGTAACGGTAAACACCAGACAACAGACATTACCCATTATAATTGTGGCCTGGCTTATAGCAATAATACCAATGTAATGTTCTAGCCAGCATGTAATTACGGCCTAATAGATTTCTAGTCAGAGGTGCTCGATGTAGAGCCTTAGCCATCTTTGTTTATTGCTGGCGGCCAGTATAGGCACCTGGGCCTTTGCACCCTGCTTCTATGGGCAATGGTGCTTCTGGACTGAGAGTACGGGTGAGCTAGCCACGGCTGCGTACACAAACGGAGGCATGTTTTTGTTGTGGGGGCCTGGCTCTCCCAGGCCATTGGTGATGGGGTAGGGAGCCTATCAGGACATGGCTGTATCTAGGCCCTTACACTGGGGCTGTCATGGGAGAATGCTGCCAGGCCACTGGGCTCTAGCGTCCCGCTCTGGGCCAGTGATGGGGAGGTGTTACCTGTTTGTGGCTGCTGTGTGAAACAGTTCGATGGCTGTGTCCAGTGGGAGCTAGACTTGACCTCCACCTCACACAAATCCCCAGCACAATCACCACCAATTGGCCCACCTGCCAACAGGCCAAGGACTCGACAGGCCAGATTTCCAGGTGACTTGGGTGGAAACCAAGCAAAGCCCAGCCTGTTTGGATTCTGGGATTTGGGGTTCTTGTGAAGTAGAACCTCGCGGGAGAACCTAAAGACATCAAACCAACCAGGCGTTTACACAAACCACAGGTAGCTGGGACTGAGTGCCACACAGTGAGCAGGGAGTGGCGCCTTCGCTTACGTACAAAATCTGGTTAGCATCCAGTCTCCCTGGCAAATTGGAACCAGGTTGGTAACCAGACTTAGGCCAGCCAAGTTCCTGGACGTGCCTGCACCTGTAGTGTAGACAGCCTTAAAGGGGGGCTGAGGGACTGTCCTGAGTCTGGACGACTCTGCATTAAATAGAGTTTATTCTGCTTAATAAGAAGCTACGACTGGAGGACAAAGCAGCACGGGTGACTGTGTTCCCCTAGCCTCAGCGCGCAGACGCACAGGCCGGTACAGTGCTAGGCAGCAAGCTGCTGCTGGGATGGCTCTAAGGGAAATATTTAACTTAAAGGCAGTGACCAGCAATGACTGCTGCTTACCCAGGACTGTGCTAGCTGATGTTCCATTCAGTGGGCGATGCAGGGTTTCACCAGGCGCGATTCTAAGCTCTGCACGTCCAAGGTGGAAGTTGCCAAGTGATGAAGAACCAGAGTGGCGATGCTGGGAGATCCCGTTTATGAGGGATTAGGTTTCCTTCTCACTCTTTCCAGACTTACTCAGTGAGGGCAGCTGTTTAATCAGCCACGTCGCTGCCACAGCAGAGTCCGTCCGTATGAACGGGATTCTGCTCCATGGTGATGCCAAGCGTGCTGCTCTGCGGCAGGGCTGCGGTATCCTGTGAGAGACAGCGTGTTGGCGTGCAGGGGCGCTGGGGTGCAGCACCAGGTAGGACATTTATAGTTATCCCAGGAACTCTCGTGTACAGAAGCTTAGATCCTGTTCAGGGCACCACATACAGTACCAGTGAGCAAGCATGGCAGGCACTGCAGAAAAGGAGATGGGGGAGTGTGTGTGTGTGCGTGTGCGTGTACAAAGATTTCCACTGTCCAGGGACTCAGCTCATTGAATTGCTTCTCTTTATAGCAACATGAAAAGCTCCTTTGTTTCTCTGAAACACCAGGGCTCAGCCTGCCCCGTGCCTGAACGTGGCAGGCCGAAGTGCCGGTGCAGGTATCTCTCCCAGAAGATTGCTCCCTTTCTTCCACATCTGCTGCGTGGGCGCAGCCAGAAAGGTGCAGAAGAATGCAGCCTCCATGAGAGTGCCTCCTGCAGCCTGTCACCACATCTGGCCAGTGCTCTGTCAAGTGCCTGCAATCAGCTGGCTAAGCTCTGGTTCTCGTAGCCCTGCACCTGAACATACCCCTTGATGGGTGTGCTGGAGCTGAGACAGCTGCACATCCATATTTATCAGAGCATCCCAGCAAGCCGGGCTGTTAGGGTCTCATGCCAGCTCGCAGCTGTTCACGCCTGTTGGAATTCCCAGGGCCTTATTATCAAACCGGCCGTTTCATTCCCCTATCAAAGTAGCACGTTCTCCTTTTTACTTTGTCGTCAATTAGAAAAGAGCATGCGGGAGCGAGCATAAGGTGCTAACGCGGCGGTTGGGAACAAAGGTGCAGAAGCAGCAGCGCTAAAGTTCTTCAAACCGAATGCCCTGCCAACGTGGGGGTGATGCCAGCACACAGGCTCATGTCAGCAGAGGTGCCATGCTGCTTTCAGGCCTAGCTGGCTACTTAGGTGCACAGATGAGCCATGATAATTGTGGGAACTCTTCTGTTGTTGCATGAGTTAAGGCAGACGAATGGAGGCTGAGGGGAGTGGATTAGGCTGCCTTCACCTAATTGCTAACAGCAGCATGGCACGTGCACGACTGTCCTCTATAAGGAGCAAACAAGCTCATGCCCCATGGGCTTGAATGTAGGGGGAGCTGGGCTTCCTCTTCCTCCTTGTGGACAGTAGCTGTGAAACAGCTTCCAGCGAGCGCCGAGCTCTGGACTGGCTACCAGAGAGAGATCTCCTGCAGTTCAAGCCAGTGCTCGGCTGAGGGCCCGGCAGCCTCGTAGCTGCTCTCTGTGTGCATCCCGCTCTGTAATGAAGACGTTTCCTAGCAGCAGCAAAGAGACTCTGGGGAGCGGGCTTTAGCATACGTCAGCCCATTTCAGGGAGGGGTATTGGAGTCACTCTGCTGCATCTCAGGCCTCAGCCTTCCTGGGTCTGCTCATCAGCATGAGTAAAGAAGATCCTCTGGCAGGGGTCCTTGCCGGGGAATCTGCACCCCGAGGTTACTCGGCAGATTAGGAGGGAGGTCGCTATATTCCGTCAGCTCCTCTTTGGAGGCTTTTGACGGTGATGTTTTTATCTCTGGGTGCACCTGAGGCAGGGCTCCTTCCCAGAATCCTTTGCAAATAGGCATTATGATGCAGCCCAGGATTTGCCTACCAGCTCCTCCAGTGAAATAGGTTTGCTCTCCAAAATGTTCCCATGGGAACCCCAGCCTCCTCGGTGCAATGGGGAATTGGAAGAATCATCTACCAGGGGTCGGAGGGGTAGCCGTGTTAGTCTGTATCCACAAAAACAAAGAGGAGTCTGGTGGCACCTTTTAAAGACTAACAGATTTATTTGGGCATAAGCTTTCTGAAGCTTAAGATGCATCTGAAGAAGTGGGTTTTTTAACCCATGAAAGTTTATGCCTAAATAAATCTGTTAGTCTTTAAGATGCTACCGGGCTCCTCGTTGTTTTTGTCATCTACCAGGGGCTGCTTCTGCAGGCCCGATCTCCTGAACACTGCGGGATGTCCATCTGAAAATGAGATGTGGGCCATCTAAGTAGGAGCCTCTTCTCACTCGAGATGGGCTGGGACCTCAAAGGCCGAACCCACTTTGAATGTTCAAGGGTTTGTTTGTTTAACAACAATCCAACCCCTTTTCCTGTGCCTGAATCAGTGTCAGATCTCTGTAAATGCCATGTAAATAGCATGTGCTTTTGATATTGGACTCATTTGGAAGGCATCCCTTCCATAAATACTTGACTACACCCAGAGGAAACACGATTTAAGGCACATGAGTCTCTTCTCGTGGTTTTGGTTGCAGGTCAGATCAAAACCTGGAAGGTTCCTTCCTTCTCCCCCCGGTTTTGGCTCAAAGCCTTGTGAGAAGATGTGGGGAGCCAAAGTGACTTGCCCAAGGTCATGCCGCAAGTCAGTGGCGGAACTGGAATTAGAACCCAGGAGCCCTGATGTCCAGGCCTGTCCTTTAACCACAAGGCCAGGCTGCTGGAGCATTATTTTAGAGCTGGTCGAAAAACAGGGAGGAAAAAATTTTGTGAAAATTTTCATTGGGAAAACAGAGGGAAATATTCCGACCAGCCTTCATGAATTTGAGCTGCCCTCCTGAGCTTCCCCCCCCGTCTTGCTGCAAGCTAGGATGCATGGGGCCTCAGGCCCACCTATGCTCATCTGTGAATGGTGGGTCTGTGATTGCTGGGCTGCGTGAGGCCCCCGGAGCAGGGATGGACAGGCTAAGTGCCAGCCTTCAAATGGGCACCTAAACAACCCAGCAGCCCAGAGGAGAGCCCACTTCCCTTTGCTGGCTTTACGAAGCCAGCTCTGTTGGCAGCACCTCGCCTCAGGGCAGACTCACGGCCTCTAATCCTTGCCCTCTCTCCTGCTGTGCACCTCTGACAGCAAATGCTCCTGGCCCTTGCTTAGCAGCCCCACCCTGCTGTTGGGAGGCCAATCTGAGCACTGAGCAATCAAAGGGAGATTGGCCCTACAGGCCTCACTCCGGGCCCTGCCTTTGGGCTTCTCGTGGCATTTCCCGAGCAGTGTCAGTTCTCGTTAATGTACACATCAAAGCCACAGCTGCAAACACTGGAGAGGTTTTACAGGCTTCCTAACTGGAGTCACAGGCAGCAACTGTAGGGGTGTGTGTGTGCGCCCACGTGCGAGGTGAAGGGGGTAGTTATTGCATTTTGTGTGGTTTCTCCAGTGACCGTTCTGGCCGGACAGGTGAATCCTGTCCCAGACCAGTCAGGACATCTCAGTCCCATTCAGGGCCCGAATCAGGCACTGTTCTATATTTTCACATTGCTCCCCTCCTCTGCTTGCTCCAAACTCTGGCTCTGTGCCCCTTGTCCACTCACAAGTAGCAAGGCCGACTGCTAGGAACTGGCTGCTGCTGCTGCTTCCCTATAAAAATGCAGCAAAAGGAACTTTTATCTGTCGGTTAGAAGCAAAAGCCATGCTTGCAGCATCACTCGCAGGCAGTTTGGATAGCCGCTCGCAAGGCTGATCGGCTCAGCCCTTATCTCTGGTGAACAGTCTCTCCCTGGCTCTGCCTCCTTCGGCAGCACGCAGGGTTGTGGCACCCCGTCACGGGGAGCCGGGCTGCTCATCTTGGAGCAGCGATACTCAGGTGTGCTGGAGCTAAGGGGCAGATCACTGGCTGTGAGCGGAGAAGCCAGTGCCAGGCAGCTGTAAATTGAGAGAAGTCTCCTGCAGAAGGAGCTATCACAGTCCCGGCACCTTGACAGGCCTTGGGAAGCACAGAGTTCTGGCAACTTTCACTGAGCCGGGTTATTTTTCTGGATGTCCAGCCTAATTAATGTCAAGCTCCATTCGGCCCCCCCACCCTGGTCGCCACTGACCGGTCACGCATGCACAGAGCCCCAGCTCCTGGCTGTGGGGGATTGTTGCTGGTTTGTGAGTGAAGGGGAGATTTGTGAAAATCCTTAGTGTCCCCTGCAGCGGGAACGGGGCCCTGAGGCTCTGACAGTGCCACTCAGTGCTGACCAACAGCCTGAGCTCCCCTCTCTCAATAGCTCTGCCAATGAACACCTCGGTGCTGACCCACAGCCATCCAATTCTAGCGCTGGGCTTCCAACCCAGCTCTCCTGGTGCGACTCAATTGTGCCCAATAGTCTAGGACCAAGCCTGCCTCTTGGAACTGTGGACAGGGTTGAGACCCATCACACTCATTTCACTTGTGGCTGAACCCAGGACATCAGAGCTGAAATGCAAGTACCTGAGGAGGCTGAATTCTTTTAATCAGTGTGTGCGTCCCTCTGCTTCTCTTGCATCATGTCAGCTTTGTAGAAAGCAGCAAGCCCATGAACCATCGAAGGGTTGAGGCTGCAGGGTGGAGGGGGAGCTGATATAATGGACTATAAGAAATGGGCACGGCCGCTCTTTGTGTCACTGCTCTGAATGAATGAAGTAATCATGGGAGCAATCAGCTGAGACCTGACAGCCCTGAGTGCGTAAGAGGTGTGACCATGATGGGTAGATGCCAACCCTTGGCTGTCGTCTGTTGGCTAATGCTGAGAATGTCTAACCGGGGGGAGTTGTGGGGAGCAGAAGCAGAATGCAGGCCGGTCAGTGGTCCAGTTGTATTGCTGTGGAGAGGAAGTGCACACTGTGCCTCGGGCAGTGGGTGACTGGAGCACAGTACCGGCCTGCCTGACTCATTCAAATGTTTCCCCAGGTCCCAGGGATCGCCCATGACACAAGGGCTCTGTCCAAGGGGTCAACAAGGAGCTGGGTGAAAGCAGAGCTCCCCCAAGGCCGTCCCCCCGTCTCTGGAGGCAGAGTGGCTGAGTGGGTATTTTAGTAGCATTGGTCCATTGGCCCAGCTGCTGCCGGGAATTCTTCAAAAGGCCAAAGGAGGAAACCAGAATTAGAAGGGAAAGGTTCCAGATGCTGCTCTTGGGTGCAACAGGCGTCCTAGCGTCTTGGTGACAGGCCATCTTCGCCCACATGGCCCCGGGACTGGAGCTGGGGGAGATACTGAGTCAGCTTTGCTGGCAGAACTACGTGAGCCCTAGGTTGGTCAGAGCAGGTTGTGAGGGAGGAGTGGCAGGTCTTCTCCACCCCTCGGGAAGGGATTTCTGGGGAGAGAGCAAACTAACACAAACAACCCAACCTGGATGGGAGGGGAAAACTCTCCAGAAACTAGCTGCATGCAGTTCATTAGCCATCTCCTGACTGAGGCTGCTGTGTCCCGTCAAGAAGCTGCCTTCAGCACATGCACATGTACAGAGAAAGCTAGGGCGTGGCTGGGGGGAGCATCGCGGGTTCTACAGCTGAGATGGGGCTGCACCCTCATTGCCATTTGAAAGACCGTCTCACCAGTGAAGCACAGGGCCCTGAAGGGGCTTCAGCGGGCACCGCTTCCATTCTCAGCTTGGCAGCTGGCAGTAAAGCACCGGCAGGAGTCGCTCTGCTACCGTCTGTCTGGACGTAGCAAGGGGGCTTGAATACTCTTCTTATGTAACATTTGCAGTGGGGGAGCATCTAGAGGGTATCCAGGCGCAGACCCCATGGCGCCAGGTGTATTAAAAACGGAAAATTAGTGCCAGCCCCTGCCCCAAGGCACTGATGTCACAAAGTCAGTCTCTGTGGGGTGTGTGTGTGATTTGTTGTGCGCTATGGGGCAGCAGAGTCACTGCCTTGGGTTAATGCCAAGGGCTCCACGCTCCGGGCACTCATGGGAAGCAGGGCTTTTCCCTTTCAGTAGCAATGCAGAGAGGGCACGGACAGGAAAGCAGCCGTGGCATGGTCAGTGCGCAAGGACAGGTGCAGCTGTGGAGGTAATAGCATGCCTTCTGCAAAGCTCTCGGAATTAACCGTGACATGAGCCAACATTGCTAGGGAAAAGTTCGGTCACCTGCACAGCTCAGGGGACTGATGAGAGGGGCCAGGGAGCCCTTGTACCTCCAGCTCACGGGTTCACATCCAGGCCAGTAGTGACTGACTGTTAGCTCCTCAGTGGCTGGTGGGACGTGAACTTGGTGCTTCTCTGAACAAAGACGTCCCATCGAGTTTAAGGCCATAAGGGACCATTAGATGATCTAGTCAGATCCCCCCCACCCCCCGTATGTCACAAGGCACCAGCCTTCCTCCGATACCGCCACACTCAGCCCAAAGGCGCTAGTTAGACCAAAGCACCTCTCTCAGGAGAGTAAACTGTGCACCACAGGGAGAGCCCCAGGTGCCCCTCCCAACCACGTGTTCACTCAGATCAAGTGTGTACCTCACAACTGGCTCCCTTACAGGCAGAAAGCCCAAGGGCTGAGCGAGCAATGGAGGCCGAACCCTTCCCGGCAGGGCTGAGGCCTGTTAGCAGAGCAGCCTGAAGGAACCACGCTGTGCCCGTTCTGAGGCTGAACAGCTCATTCTCGTCTGCAGGGCTGCTAAGCTGCCACCTGGACAAATTGGAGAGAGTCCAGAGAAGAGCAACAAAAATGATTAACAGTCTAGAAAACATGACCTAGGAGGGAAGATTGAAAAAATTGGGTTTGTTGAGTCTGGAAAAGAGAAAACTGAGAGGGGACATGATAACAGTTTTCAAGTATGTAAAAAGTTGTTACAAGGAGGAGGGAGAAAAATTGTTCTTAAACTCTGAGGATAGGACAAGAAGCAATGGGCTTAAATTGCAGCAAAGGAGGTTTAGGTTGGACATTAGGAAAAACTTCCTACTGTCAGGGTGGTTAAGCACTGGAATAAATTGCCTAGGGAGGTGGTGGAATCTCCATCATTGGAGGTTTTTAAGAGCAGGTTGGACAGACACCTGTCAGGGATGGTCTAGATAATATTTAGTCCTGCCATGAGTGCAGGGGACTGGACTAGACGACCTCTCGAGGTCCCTTCCAGTTCTATGATTCTGATTCCCCTAGCACCAGCTGCCCTACACTTGGGAGAGTTTGTTTTTTAAAAGGGAAGATGGCTCCAGGGCGAGGTTAGTGGCCAGGACAGAAGGTTAGCCTGTAATTAGATAACAGCCAAAATATGTTAGCTGATTGTAGGTCACAGGCAGCGATTATCACATAACAGGTGAATAAACACAAAGGGCTGATTTGTGTATCAGGGTTTATCTTTTCCATTAATAGGTTTCTAAATTGGTGGCAGTGGAGCAAAAAACCCAATTTGAACTCAGAGCATGCATGATTACTATTGTAATAACCTTGGCTAATAAGAATATGATGTGGTGTTAGGCTGGGAAAGAAAACACATTTCTCATTAGCTTTTTGATTAATTACTCTACATAATTTCCTAGGGGGACATGCCTGGGACTGATTGCCTTTGCTTTTGATGCATCGAGGTGGTTTACCTTACCTTTATTTTCTCAGTGACATTTTAATGGCGGGCTTCAATTCATCTCCTGTTGACTGGAGACTGACTCAAGGTCGGGAGGCCAGGCATGCTTCCCCAGGAACGGAGTGCTGATACAGCAGCCTGGATGGGATGCAACTAGATTGGCTAGCGTCTTCCTCGGGGCCCATGCAAGAGACAAGGCCCTCGCAGCCAGAGCGTAGGACTGGGAGCCTCTGAGCTCTAATCTCGGCTCTAACGTTGAGTCTCTTAGGGATTGACCCAGTTTCCCCTTCTGTACAATGGGGATACAGGCAGTCCTCGGACTTACGACACAATTGGTACCTGAAAATGGCGTCGTAACTTGAAACGTCTCCACTCGGAACTGCAATCCACTCATTGCGGGACCAAGTGTTGTAAAGTCGAAACCAATTGTAAGTCGAATCAGGGTGTCGATTCAGAAACGTCGTAAGTGCTGTTCATCGTAAGTCGAACGTCATAAAGTCGAGGACTCCCTTTATTGACCATCACCTACTTATCTCAGGGGGGAAGGTGAGGACTAAATTAAGCTTTAATTGTGAAGTAGAGCTGTGCTGTATCGCCTACTAGGAATTAGTACTGGGTTGTCCTGATCCGAGGACTGACCCCTATGGATCAGGAGGCTCAGGGCCTAATGATTTAAGTTGTGGGAGACACACAGCCCCTCTAATAATTGGAGTTCTATTCCATATAGGTTCTTACGTCATGCTCATCACTGTAGTATCTAAGTGCCTTCCAGCCATGGATTAGACAATGCGATTGCACACCTGTCACACGTTTGTTCTCTCTGCGTCCAGTGGAGAGTTTTGTTTTAGGGTTTTTTGTTTTTGAAATATTCTCATTGCTATGTATCTATGCTAGAGATGACCAGGTCGGAGAAATGCACCTTGCACTTGGCGTGGGAGTGGGGAGGCGTGTGAGAGTCTCCGGCTGGTCCTAGAGAACACTCTGTCTCCTTGTGCCAGAGGAGCGGAGTTATGGCCCAGAGTTTTCATCCTGGAGCTGTAGGTGATACCTGGTTAGGTGGGAATAGGCCCCTCTCTATCTAGGCTTTGGTAATGGGTTCATCTAAGCCTTGAGACATGATCACTGGTTTTATAGGATCCAGGCATTAGACACAAACAAGTGGCTCAGCACTATGCAAATGTGATGAGATCAATCTGTTTCCTAAGCAGCTAGAACACCTCTTGGTATTTCTGCAGGGCCAGAGATCTCTAGGCACTTCACACACAGGCACGAATGGTGCCTCGCTGCTCTGCTCGGGGGAGGGGCAGGCGAAGTGACTTCCCCAAAAGGGGCCACTTCACAGCAATGAGATGTCTCCTGTGCCGGTACATTCAGCAGCCCATGGCTCTCTCTTTGTGGGCGCTGGGGTTTGCCTCCGTACCCTTGGCCATTTGCCCTGCATCATCCCAGAGATGGCTGCAGCTCAGTGCTTCCAGGAGGGTGTAGATTGCACTGGGGCTTTGGGAGGTGAAATGTGAACTATCCTCGTTAGGGGCACAGGACTGGAATGCAGGGCTCTCATCAGCTGAGTCTGCTCCAGGGAAAGAGATGCAGCACAGGCATGTTTTATAGGCTGACATCCAGAGGGATCTATTCCAAGAGGCAGAGGCCAGGCCTGCACATAGCAGCGAGCATACACGTTCTTGCCATGTGCATGGCTTGTGGCCCCCGTGGAGTCCTCAGGGCCAGAGCTCAATCCCGCCTAGAACTCTAGATAACCCTCTGTCTTTGCCATGCTGCAGGCTTCAGAACAGGACTATCTTGCTTTTATTCCAAAGCTTTCCTCCACCTTGCAATGTTCAGAAATGCTCTTTTGCTTTCCCCCCCTCCCTCTCTCCTTTGTCCCATTTGACCACTGAACAGGGGTAGAGGCGGGAAAGGAAAATGATGGACTGAAAACATGCACCCATTTTTCATTTTCTAGCTTTGCCAAAAAAGCAGGGGGAAAATTCCGCACAAATATTCTCATGGCGGGGAGGAGCCAATTTTAGATGAACAGTTTCTTCCTGTACAACGTTTCACCCAGCTCTATTCCCTGCCTGGCTGTGTCTGCTTCACCTGAGCCACAGGCCAGAACCACTGCTGCATTCGTTATTACCAAATTGATCCAGCTGGGAGGTGGGATGGGGACACTCCTTTCAGCCATTAGACAGTTAATGGCTTATAGCCTCCGCCAGCCAGGGCTGGATTCAAGCCAGTGACCTAGAGGTTAAAGCCTCTATGATCCCATCCCCAGATTCTTCCAGTTCCCCGCAGATGTTTTTTCCTATGGAGCAAGACTGACACCCAATGGCCAGTTAGGGCACTCCAAACAATTTGCTTTGGCTAAAGCCGACATCCTGCCCAGGTGGCTAGGTGGTGTGAGGCCTAAGGGAAGGCAAGGAAAGATGGGGAGAGGCAGCCCAGAAATGGAGTTCATGCCTTCTACCCAAGGAAGGGTTAGAGTTAATCCATCTCCGCACAGCGTGCATGTCCCATGTAAAAGTGGCAGAGTAGGGGTCACCCTCCACGTCTAATATCTATTACTTGCCTTCCCCGTCTCTCACAATAGTTTCCTTCCAGGGACTGGCACCCTCTGACAGAATGGCTCTGCTGCTCATGACCTGGGCCTCCCAGAGGATGCATTTGTTACTCGCTACTCTTTGAAAAGCCTCCAAGGGCTTGGCACAGACCCGAGTTTTTGAAGTGCTCACAGATTCCCGCTGTCGTTTGGACTTTCTAGTCCCTGATGACGCCCGTGCGAAGTGGTGCCAGGTGCGAGGGCCAAAGGCTGTAAGTGTTGCTGTAATTCCCGAAGAGCTACCTAGAAACCACGAGGATGAAACTGGCTGATAGCTTGGCGAGGCAGGAACATGAGCGTTTGAGAAGGATCTTAGCGTGGTGAGCAGACTAATAATTAATTAGCAGCGCTGATTAAAGGATTAAAGAGAATAGGATAAACAGAGCTGGATTGTTTTGGCAAGTTTATCTCCCAGCTTCACGTAGGAAAACGTGGAGGTCACTGAGGGGTTTTCCCACCTCCCATACCTGCAGGAAGGAGATATGCCACAGAAATACTTCTGTGTGTTTAGCGGGGTCGAAAAGTAAATGGCTGATTATTAGCATATTTCATAAAGACCCGCTGGAGCCTCTCTTGCAAGGCACCCAGCGGGCAGCTATTGCAACAGCGTGGACTTAATACATTTTGCAACAGGCGACGGGAAACGGCAGCAGTTCCAGGCTGCTAGTGCTTTGGTTCGGCTCAGTTTAATGGAAGTTGTACGAGATCAGAGCAGTGGTGCACCTGGTTCAATATGCGTGGCACAGTAGCCTATCGTCTGCTTGTATTGGAGACGATGAATTGTCCCTATGACTTGTGAGCCAGTGGTCTGTTCTTGCCATCTGTCCCACACTCCTGCCACACCCGATCACTGTGTTGGACCTTCCCTGGGGTGAATGATATCCGGCATGGAGCACCTCTGGCACTGAGCAAATAGTAGCCTGCCTTTCTGGAGCAAGTTGAGCCCTCTTGCCTGGGATGCTGGCATACCGCAGTGACTGGTGGAACCAGGGGGGCCTTGTAATGGAAATATTGGGGGGGAAGATGTGTGTTTCCACCCTCAGTGTTTTTGCCCACCCAATATCTTGTGAAGCAGGGAGAAGAGGGGGCTCGGGTATGTTTCCGCATGCATGGGGGGTGGTGAAGGCGAGAGTGGGACCCCGAGGAGGGGCTGGAGTGGCCAGCACGGTGCATGAGAGCAGGCTGGCTGCTGGGGAACAGCTGTGCGCTCTCAGCTTCCAGCCACCGTGGGTCCCAGGGAGACACCTGGCCTGGGGGAGGGGCAGGAACATTTGTCCCTCAAACCCTTCCCCCAAACCTTTCATGAAACAGAACGGGGCCGAGGCATCTGTTTGCAGATCAGAAAGGTCAGGCTCTGGATTCGTTTCTCTGGGATGGAGCAGAGCCCTCCCTGGACCTCACAACCCGTCCCTGAAAACTTCCTTGAAGTCGATGTGTCTCTGGTAAAATGGTTTGGGCTCGATGGAACAGTGTATGTCATCCAAAATGTTCCAGCCTGCTTTACCCACTCACCCTGCCCTCCGGGGAACTGCTGGGACTGAAATGCAGCACCCAATGACTCTGTTAAACACCTTCGCCTTATAGCATCACCTACCAGTGAGCACCAATCTGACATACCAGTCCTCGGAGGTTAACCCATCAGCATCCTTCCAGCTCAGACGAGATTTCATATTGCTGAAGAGCTGTAGGTAAATCACCTGGGAGCAATAACTCCTGAGCACAGTTGGAGAGGGGTGGGGGTGGGGGGTGGGGGAGGAGAGCAGAGGCCATCTGGTGATGCTGCAGGGCAGGGCTGAGCCAGGGAGCAGGGAAGGCTATTTTCACACTGCTGCATCAGGGCCCTGGGTCCTTGGAGAAATAGGACAACAGGAGCAAATGCTGCAGGACAAGCCGGATCAGAATCCAAAGCACCAGTTCTTTCTGCCTCCAAGAGTGATTGCTTTTATTTACATACTGAAGCAGCAGTTATGTTCTTCAAGTGAAATTGAAAGGAAGTATTTTTTTTTAAATTGTGCCCCCCCCCTCTTTTCCCTATGGGATTTGGGGAACAATGTCTCCATCTCTTGGGTAGCTGTCAGTGAAGCAGATTCTCAGACTGCACCTACCACCATCATTTGCTGAGGGACTGTTCTCTACTGTACAAGTAGGCTGCTGCAGAGCAGTTGTTTTGTAATACCTAAGGGTACAACAATGGCACAATCCCTTCCTAGCCTTGCGACTGGCACTGGGAATCCCACTGTTAAAAGGCATATGTTCACATGAACTGGAAGCCACTAACTTCCTTCCTTGCGTTTTATAAAATAAATATTTTACAGGAGCTAAAATATTCAGAGAGTATTTGATGTTGCCACATGGAGTGGTATCAAATGAGGGCTGGAGAGAGGAAAAGAAGGTGAGGGGAGCAAGCAGAGATTCATTTGTTGCCATTCCAAATGGAATTGTGCTTCATATTTCTGCAGCATAAAATTACCCTGAACAATGATCTCTGCTGACTGGTGCGGGAGGAGACTCTGGGATTTTTGTCATTGCAGGATAATAATCACTCAGGTGGGGAGGGACATCTAGGGAGACATCCGCCATCTAGATCGTATGTGCTTCAGGACAGGGACCTCATCTTCACGCCAGTCTGGGAAGGGCCATGCTCACAGCTGGCCCCCAGCCAATTAATAAATGAGCATCATCTATTGGTAGCAGGATAGGGAAGATGTCATTATCCCTAAACTCAGCCTTGAAATATATACCCTCCCCCCCCAGGGGGAAGATGCATGTGAGGACGGTATAGTGCATCCGTGGAGCTGTGTGTGGGCAGCTCAGGACTGGCTGGGTGCTGGAGTAGGACAGTCCAGTGGCACTGGGACAGCTGAGGGTGAGAATTAAGGATTGCAATGGCCATGCAGTGGGCAGAGTGAAAGATGCCCCACAGACTTCTACCATGATCCCAGGTGACCGTGTCATTTTAAGGCTGCTCACTGCTGACTAGCAGTAGGGGGATCAGCCTAAGTTGGGACATGAAGTCTTGTGCATGGAGCCCTGTGGGGCAGGTGCTCACATTTGCCGAGAGTTTCTTTTAAAAAGACACAAGCAGAAGCGCCCCCTACAAGACAGGTGCCTTCCAGCTGAGAGCCAGTGGCTTTTATGGTATAATTAAAACATTGGCAAGTCCATACAAATCTCCACTAAATGAAATGTCAGGGTAATTCCATGTATCACCCCGTTACCTTGACATTTCTGTGGCTATTGTTTGAGTGCTAATTGCATGACAAATCATGCTGCTCTAAGCTATTTTCTACAAATCTTATCTGCCTTTGCTATTACTTCGGAGCTGTTTAGACCTTTATCCCACTGTTCACAGCTGTTTGGTCCTGGCTGCTCAAGACATACATAACAATAGGGCCTGGAGCCTGCCTTTGGTCTGAGATCAGGGTTACTAGCATGCTGCTCTGTATCCAGGTTGAGGTGCCACCCTGTGAATTGTAGAGGACAGAGGTGTGGGGAAGACCTCGTACTGTAAAGGTCACTTCGGAGGTGGGAAGTACTGATCTCCTCCAGGAACCCCTGCAGTCACAGTGGTTTTTGTAAGCCCAGGAATCAGGGGGAGTGAGGAGGGGAATGGGACCTGATAGAATGCTGAAGGGGGTTGGGTTGAGTAGTAGCCATACGGATGGAAGAGGCTCTAAGCCGGTGGGCAGATAGGCTGGAGGAGCAGCACAATCCAGGGATATTGTGAGCTGGCTTGGCCTCAAGAATGGTTGTGTTGGTACAGGAAAGCTGAAAGCCTTGTGATCAAAGAAGCGATTGCTTGTAGGAGTTAAAGGGTCAAGGGGAAAAAAATTAAATGGCAGTCCAGCCTTCCGTAACTCGGCCTGGATTAGCTACAACATACGCCTCTCAGGAAGCAGGGTCATGTCCCCCCTGCTGGGGGACAAATAAAATACATTGGGCCCTTCCCTGCTTATTCAACTGCCCAGGTACTGGAGCCGTTCTCATGTTGCCTGCTTGTCTGGATAAGGGAGCTGGGGCGGGGTGGGAAGGTCTGACCTGGGTGGGAACCTCTCCAAAGCCCAGACACATTCGAATTGGGAGCTGGTTCTGGACTTTCTCTCTACAGTGGGGCAAAATGAAGCCCCATGATCAAATAGTCGCAGATCTTTGGGCCTGTTTAAGTTCATGTGTCCGGGGGGGAGAGGGGGAATCAGGATTAGCCACCCCTGTTGGACACGGGCCTTTCCAATACTGGAACCACTCTTATTCCCTCCGTGTTCTCAATGGATGACTTCTCAGTCGAGCAAATGCTCCAGCTGGTGAAGCAGCCCTTCCTGCTCTACCGCTGCAGTGGCTGTGCTCCACCTAGAACAGATTTGAAAGGGGTTGAATGTGTTTGACTTGGGGCTGTCCTACGCAATCCGGAAAGTGGAAATGAAAGGCCTATTAGGTGGGCTAGTCTCTTGCCCTGTCCAAAGCAGACATGTCCCCATCTGATGTAACCTTGTATCTCGTTGTCGTGTGCTGCCTTGGCAGGGGCAGTTGAGCCTGCAGAAGGTGATACCAAAGATGCCTTTATTGCAGCAGTGGAAGGCGAGTAGTTTGAGGTGGGTAGCTGGAACAGCTAAGGATCCTGAGAGAGCGGCAATGAAACCCAATACATCAGTGTGAAGGGAAGTTTCACCGGCATAACCCTGCTTGATGGCTTAATGTGAGAAGGATTTGCTCTGACAGGAAGGCTGAAAAGCATAAAGTCCACTCCTAGATGCCTGCCAGTTGACGAAGGATGACATAATCAACCAAGCATGTACTGAGAATAGACAGGATTACAGTCCAAATCCCCCCTCTCTTTCTCATTGCCCCCAGCCTCCTAGAATTGCGCCTTCCCCCAGCACTCTGGAACATAGCATTACTGATCACCAACTCGACTGGCTTCTGGTGAAGCATTTAATCCTCATAGTGGGTCATCAGGCTTTGATCAGCTGAGTAAGAGTCCTGGGAGACAGCTAGAGAGGGTGACTGCCTCTCTAATCCCTTTGAAACACTGAGCTTGGGCGAGCCAAGCATTCTGGAACATATAGAGACAAACCCACAAGAGACAAGTGCTGTCTATTAGTTAGAATAGGCAGTTGGGTGTCAGGACTCCTGGGTTCTAGTCTTGACTCCGCTATTGACTCATTATGTGACCTTGGCCATGTCACTTAACATATCTGTTCCTCACTATGAGGAAATAGCATTACCCCTATCTTAAAGTGTTGTGTGAGCCTTAATTAATGAATTATTTTGAAATGCGCCCCCAGATTAAAGATGTTACCAAAGTACAAAGTATTATTACTCTGTGTTGGAAGACTTGTGTGATTGTCAAGTTACAGGATCCTTGTACAGTTGTTTGGGGAACATTCTCAGAGTTAGCAGGGTATCTTAGGGTGAGAATCCACAGCTTGGCACACACCTTTCTGGTAAGATCAGCTTGGGTTTCACCAGCCTTTCTATTCTGGATTTAGTTTCCTTTAGCCCATTTTTCTTCTGTTCTGTAAAGTGTCCATTTTGCATCTGGGCCACGGAGCACAAGTTCTTTTCAGTTGCTGAAACTTTAATACCGTATCCCAGGTGCTTTGTGATGGGCAGGCACTGTTGTGAATGATGGAGATTATATTCTTATTTTACTGTAAATTTTCACAATAAGTGACTTTAACAACCAACGGCGAGTGCCAACATTCAAACAAGCATCCCTGTCAGTTTCTCAATGGAAATGCTTTTCAACCCTGGGAAAAGCTTTTCTCCCGCCCCCGAGCTACTGTTTCCATGTGTGCAGCAGTCAAATTAGGTGGACAAAGAGCCATCTGAAAGAGGCAGCCAAAAAAAAAAAAAAAAGAGCCTTGCTGAAATGCAGTGGGATTTGAATGGCAAGAAGGTCATTCACATGCATTACTCTTCTGCAGTTGGGAAGCCTCTGTGATGGGCAATGACATCGCTGTCCGTGGTGCTGAAAGAATAAGTGACGGCTATATTTATGTTTCCATCTACATGCATGGATCAAAGCAGACACTTTAATCTATTCAACAACAACTCAAGGATTAAAAAGTTGCAGGCAAATCACAGTCCTAAATTGGTAATATATTTTTGCTTGTCAGTTGACAAATCATTTTATAAATCTACTCTACAGCTTTATGTGGTCCTTATAAGGGTAAGGAATTTGCCAACTTCTAACCTGCAGTCTTCCTGCAGCTTATTCCACTCACA
The DNA here is from genome assembly GCF_002925995.2 of Terrapene triunguis. Classification (NCBI taxonomy): domain Eukaryota; kingdom Metazoa; phylum Chordata; order Testudines; family Emydidae; genus Terrapene; species Terrapene triunguis. The sequence goes on along the minus strand of NW_020664725.1, from coordinate 16,558,298 downwards.
TCCTCAAGTGGGGAAAACACAGCAGAGAGACACATTGTAAATGTAATTTTCTCAATTGCACCAGCTCTACTTATTTTGTGTAGAGTCTAAGAAGCGTTATACAGCAGGGCAGCAAGTTATTTGATATTTGTGTTTATTATTTTGCTCAAATGGCTGTTTCTTTGAATCTCTCGCATTTTAGTCTTCTCTGTAATGAAGCCCCAATAATAGCCCTTCCAGATGTAACTTGGGGCCTGTTCAGTTTTCAGTAGACCACAGTATATTATTCCATTTAGGCTGGGGTACAGTCACACCCAGACACCACTCTCAGCTGAGCTTTGGGGAAATCAGATGGAATAGTTGCACTTACTAAGTAAATGCAACTCCTCTATATGTGTAGAGGAAAAACATCCCATTTTATATTATCAGGCTCCAAAAGTCCTGTGGTATTTTCTCTGGAACCTTTCTCCAAAGTTCAAATCTTCAGGAGCAACTCGGGTGTAAGGGTCAGAAGAGCCTGCTCCAGCATGTGCTGTGGCCAGTGGGCCAATTCTGTGTATGATTATAATAATAATTATTGTTTTGTGGTAGCACCTATATACGTGAGAGCTGAGGGCTGTTGCACTAAGTACCGTACAAGCACATAGCAAGAGACTGTTCTTGCTTTGAAGAGATGACAATCTCAATAGAAAAGACAGACAAAGCGCGGGAGGGGAAAACAGACACACAGGGGAGGTGACTTGCTCAAGGTCACATAGGTCAGTGGCAGATCCATGAGGTGACACTACCTCCAACACTTTGCATAGCTTCCCTGGTGGGCAGGGCATTCTGCACCTTCTCTGTGTGCTGTTGTTCAGATGGAGATACAGCATTAGCTTTCCTCCCCATGTCAGTTACACATCGCTGCAGAATGCAGCAACTTTTATTTACCAGAATGTTTATTTTTCAAACAAAGTAATTGCTAATTAATTGGCGAGGAGCTTGATTTCTAATCCCTTCGCACATATGAGGCAAATCTGGCCATTTTTCGTGGACGTGTGTGTGTGTGTGTGTTATGGGGCTAGAGTTTTATGACTGCACCATCTGGCAGTTTGAAAATAATTAGCAGGTGTCCAGTTTTGGGAGCAGGTAATTGCCAATGTACAGATCTATATATTTCTGCATATGTTCCTGGAACTAACAGACCCTCCGAACAGACGATGGAAGGAGGTGCATTGTTCACAATCAGGAAATAATCCGCAAATATTCACAGAGTAAAGGTTAACCCTGCTGGGTGAGCGTGAAGGGGAGAGAGCTTTAGAGGAGGCTGGTGTGGGAATCTCAGCAGGGAGTGCTAATGTCTAAGTAGAGGCTTCCTTTTAGTCTCTTGCTGGAGGGGTAACATTTGAGTTGGATTTATGGCTTGGTACGGTAAAGCCAGAGCGCTCTCAGGAGGCCCAGTTTGCATAAACGGGGATACTTTCTGCTAATACATCTGCCCATTCAACAGCATTGCCTTTGTAGCAAATGCTGTGTGAGGTAATGGGGGTGGGGTGGCTTCTCTGCTGGCTCTAATGTTTCCAAGGCTTCGCTTTAAACAGCTCCCTGCCTCCCTGTGAGCTACAAAAGGCAGAGGCAGCTCTCGCCTAGAGAGAGGCAGAGGAGGGGTCCTGGCAGGGGTAGATGGATGCTGCCCTCTGTGGCTCTCCGAGTGCCAGAGGGCTGGGGAAATCCTTCTGGAGGGCAAGTTACTATCTGACTCCCAGTCACCGAGGTGGGAAGAAAACTGCCCTACCCTGTCAGTTCCTGTCTCTGGTAGGAGTGGGATGTTATAGGGCATAAGACACCCCAGGGGGGTGGTTTGATTTTTATTTAACACACACCCTGCGTGTTGCTCTGCCTGTCTGTGTGTTCAGTGTGTGGTTTGCAATGGTCTCCCTTGCATGTCCAGGAAGTAAAGGGTTCTATTCTGTAAGATGGCTTAGCTGGGACCTTTTCCTCCATCGTTCTTCATGCACATGGCTACCTTGCCCTTTCCGCTCCCAGCTTCAGCGACAGACCGGGAATACCAGGTCTCAGTGCTATGAGCACAGCAGCCGGGTCTGCATGTGAGCTGCTGGGTGTCTTCCACATGGAGCCACCCTAGCTCTTCCAGGATGGTTCATGACTGGGCCCGAGAGCAGCTCCAGCATGGCCATCTGTGTTGGGGAGGAACTAGCACCTCTGGGGAGACAGCCCATCGTGCTATGGGGACCACTCACCAGGGCATGCCCACCCTGCAAGGAGAGCAGGGGATGGGATGGGGCGGAGACCAGGTGGGGATGGGGGGGGGGTGTGAAGCAGGCCTTAGACATGAAGCTGGTGATTAACACCTGGGGCTTGAGCTGAGTGGCCTGAAGGGGGAGCAAGGGCACCCTAGTGTCTGCTGCTCCTCCCCATTCATCTCATTTTCCTACAGAGGACCAGACTAACCCGTCCCTCCCACTGCTTGGCCTGCCTTTCCTCTCTCCTCCCACTTTCTCTGGCCCATGGCTGTGCCTCTAAAGACTGACTGTCTCCTATCTCCTGGACGTGATGCTCCATCCCAGCACAGTGTCTCAGGCACACAAGGGTTACACAATACGCTGTGGTGAGCCAGGGCTGAGCCAGCCAAGAGCATCCCGCGGCCAGCTCCTCCCAGGGTGGCTTGTACGATATCGTTAGGATAGCGTGTCAGGACGGGGAGACGGGGACCAGGACAGCATGTCCAGCTCCTGGTGCTGGGAAAGAATCTGTTAGGAAACATAAGCCAGGCCGGGAGCGAGGAAGGTGCACGCCTCGGCTGTATTTGGGCCTTCTAGGATCAGATTTTTTGGGAAGGGGCTGGAAGGGACGGGAAGGGAGTTCCACACAGAGAGAATTGTTCATACAAGCAGAATCTGACAGTTCCCCACGTCCCCCACACCTCTCCACTTCACACCCCCTTGTTGCTGTCTCTGCATTGCCAGCTCTCCTGATCTGACATAGGGCCAGAAAAATAGTCTGTCTTCTTTCAACTGTGGGCATATTTTCCAGCTGTCCAGATTAAGGCCGCAGTCTCCTTTGTGGGGGGACAGGGAGGGAGTTGAAGGGGATGGATAGATGACTATCGGCACAGCAGAGAGATTCACGAATCAGCTGAATTAAACAGACAGCCGTGTCCATTGGAAGGAAGGGGACTGGGCTGTCTTGTCCCTTTTTCTCTGTGGAGGGGGTGTTAGGTGCGTATGGTTGCATTTGTGTTTACGGTCCCTGTCGTGCACCCCATGTAACAAGCGGTGTCTGCAACACAGGCTGTTGAGGGACAGAAGGTATTGCTCAGGACTGGCTCAGGGAGCAAGGGATGAGATGCAAAGGTCCAGAGGAGACCTGAAAAGTTCAGCTGCCTCCCCCTGAAGCTGTTTGCTAGAGAACTCGGGAAGGTCTGGGGCTCCTGCTGAGGGTGTCTGCTGGTCGTGGCAGCATCAGAGCAGTGTGGGGAGCAGACAGGTCTAAGGCAGGCTTGTTCCAAGGCCGTTTAGGGCTTTGCAGGTCAAAGCCCCACCTGTACAGTCAGTGCAGGCCCCAGAGCATGGGGGCCATGTGCTCACAGCAAGATAGTGCTCTAGTGCGCTCCCCAGTGATCTGAGATGTAGCACCATGTAGAGCACACGGTGGGGATGCCATTTCAAGGTGACGGTTGCAAGCTCTGCAGCTGAAAGAAACTGTTGCAGTCTGAGCGTAGCCCCCTGATGGGAACTGAGGACCCAGCGGTGCCTGAGAACTTTGGGTGCAAGCACAAGACCCCTGGCCCAAGGGTAAACTCCTCCCTGGGCCGTGCCTTTGCTTGCTCTAGCTAACCTGCATCACCACGGGCTAAAGCAGCTTGTAACAGGAGGGGGAGCTGTGGGGGGCCAAGCAGAGGAGGGGGATCTGCCCTCTGCTTTTAGGGGGTGGGGGAAAGCTGTACCCTCTCCCCCAGCCCTCACAATCCATGTGGGAGGCAGCTCCGTGTGCGCGGCCCCTCTCCTCTGGCTGGGGCATTGGCTCGAGGCTCAAAGGGTAAAGCACCAATCTAGCTGGGCAGAGAAGGAAGAATCGCTGCCGTGCTGGAGTGGCTGCAGGACAGATGCCTTAGGTTACGTGACCCAGATGGGTGCTGAGCCAACGCCCAGACGTGTTCATTGGAGCGAATCCCATCACGCAGAGACCAATCCGCCAGCAGCAATGTGATTCCCAGATGTTTGTGCCGTGGGGATTTGAGTTCTCCATTTGGCAGGGGAAGATTTAAATTCAGGAAGCAAAGACACTCACACACCGCTGGCAAAATATTACTCCGTCTGTTTCACAGGTCAGCGGTTTTATTCCTTTTTAAGCTGAGCGTGTCTCTGGAGGGCAGGCCCTTTTGCCTTCAGTCTGTTCAGAGTGAAACTAGACTACCAGGGATCTTATTTACATCAGCCTCTTCTGCTATTAAGTGTGTATCCCGCAGCCTTCAGTTGCTAGGGAAACCAAGCCGGGATGGCAGCTCTGCAGCTGGGCTCCTTTGTCAGAGAAGTGGCTTTGGGCTTTACCTGTTGGTGAAGCGTGTTGCACTGGCGGTGGGAGAACAGTCTATGGCCTTTCCCTCATTTTCTGGGCCCCTGGATGCTCCAGAGAGTGGTCAGCCAACCCCCCTGTGGGGTCTGCGTTCCTGGTGTAAGGTAGACACGATCGGCCTGTTTGAATGGGGGAGAAGGGTATCAAATGCTGAGCTGTAGGCCGCCTAACAGGAAGGAACGCAGGCCACAGTAAATGGGAAAAGACTATCACAGTGAAGCTAATTCGTGCTCTTTGGTATTCCGGGGTCACTCTAAAATGTCACCTGCTTGTCTTTAAATGGTGCCTATGTTCTTGTCCTGCATCAGTTATTCTTAATTATATCACGGTAGCACCTAGATGCCATACCCAAGATCAGGGCCCCAGTGTGTTGGGAGCTGTACAGAGACTGAGCATGAGACAGCCCCTGTCCTGTGGAGAATACAGTCTAAATAGACACGACATACAATGGGTGGGAAGCGAAAGAGAGGCTGAGAGGGAAGGGTCTTGCCCAAATCACTGTCCCTGCCGCTAGTGTTAATCAAAAGGATGCATATTCTTGGGTAGGCAGCTGCTGCGTTCTGCACCAGAGGTGGCAATGTTGGGAGAAAGCCCAGTCTGTGGGATAGGCATGGAATATATGCCGGGAGGTTGTGAGGCGGAGTTAATGAGTGTCTCCAGTGGTCAATGAGATGCTTGGATCGTGTGGTTACATCTAGGTCCTGATATGGTGCCCAGCACCATGGCATCTGAGAGTCTCCTGTATATCCGTGACTTTCACCTCCACACTGCCAAGAGCCACCGTTCTTTAGCAATAACTAACCTCAGCATTTGCTTGGGATGTCCCACTCTGAACTGGCCTTCCAAAAGCTTCTGTTTGGAGGAGTCTCCTCTTTCTTCCTCACTGAAATATAGCTACCTGCAGTGAAACTCCCCTTCTCCAAAGCCTCCCCCTCAGCATCTTTAAGAACATTAAGAACGGCCATACTGGAACAGATCAATGATCTATTGAGCCAAGTATCCTGACAGGGGCCACTGATAGAGCTTCAGGGGGAGTGTACAGAACAGGGTATGTCTGGAGACAGTCATCCCCATCTTCCCCTTCTGGCAGTCTGAGGTTTAGGATCGCCCTGAGCATGAAGTTCCATCCCTGATTGTCTTGGCTAGTAGCCATTGATGGGCCTATCCCCCAGGAACGTATCCAGTTCTTTTTTGAACCCAATTATGCTTTTGGCCTTCACAACATCCATTGCAATGAGTTCCACAGGTTAATTATGTGTGGTGTGTAAAAGTGCGTCCTCTTGTTTGTGTTAAACCTGCTGCCTGTTGATTCCATTGGGTGATCCCTGGTTTTTGTATTGTGGGAAAGGGTAAATAACACTTCTCTCTTCACTTTTTCTACACCAAACATGCTTTTATAGACCGCTATCATATCCCCCATTAATCTGAACGGCCCTAATCTTTTTAGTCTCTCCTTGTAAGGAAGCTGTTCTATACCCTTGATCATCTTTCTCTGAACCTTTTCTAGTTCCATTATATCCTTTTCTGAGATGGGGTGACCAGAACTGGATGCAGTATTCAAGGTGCAGGCGCACCATGGATTTATATAGTGGCAGGATGATATTTTCTGTCTTATTTTCTACCCCTTTCCTTATAGGCTACCAGAATCCTAGGAATGTTTTGACTCTTGCTGTTTGTTGACCTGAAGTTTTCAGAGAACTTATCCACAGTGATTCCCAGATCTTTTTTGAATGGTAACAGCTAATTTAGATCCCATCATATGTGTGTAGCTGGGATTATGTTTTCCAATGTGCATTACTTCACACTTACCAATGTTAAATTTCATCTGCCATTTTGTTGCCGAGTTACCCAGTTTTGTGAGATCCCCTTGTAATTCCTCACAATCTGCCTTGATTTAATATTTTTGTATTCTCTGCAAGCTTTGCCACTTCACTGTTCACCCCCTTCTCCAGATCATTAATGAATATGTTGAACAGCACAGGTCCCAGGACAGATCCCTGGGGGATCCTGCTGTTCACCTCACACAGTACCTGTGGGACCCTAAATGAACCTGGCACTATCCAGCTTCTTAATGGATGGAACTTAAGAATGTGCTTAAAGTGCTTTGCTGAATTGGGGCCAGATGCTTGGCTCCTGAGTTCCTGTTCTCATGTGTCAGAGACCTTCCCACCCTTCCTTCTTAACACCCTTTCACAGACTCCCAGACACCTGCAGCACTCCGAACCTGAACCACCTTTCAGTGCATGGGAGAAGATGAGGCTTCCTGGAGCAAGGATCATATCTGTACCATGCTGGACCAACTAGCCCATAGTACTATGATAGCCAAGCTTCCGAAGCGTGGACTGGTGTCTTCTCCATGGCTGTGGATGGGACAAGGGAGAGGCAGATGGCATTAGTATGCGCCAAAGCAGAGATTCTCAAACTGACGGACTATTCTGCCCTTGATTCTTCATTACTGTTTTCCTTCTTTAATTATAGTAGAAGGAGATGGATGAGGAAACATTTGAAGACACAAGAAACTAATGGGGGTAAACAAAAAAACGAAAGAACGCCTCACCACCCCAGCTACATGTAATCAGTCATCTGAAAGGGCCGAAGCAGCCCCTGCAGCTTGTCTCCTTCTGACCTTATTCTTATTTGGGGTTTGTAGCAGGCTGTTTAATAGGAAACATCGTTTTCGCTTTCCTCCACAATGCTGACGCAGCCTTGTGTCTCTCTCTTTTTAAAGCAAAATTAATTGCTCTGGCAAGCCCCATTCCTTCTGGTTACATCTCCATCAGGGTATTCTGCCCAGGGGCAGGTTTCTGCCAAGAATTAAGGTGTGTTGGGCCCGGGCAGTGGTTGGAGGGTAGACAGTCAAGTGCTGGAGTAAGGAGTGGGGGTGGTTCAGTAGGGGTGCTCTTCCTTTTGAGTCTGGTGCTAAGGAAACTGCTCAGCAGCAGTTATTGTCCATCAGATGAAACAAAAGAGAGGTCATTGTAGAATACCTTATGTTTTTCACAGGAGTGAGGGTTTATAGCTCTGGAATCCTGGCCAAATTCTAACTTGGCTAATTGTAGGTTGTGAACCTAACCCTGCCCCCCAGCCCATGTTCCATTAGATACGGGATAGTTCGCCTAACCCATCGTATAATGCGCTCCTGTTCTATTAAACAGCTGCCACATTATGCCCCAGAGGTGGCTGCCTTTCCATCTTGGATGGAGGGAGCCCCAGTAGAGTTTCTGGAACAAAGATATTTGAACACACACTGTGTCATCAGTTTTCATTTAGCTCAGTGTTGAAATCTGATGTTTTACTAGTAGAGTAGTGTAACTCTTAAAAAAAACAAAAACTCCTTATGCGGATAATTCTGCTTTCTGTGTGGCAGAAATGCAACAAATAAAGTAAAAACCAAGATAGACATTGGAAAAAATGAAGAGTAGTTATGTAGGGAAGAGAAATTCCCAGGGTTGTCCTCACGATATTGCAAAATGAGTTGGGAATGAAGGAAGTGTGTGTGTGAAATGCTTTTGTTTGTATATCCTTTAGGCAGCACCTCTGTACCCAAGGAATGAACCAAGTCAGAGACACAGCGAGTGCACACACTTATACTTGGCTGAACTTACAAAGAGATGGCTGTACCACAGCTAACAATGAGCATTTCTCTGTGACCTGTTTTTACATTCCGTTAAACAGAACTTGTAAGAGTGTCTGAAATAGCACCCTCTAGTGCCACCCAATAATGTTAAAAGGTACTGAGATCGCTAGGGTCAGGACCCTTAGTCCATTGTCATCCCGAGTGTGGGTCATTTGATCATGGTCAGAGTCGCTGTTACCCAGCCCTGCCATAACTCACTACCAGCAATGCTGTGATTGGAGTGTTGATGGGGAAATGCCCAGTCCCTGCTCTGCAGGATTGCCTTTTGCTTTTGCAAAACAACAAAAATCAGTAGGAAGAAAATTGAAACGAGTTTGATTTCTGGCATCAGTGGAAAGTGGAGCCTTTCATTGTGAAAGACCAGATCGTTGCTGTGCTGGTGCATGCTTTGGGTGAAGCTGGCAGCGGGGCCAGAAAGCTGCCGTTTGATTTACTGATTTCAGAGGGAGTTGTTTTATTTCTCAGGCTGCATTTTCTGACGCTTCTCTTCTGGCGGCCAGGCTTTGAACTGGATACAAAATGTGTTGGGGGGGTCTCGGGCACGTCCCTTAATGAACATTTGACCACATCTCAGTATGGACCACCCCAATGGCAATCTCGGCCTCTCACAAGCAGGGGACTGGACTAGCAGGAGGCCTGCAGGTCAGGAGTGGGGCGCATTGGCAGAGCAGTGTAGCGTGGAGTAATGAGGGACACGCAGATTGGTTAGGAGTCAGGCACATCCGCAGAGCTGTGGGGGAGGTTTTTACTGGCTCTTCCCAGCTGTCCCTCTGCTGCTGATAGCTAACAGACTTCAGTCAATGGCGCTGCCAATCCGGCTACTCTCCGGCGAACTCCACAGGAACCGTCTGAAGAGACCCTAATAAACACAATTCAGAGCAGAACTATATGGGGCAAAACAGCACTAAATGCAAAAGGGTTTTTCTACATTGGCTTCTTTTGATTATGATTCTATTTCCCCCCCTCTCCTGGCCAGTGCCAGGCAAGTTGATGAATTATCCCAATATATATTCTGTCTGGAAAGAAAACACATAACATATATATCTTTGACAAGTTATTATTCTTCCTTATCAGAATATGTGCACATCCAGCCCTGCCATAACTCACCCTTTGCCTGGCTTTTGTAACAAGACAAGGGAAACGCGGCAGATTCTTAAAACTCCTGCTTCCCCAGGCACAGGCCTGACAAGTCCTGAAATAACTTCAAGGAATTCAGGACTCTGTCTGCCAGCGCTGGCATATTCCAGAGTAACTGAGGAGTAACTGGAATGCTGGGTAGGGTGCGGAGGAAGAACCGCAGCCAGAGCTCTCGGACCCAAAAGGGGAAGGAAGTGCAGAACAGATTGGGGGGTGAATGTTGAGGTTAACCCTTGCTTTGATGTAACGCTAACACAGATTTTGGATTCATGCTTCAGGGCTTAAGCCAATTAATAACCATTAAGATCAACATGAGCCCTAGTTATGGGAAGGAGATGACCTCACCTTCCTCTGGGCACTGACTGAGACAGGACACTGGACTAGATGGATGCCTGGAGTGGTCCATTTGGGCAGTTTCTCTGGCTTCACAGGGGCCGCCTGAGGAGTCAACTTTTCTCATGATGTGTAGGACGTATCCGTTATGAAGGCAACTGAGGCCTCAGTCACTGCTGCCGTGGCAGGTGGTTCACCAAGACAGCCAAACATCGGAAGCAAGGCTGTGCCGGGGGAAAGGGAGATGCCTCGGGTAGCCCTCCCTCCCTGTCTGATGCCGCTCCCCGTCTCCCTTACAAAGGCAGATGATAAATGAGAGGTGAGTTAATGTTAGCGCTCTGCGTCTGGCCAGAAGGATCCTGATTTGCCATGTTTCCAGTGGTGTTACTGTGTTTTCCCCAGGGGCCAGGCTTCAAAATAGCAGGGTCCCTAGTTTGGAATATAAATAGGGCATCTCGCAGCACCATTGCAAGTCGGGCGCAGTTAATGAGGGTCTGTCCCGGTGGGAGTGGGTCTGGACCAGCTGTGGGAATGGTCCCATTGAGCTGAACTCTTGGCAAATGGAACTGGCAGCTGGGAAAGGAATCTGGCTGGGAAGTGCGCTATTCGTTTGTTACTCCTGCCGGGGCAGAGTAAAGGGAGCTGTGGCTGTGGCGAATGCTATTGGCTAGGCTCCGGGGAATGGTGTTCCCCTGCTAATATCCCTCCCCCAGGAAAACCTTTCTGCAGGGCAAAGACCCGGAAGGACGTGAAATTAACACGTCAAGTTAATTCTGAGCCTGCCTCACCTCCAGCTGATCCTCACCTATCAAATTTCATGCCCTGAGCCGGAGGCGTCAGCGCCTGAGATGGCTGTGGGGGAAGGATGCTGGCTGGTGGAAATGCTCCCGTGGCAGAGAGCCGTACTATTGCTCCAGTACGGTTTGCGCACACAGCTCCTGGCAGCTGCACACTCGGGCCTGGTCTACACTACGACTTTAATTCGGATTTAGCTGCGTTAATCTGAATTAACCCTTCACCCGTCCACACTACAGAGCCAGTTAATTCGAATTAAAGGGCACTTAAAATCGATTTCTGTACTCCACCTCGACGAGCGGAGTAGCGCCTAAATCGATTTTGTTAATTCGAATTAGGGTTAGTGTGGCCGCACACCACCGAATTACTGTGTTTAAATTAATGGGGTAGTGTGGCCGCACACCACCGAATTAATGTGGTTAAAAACCGAATTAAGGTGCTTAGTGTGGCCGCGCACAATCGAATTTATACAACCTGTTTCCCAAATTCGAATTATCTAAATTTGGATTAATCCCGTAGTGTAGACATACCCTCAGTTTCCCTGCAGCTGAGATTCTATCGGGCCTCTCTAGACCTCATCCAGCCAGGCCGTTTCTACCGCCCCTGGCCTTGCAGTACCCAAGGCCTGGACTAGCTTGTATCCCCAGAACCTCACCCATCACTGGCCTCCTAGGGGATCCTGCTCATGTTGTTGTTTCTGCTCAATGCCGTTGCACAGGGGGCAGGGAGAGGACAGGCCTGCCCCTCCTTCGCTCTCATGCTGGGCCACTCCAACCAGGATGGTACTACTCTGTAAGGGCTACTCTGTAAATCGCTCTCCCTGTGCCATCCGCTCTGTGGGGGCAGGGGCTCCCTGACTGTACCGGGACTCTTCTGCCTAAGTAGGATGTGCATGGAACTGTGGCTTCCCCGTTGCCTGGGTCAGGCGTGATGCTGAAGGAGTTAAGGACACATGCAGGCGGTGACAGCAGAAACACTCAGTGCCTGACACAGCTCCAGGTTCCGCTTCCATTAGTAGCAGTTCGAGGCCAATTAGCTCGTGGTGTGTAAGTGATGTGAGACAGACGGCGGCACGGGGAAGGCTGCCTGTTCCCTGGAGGACTGGTGACAGGAAAGGTCAGAGTCTGCAACAAGCCAGGCAGCTGCGCCCCATCTGTAGCAATACTGCTTCCTCTTCTCTTCAGGCCCGTGACCCAAGAGGTGCCAGTGGGGTGGCTGTGGCACATGCCCCCTTCCTGCCCCACCAGCGATGGCGCTGTGCTCCGGTGGTCATGCTGAGGCAGAGAGGTGGTATTTCTGCAGGCAGGAGATGGGCAGGTGCACGGTGCCATTGGCAACCTGCAGCAGCTCAGCCCCATTTCCGAGCCTCTGAAGGGCGGTACTGGCCTAGGGCAGGCTGTGTATGAGCTTTCCTCCCCTCCAAGCATGCACAGATCTAGCTCACTCCTGGCCTGTCAGACCCCTTCGTGTTCCAGTCCTGGGACCCTCCAAGCTCTGCCGATGCACCTCAATGCTATCCACAGCTCTGCCTGCAACCCAGAGTCCTGGCTCCCCCAGGAAAAGCACCATCCAAGGTACCCGAGTCAGAAGAATGTGCCCTACCTGCCGGGGCTGTGCTGGCACACACGTCATCGCTCGGTGCCGCCGTGTCAGACACCCGGGAGGATGGTGCCGTGTAGATCGCGTATTCAAGCACTGTGCAGTGTTGTTCCAGGGAGTGTTCTCAGGTCTGAGCTAGGAACAGGAGGGACGGGGGCCAAAGGACATCCCGGGTAACTCCTTGCCCGAGACGGAGATGGAGTATCTGTAAGGATAAGATCTTGCATGCTTCCAGAGTGTCCTTGAGCCACTCAGAGGGACGGACATAATAAGGGCTTGTATGTTTCTGTATCAAACAGACGCACGCAGGGAGACAAAGGTCTGTGGAGTCTAATAGGCCTCGGGACAGCACCCTGAGAAAAGGATTGGGAGGTTTTGAGGAAAATTGGCACACAGATGAGTGAGCAAACAGCTATTTTTTTCCCCCTGTAATGATAACCCTGGATTCTGAAATGAAGCCCAGCAGGAGGGCGATTCTGCCTGGACTTCAGAAGAGATGGCGTGGCTCTGCCTAGCGTTGCAGCTAGGAATTCAGGGAGAGTGCTGGCAGGCTCTGTGTAAGCTTCCCCTCTGCACACCCAGCTCTGCTAACATGCCTTAGTCCTGACGTGCAGCCCCTCCTGGGCTCCCCGCTCAACTTGGCTGATGTCTTTCAATCCTAGACTTTCAGCCCCTCTGCTGTTCCAGTCCTGGCTTCCCCATGTGCACGGTTCTGTCACAGCCCCGCACCACCTCCAGCTCTGCCAGTGCCTCTCCCTCCTGGCCACTGATCCAGCCCAGGGCCACCCGCAAGCCCAGCCAGCCAGCTGGGCCAGATTTGGAGGCACGCTTAGAGAGACCTTGAGTCGGGATAGGAAGAGCTGATCTCTATGCACATTAACTCTCTCACACAATAAGGGGGCTCCTCTTCCTTAGCAGGCAGAGATGCTGCACAGGTTCATGGCAGCTGTTCAGTAATGAAGGGGCTGTTTCTCCCCTGGATCCCATGCATAGCTTTCTGCTGTCCAAGGGTGAGTCAGGGATGGTCTGCTCCTGCAGGCCAGAAGCCCAAATCCTCCATTTGCCCGCAGAGCAGGAATGCCGGGCAGGCTCCGATGCCCGTGGAAGCGTGGGCAGTGTGGGCACCCGCAGCTGGGTGTCTTTTCCCTGGGACACTGAATATTGGGTCTTTTGAAAACAGAATCTGAGTGAAAGAGGCACGGCTGTGGTGCTGTTTGTTTCGTGGGGGCACGGATGCACTGCACTTTCTCTTGGGCTAGGCGGCTATTTCTTTAAGAACCTGAGATGTCCCCATTCTGTAGCATGTTGCGTCTGAGCATCTTGGAGAACATTCTAGATCTTAATGCCTACTTGAGAGTCTTGGTGTTAGCTCTCTGGGTAAACTGAGGCACAGTTTGGGTACGGGGTTAAAACAGCAGAGCCAGGGATAGAACGGAAAGTCCTGACACTCGGCTCCCGTCCCCCACTCAGTGCTAGAGCATGCTGCTTCCACTTGTCAAAGGCATCTTCTGACCAACATCAGCATCGCTATCCCGGTGCCAAGGACAAGCCCATTGCAGCGCAGGAGGCATGGAGGGGCTCCCGGAGTTTGGAGCGCTCATGTGCTATTGAGACGCGGCGGGTGAGTAGAGTCAGTATGCTGTCAGTATTCTACCCACGTGTAAGTAGGTGGGTGGGAGCTGCCTGCTCGTCTCTTTCCAGGCCATGTTATTTCTATGTCCTCAGGGCGGGGCTGACTGCCTTCATTCAGTTTCTGGTTTTGGAAAGTTTTAAAACAGACCCTTAACTTTCATTTCTTTAGTTCCCAGCAAAGGGGAGCAACTTTCAGAGATCAGCGTCGCGTAGCCCACCCTGTGCCGCTGAGACACCCTGGGGCATTGTGTGCCAAGATGTGGTCAGTTAGGATAAGGGAACACAGCACAGTGGAGGCAGAAAAAGTTATCGGTTATGCTGAGGACCGTGATGCTCTTTGTTTAAAAGCCACCCCAGCCATTTGGTTTGATCAGTGCCCCCCCACCCCTTGTCCAGTCGGTCCCGAGCAGCACACCGCCACCCTGCCCCTCTCTCTGAGGAATGGTTCCGAGCAGTTCTGCCAACAGCTGCTGCAAGAGAGCCCCTGAGCCATGGAGTTGAGCAGAACAAACGGAAATTAAAATAATAAAGCAACCAAATAAAAAAAAATGCACCAGGCAGGCTCTTTGAAAGGCATCACGAAGGCCTGGGCTGTGGGAGGCAAGCCCAAAGCTACCCTCTTGAAATAGTCACCCAATTCTCCCATTAACATTGCTCATTGGTCCATGCTAAGTGTAACTGACAGGAGGTAATGCTTTTCCTGCTCCGATGATTGAGCTGTGATGAGCAGTGTGATGGGGAAAGGAGGCTGTGCATGCCCTGCTTGTTTGTTGTACCCTAGCAGGACAGATGTGCATCCATATTTCTCCCGGGAAGCTCTTTGGGAAGGAGTGGAGTTGGTAATTGCAGCGAGGAAATCTGCTCAGGTGGCTCCATCTGGAAGCTTCACTCCCCAGCCTCTTCTCTTTGTCCTGACGATACCACACAAACTTCTGGAACCGCCAGTCAAGAGGGGAAATGTTGCTCTAAAGCTTCCCATTCTCTGTTGCTGGGCATTTGACGGAGACAGAGTCTGAGCCAGGAAGCTGGGGTCGAAGTCCCAGGTGCCCTGTATTGGATATTCCGGTATGGGTCCATTGCAAAGATTGCTTATGAAATTGGGATCTGGTGCTAAACTGGAGCTTCTCTATGCAAGGGTCTGAATCCTGGCTTCTGATTACTGTCTCCTCCTCCCCGGTGGACTTTGCAATGGTACTATTGCCTGACAGGCATACAGTGCGCACGGAGGGGCTGCCTGCCGGCGGGGAAGCCAGTTTGTTTGGAAGCAGATAGGTGGTGAAGGCCCAGCAGCCATTATCTCAGGCTGGCCTGTGTGTCAGGAGATTGGAGCAGGCATCCAATACAGGTGCTGCAGCTCCCCACGGGGGCCCTAAAGGGAAATCTGTAAGGGACATGTCCAGGGGTATTTCAGTTCCCTCTCTGGGAGAGCTCCATTATTCATGATTCTGGAGGCTGGCTTGGCTCAGCGCCCCAGGGCAATCCAGGAGCTGTCTGCCCTGCTGCTGGGAAATCACTCATTTGTCATTCGAACATCGGCTACCTCCAGAAGACTGAATTGTCTGGCGCCTCCTGCCACTGAACGAAGAGGAGGCATCAGGGGCGCGTTGCTGAGAAATGTCAGCCAAGAAGACAAAGGCGCTGCTACTCGTACACGTCAAGGGTAATCATGATAACAATTACCAAGACAGGCTGTGGCTGAGCGGGTCAGATCAGCTGGCAGTGTCTCTGATAGACTGCTCGGCCCAGGGATTTTAGAGCGTGCAGACCTATTTACACCCCTGCTGCCCCGTGGGATGCTCGGAGCTGGCTAATGACTCAGGGACATTAGCATTTATTTCCCCCAGAAAGGAGAAAAATAGCAGTCTGTAGAATACATATTTAACCTTTCTGTTGCAGCTGTAAATTCTTTTGTGGAAGATCCCTGACCAGGAATGACTGGGATGGACAGACACACCCCTTTCTGAGCACTTCATGAAGCCGTTCTAGTCGTGAAGTCATGGCTCTTTGACTTGGGGTTAGCTTTATTCCCAGGAAGCTTTATTTTATTTCTTTGGTTTAGCCCATACAGAGGGAGTGTTGTCCAGTGGTCAAAGCAGAGAACTGGCCAGCAAGACTCCTGGACTTTAGCTCTGGGTCTGCCACTGACTTGCTGTATGAAACCTTGGGAAAGTCACCTGACTTTCTCTGTGCTTTAGTGTCCCCATCTGTAATATGTGGGTATTCACCTGTGCGTGTGCATGCGTGCGTTATGAAGACTACTCATTAATACTTGTAAAGTGCGGTGAGATCCTGGGATAAAACCGTTCTGGAGCATTCATGCTGTGACATTGTTTTACCTCTTGGATCAAGATCCAGGTCCAGATTAGGGTCCCAGGCAAGTCAAAGCCAGTGGACAGGAGTTGGTTGTCACTAAGCCCTGCCCACAGTTTTAGTGGATTAACTGGCAGGTTCTGCTCAGGAGGAGACCAGGGCAGAATGGTTTGAGGGGAAAAACACCTGGCTTCAGGTTTTGCTACCAACCAGAACCTCAGGCTAGGTGTGCTGAAGGTCACAAAACTTAAGTCAGCTCTGTTCTAGGTGGAAACCAAGAGAAAGTAGGTAGCTTTGATCCCAAACTGGGCAACAGTTGTCATTGTTGGTTGAGTTTCACTTTGAGATTTCTGGGTTCCAGCCAAAGCTTAGCTCAGGGAATGCACAAAGTCACACAAGGTTCTCAGGACCCAAACTGCTGCATTTCACACAACTTCACTAACAGCGTTGAACTGTTCCTCCGCCCAGGAAGAAATGGTTCTGTCCACACAGGGTTAGGGTTGTTGGTTGGGATTAGCCCGAGTTTTCACACAGTTTCCATTAATACTTGTTCCGTATGCATCATGGTCACAACATTTTTGCCAAGCAAAATGTACCCCTGAAGCTAACCCAGAGGATGATAAAAAACTTGTTAATGGCTTTAAGCACTGATATCCTCATTATTTATAACCTGAGTAACTCTGACTCATCCTCAACAACCCCGTCAGGTTGGGAGGTGTTCTGAGCCCCATTTTACAGAGAGGGAATCTTGGCAGATAAAGGGACTTGCCCAAGGTTACACTGGAAGTCTGTGGCAGAGCCAAAATTTAAACCAGCTCTCCAGGGTCCCCATCTGATGCTCTGTCCACTAGACTATGCTGCCTAATTGCAAGACAAGAAATTAGGAAAATTGAACTAGGAATAACAACCATAAGGACAGGCAGAGCCTTCTGGGGTGTGTGTGTGTGTGTGTGTGATTCATTACAGCAGCGATCTTTCTCTGTCTCTGAGCTATATTTGCTTAAATGTTTAACTTATTAAGATAATAGCTGATCTATCAACTATAGCTTGAAACATGTTCTAAAAGGACTTCTGCAACAAAAATGGTTAAGCAGCTATGACATGATTTACTAAACGACTCTGAATGTGCTTTTAGTGAGATGGAGATTAATGTAGTGATTGGAAGGTTAATATATATGTATATAAAATATTAGGACATTTCATAGATTTTTAAAGGCCAGAGGGGAACATTACTGTCCCCTGGTCTGAAGTCCTGCATAGTACAGGCCAGAGAATTTCACTCAGTGATTCCTTCATGAAGACCAATAAACTTGTGGCTGAACTAAAGTGTGTTGTTTAGGAAGACACCCAGTCTTGATGTAAAGACTTCAAGTGATGGAGAATTTACCACATCCCTTGGTAAGATGCTCTAAAGGCACTATGAACCACCCTCCGGAGGCAAAATCCCAGTGGAAGAATGAGGCATGCCTGAGCATGGAGAGTGGGGTTGGGCTGGGTTTGTATTTCTCTCTCTCGGGATAGGTCCCACACGAAGGCTTTGGCTATAATTCAGGAGGATTGTGGTTATTGTTGCATGCTTTATAAAAAAGAACAGGTACCGCACAGGGCAGCTGCTGTGTATTCCTCCCCTGCCACCTCTGCCAGTGTGCCCCACCTCTGAGCTGGAGGGACCAATGGGAGCGAGTTAATTCTTCCCGGCTATTCACTCCTGAGCTGATTGGCTCTGGGGGCCAGTTGCATGGTGCTGGTTTTTGTGGGATAGCACAGGGGGCTCGACATCTCCCGTTATTGTGGGGCTGTCTGGGGGCCTGCCCAGCCCCAGGCGTAGGCAGGATTGCTCTAACTTAAGCTCAGCTGCGACAAACCCCTAGGGGCCATTGTCTCAGTCAAGAATAGCCAGAGTTCTGTAGTGCCCTTACTACGCCCCCTGCCCATGACGCACCCCGGCACGTGCGTGAATTGGGGTGGGGTTGGTCTGGCACAGCCAGCGCTAGGCCACCTGGGAAAACCCCTGCACTCGGGGCGTTCTCCAGTGCTGGAGAGCCTCTGTCTTTATATCACCAAAGCTGGAGAAAGGGGCCCATCAGGCAAAGAATTGACTCCCAAATCTTTAATATTTGACCCCTTCCAGTGGCTTGTTCTCTTTCACGTGTAGATTTTCCCTGGTGCATAGGAAATGCTTTTGGGCAAATCTGCAAGAAGACAGACAAAAAGAACTAGCTTAGAAAGGAGCTAGCAACTTCCATAAGGGATGGGTCTCCCTCCACCCCCTTTCTATTCCTACTTAAAATGTCGCTCCCCAATTCAAAGTGTGGTGTGAACAAAAGCATCTGCCCTGGCACAGACATGCAACACATGTGGGCACATTCCAATCCCTGCCAACCATCTGGCATGCTCAGCATTTGTCCAGATCCTCCGTCGTACAGGACCCGTCGGAAACAGCCCTTTGTGAATCTCCATTGGCAAGCGTGCCTGGGAACAGAGTCAATTCTGAGTCCAGATGCTGGATTTCACAGCTGCTCCGTGTGTTTGATCACAGCCTAGTGCGTGATGTAAGCAAGGACAAGAAAACCCACCAGCTTTGGAAGCATACTCAAGTCTATGGATGTGTAAAGAGCGTGAGGGGAAGGAGAATGAGTCTGTAATCATTTCAGGGGGAAATGCTCCTCTTCTCTTCTGTCCCCACGTCCCTCCTCATGTGGCCTCTAACCTTTATTAGTCCCATTTTACAGAGAGGGGAATGGAGACCGAGATTAAATGATGTGTCCAAGGTCACACAGTGAGTCGGTGGCAGAGCTTGGAAATGAGCTAAGGTTTCCTGAGTCCCACTCTGGTGTTTTAATCACATGACCTGCTTCCCGCACTGCTCACTAGTGCGGCTTAGTGCCTGCTTTGTGCAGTCTTCCCCAGCTGCCCCAACATGCAGCAGCCATGGGACCAGTGATCATAGGGAGAAACAGCAGCCCACATGGAGAGCAAAAGGTGAAATACCTTTGAGTGCCCCAGTTAGACCAGCTACCATCCCGAACTGCTCCCTTGGGACCCATCCCAGCAAAGATCAACTGGGCAAAGGAAGCCTAGGATGGGACCTTCTCTTGGATAAATGGAATAATTAACAAAAACAAAACTGAGATTGAAGCATGGGGGAGAGAGACACGATCTTGGCAAATGTTTGTTTTCTTTTGTTGGGTTTGCCAGCCAGCTGGTGAGGCTTGCAGATATTAGCATATTTCCATCAAATACGGAGTGGAGGAACTAATGGAGGAGGCAGAAATACCAGTAGCAGAAGGGCTCTTTTCCTAACTCTGCCAGACCTGGAAAATACTGCACTGCTGCTCATTCAGTCTTAGGCCTGCAAGTTCTGATGGGTCCCTAGAACAAGCCCTGATGGGCAAGAATTGTGCTGGTGTGGAACGTGCCTGTATGTATCTCCATCAATGGCCTTGTCGATAAGACTCTGGGCTGGGACTCACGAGCCCTGGATTCAGTTCCTGGCTGTGCCACTGACTTCCTGTGTGAACTTGGGCAAGTCACTTAGTCTCTGTGCCTCAGTTCCCCATCTGTAAAAAAGATAAACCTTCTCTCCCCGCTACTTCCTCTGGTGAGAGTGTTGGATCCAGGACTATCTATTATGGTGTGTTCACACGGCCTAGCTCAACGAGCCGCTCGTTAGAGCCAGGTGGGAATTTTGTGATGAAACAAGTTTTTTGTGAGGAAATACCAATTTGCCAAAACAAACTGTCTGGAAATGCATTGGTTTTGGTGAAACTTTCATTGGGAATTTCTCTCTATGGAACATGCTGAGCAAAGAGAGAGACCCCCACCTACACCCAGAACAGACTGGTGATTATTGGCAATTTTGGGGCTGGTTTCCCTTTCGTTTTTTGCCAAAGAAAAAAAAAGATGTTTTCAAAGGTTCCATTTTTCATGTTGATACAGAACAACAACAAATTTCAAAATCTTGAAGTTTTTTCATTACATGGAAGTCTCGTTTTTCAGCCAGTCCTCTCTCTCTGACCTCAGATGGCAATTCTCGGTGCTATGATCAGTTCATTCTTCCGCCATGGGCATGGGTTCTTTCCTTTCTTGCTTTTGTGTCTGCACAGGTGTGGTGTTTCTGTGCACATATCTCTGTGTACATCTGTGTGCACACATTGCAAATACAGCTGGTAGGAATGTGCGTATGCATTTCTGTGTGTATGTGAGGTATAATGCAGGCATCTGTGCTCAAAGCACTGGATAACAACAACCAGCCATTCTTTGCTAAGCTAACATTACAGAACATTGTGGGAAATCAGTCCATCTCCAAGACAAACACGATTCCATTGTTCTGTTGGTTGGTCAGACGAAGGGCATTGGTGGGATGGAGTTTGGGATGGGGAAGGTTGTCCCTGTTTTCTGTACCCTGGAAATCAGAGGCTATTCACTACTCTAGAGGCTTCATTTTGCCAGCTCTGCCTTCAGATTCTATCAGTAAAATAATATTTCTGGATAGGAAAACTTGATCTTTTAAAGATGCTGATAAGATTTTTGAAAGAGAAAGGCATGAGAAATGAAGAGGAACATGCGAGGTATTTTTTTTTCTGGCAGCTATCTCCAGCACAGCCTTGCAAGAAGAAAAGCTTGTGGGCATCTGTGCTTTATATTCCCCTTCCCCAGGGGCTTATCAATATGCGGTGCCTGTTGCCTCGATAAAGGGTCTTTAATGTCTTTGTGTCTTCAAGGTTACCACAAAAGTTCCATTTTGCAAAGAAAAGCCACATTGTTAAGGTGCAGCCGCTTGTCTGTGGCCAAGCCAAGGGGAAGCTCAGCTAGGTTTTCCTCTTGCAAGCTACCCACGTCTCAGCAGGTGGCACCTTAAATGCAAATCTCAGCTGAAGAATCTGGATGAGCTCCATGGAAGCTCCAGGGGATTGGTTGCCTGGCGCTTTCACTTTATTTGTTTTGTTTTTTTTATATGCTTTAGAAGGCTTTGTTCTCCCTCTCTCTCCCTTTGAGTCATTTGAGTCAGAGCGAGTGAGAGAGAGAGTGGCTCTGTAGCCTGGTGGTTAGAGCACTCACCTGGGCAATAGGAGACCCAGGGGCCAGTCCCCCTGCTCTCATGACTCTTCCCCTAAATCGTGTGTGGAGCTGCTTCGACAGGAGAGATTGAGGGCACCACAGAATATCCCCTAGTCCAGCGGTCCGAGCACTCACCTGAGAGTTGGCAGATCCCTGATCACCTCCATCTCCCCCTCGGGTGGTGGTGGTGGTGGGCAAATAGTTCTGAAGGAAGTCTTCCTCCTCTGTGTGACTGTTCAGTGGGCACCCTCTGAGCAAACCTACAGGATTGGGGCCCCCGCACGACTTAGGGGGAGGGTATGCCTCTCTTCCCCCCAGGTCCTGCATCACTCTGGCTTAGGGCCTCCAGGCTCAGCGACAGAAACACAGGTGCTGAGGGAACCTCGACTGCAAAAACGATCGGTGTGAGTGAGTTGAGGCCCCCACAGGGTTCAGCGGGAGTTCTGGGCATTGCAGTGGTTCCAAAACGGGACCTTGGGGGGGCCTGTCCCCTGTTGCGCATCCATGCTCGAGTCATGTCTCTGTGGCTCAGTTCCCTGTTGCACTGGTGGGGATAATGCATCATCTTCCCTCTCACTTTCCTGTATTCTCTAGTTAAACTGTCAGCTCTCTGGAGCAGGGAACGTCTCTTACTATGCGTCTGTGCAGCTTCTGGTGCAATGGCATCCCAAACCATACAGAGCATAGGAACTGGGGAAAAGCTCCATATCCCACTGCCCATGTCCGGGCCCTCGGCTGCCTGGCCTTTTTAGAGCTTTTCTGAAGCAATACCCAGATATTTGCTCTCAGTTGCCGTTCAGTGCCAGCTGAACTGGTCTGGATAAAACAAACCTCCACAGAGCATCTCCCAAGTTCAGGCTAGCCCTGCAGTGGTCCTTTCTTGAGGTTTGAATCAGGGCTTGTCTACTTAGATTGTCAGCTCCGTGGGGCAGGGTCCATCTCTTTGTTCTGTAATGGCTCCTAATACCAGGGGATCCTGGCCCACGACTGGGGATGCTGCATGCTACTGCAGTGCCGCTAAGAAATAATAATAATAATAATAATAATAATAATTAATTAAAATATTTTATTAAAGCTAATGTTAAAATTATATAATACATAGGTTGAGAAAAGAGTGTCTGTACATCTGGGCATACTGCTCAGATTATCCACAAATACAAAGTTTGTTTAAAAACTCATACAATACATATCGTGCACAATCTGCAATAACCCAAATTTAGATAAATGTAATGATACAGTTTAGATATAAGAATCCGAATACTCGGGTACATCACTCATGAAAAGTTATACAGAGAGTTGGTTGTAAAAAGCAAATATAGCAATGAGTGTAGATTGTCCCTCAGTAATTGAGCATTTAGGATGGGTTGTCCCTGAGTAGATATAATCCACCAGAGAAGTATTTCGGTTACTTTCCGACTTGGCTTCTCATTGGCACTCCAGCTCATTTCTCCTGGTATTGCTGATGTCTGGTGATGTGTTCTAGGTAGATGTCCCTCGACCACCTGATGACGATCGATGAGTTGCCGCATCAGCAGAGCATAGCGTTGACCGATTCTGCTTTCCCACAACACTCGCTCGTTACTGGGGTCCCATGTGCTCCATGGACGCCAACGATCATTGCATGTGTCTGTCTGAACCTGGTAACCCCAGCTCTTAAGGTGTCAGCCAGAGGGGCGTATTTCTCCACAGTTTGAGCTCGGGCGTTGCAGAAGGCTGGAGTCCTGTTCTCGAAGGGCACTGTGACGTCCACCATCATGATCTTCTTCTGGTCCTCATTGGTGATGATGATGTCTGGTCGCAGTTGGCTGTTGGTTCTAGGGATGGCGGAGTTCACGGCCACATTCCCTATGGGTAATAATAATTAATAGTACACATGGAGCTTTTCCAAAATAGCTATTCTGCTTTAAGGTCACACCTTACCTTACTCCAGAATGCCCCGCATGTGTAGACAAGCCCTAAGTTAAGCTAGTCCTTTCCCCCCTCTGCTTTTAATGTATCTGCTTTGGATCCTGGCTGTGACTGAAAATGGGGAGCACCTAAGTAGCACATGGAAAGACTGTCGTAAGATTCCCACCAGCACAGTTCTGCAGGCTCGGTTCAGCGTGTACATAAAAACACTCAACTTTTGGGGTTTTTATTCAACACTGAACTTTGTCCCTTCAGAGATTTGCCCCTCACTAATTACCCATCATTTGTGCTGATGAGGATGGGCTCTTAGTGAAGTGAATCAGACCCACAATAGGTTGGCTCTGTCTCATTGTGCTTATAATATTGATCATTGAGAGCAGTGAATTAGCATTGAGGAAAATCAATGAGTTGAAAATCCTCATTGGTAGAAACCCAAAGGTGCTCATAGGAATGTCAGAGCTTTGCAGCTGGGTCGTCTCTTTGGATGGGGAGTGCGGCAGGTTGGATTTGAAGTGTGTTGGCAGAGCTGTATGGGAGAATGAGTGCTATGGACCATTCAGTGTCTGAGCATTAGAATCATTCATAAATTTTGGCATTTTAAAAAATTCTCAAAATCCATTTTCTGTTGTTGTGGGTCATTAACCTTCTTGTATCGCCAAAGAGTGGGGAGATGGCTCAAACCAATGGAAGTTGAAAAGCAGACCCGTTAGTACGACGATATAAAAAAATAGATACACATAGACCTGCTCTTAACATTGTTATGACGGCAAATATTTAGAGAATAAAGGAGTCAAATTGCTTAGCATTTCAGTTGGAATCAGCAGACTTTCTAAGGCTGGGATTAATTTGAAGAAATTTACTAGCAGCGTTGTGGCAGATAAAACAGTTTGCTTATTTCACACTTGTATGGCCACCTGCTACGAACTGTTTGTTCAGTTTCAACTTCTTTAATTAAAATCAACATAAACCAGATTGAAAACATCCCAAGAAGGGGATGGTTGATTTGCTGGAGGATATTGCAGAAGACATGCCAAAGTGGTTAAAAACGCTTTCTCCTTTGAATTAGTGTGCATTGCTGGGTGTATGTGAACACTGTTGCATCTAATTCTCTGGATGACCGTATGTGTGCTGTGCTGTGAGTGTCTGTGTGTGCTGTGACATATAAACATTGTGACTGACTATGATGCAGTGTGTAATGCTCTCATTGTGCATCTTGTGCTGCGTGCGAGTCTGTGTAGTGCTGGAATGTCTGTATATGGTTTGGGACTATGATGCACTAAAATGGATTATTTGCTTGTAACGAAAACCAATGCTAATGCTTAGGAGGTTACATTAGCGTCAGATGATCAAACCACTGTAGGAACATTACTTGATCTTTCCAACCCACCAGGAGGTTGGTCACTATATGCACCGTTATCCCAGTTGTACAGATGAGGGAACTGAGATGTACAGAGGTCTCTTCATTCTTGCTCCTAGACAGCAGGCATGTTCTAGACTGCAGGGTATTTAAGGTGAGGATGCAGCATCCAAAAGTTAACACACTGGTGGTTTGTGTAGCCGGGTTTGGGCTGCAACAACTAGTGCCTGGGACCACTTGTGCTTTTTGTCCCACCCCACCTGCCATCTCCTCCCTGCCCCATCGTGGACTCTGCCAGCCCCTGGAGCAGACATGCTCATTTCAGACCGACGCTCCTGTTTGGCTCCAGGAAAGATGCTGATTTTTTTAACCAGGTTTCTCCTTCTGGCCCTGCAGCACTTGCCTTTCATTGGCGCTGTACGGCTCTGTGCAGCTCTGAAGCTAGCCGTTTCAGGTGTTCTGTAGTACCCATGCGTCTGATGGACTGAAGAGAGGACGGCTCCCATTGCTGGAGAAGTCCGCTTATGCAGGAGGGGTCAGTGCTTGTTGCTATCTGGTGACTGTGTCTCAGCCCTCTCATCCTTCAGCCCCTCTTCGTGAAGGCCAGTCTGCTGTATTTTCCTTTGACACGCTCGCTTGCAAAGCAAGGACCCGCAATGCCTGCTCAGCCCTGAACTCTCTTATGCTGCTAGGGGCGAGCAAGGTACCATGTATCGGCTCCTTTGTTGAGCTGATTAGAGGCCTCCTCCAACAAACATCAAAGCTTCAATTAACACGGGCCGCTTGCAGCCCTCTTGCAGAACTCTGATAAGAATAGAATTTTCCCTTGGAAAATGGATTTTGATTTAGTTGCGTGTACCGCTCAGTAAATGACCTACTCTCTACAGTGGCAGAGCGATTCCGGGGACAATTAGGGTGCTCACTGGGAACCGGTTATCTGAAGCCAGCAGCCACGCTGCTATTTAGCTGCCTAATATCCTGATGGGAGGGGCAACAAAGTTTAAAAACTGCCTCTCCTTTCACCCCCTTTGGAATCTGCAGGCGGAGTCTTTGTTTCTGGGTGGCTTTTCATTCAAAGGTTTTTCCTCCCCACATTTGTGTGTGGCCATTTGCAGCTCAGTAGCGCTGAGCACAAAAGGTGGGCTTGGCTGGGACGTGGGAAACCTTAACATGAGCTCCACGCTCTATTCCCTTGTGTCGCTCGCCATTGGGGCCCTGGAATGGGAGCTATTGAGCAGTGATGAACTGCAGGAAGGGCCGGACTCTTTCCCTCCCATGCTGTGCCAGGGGTCTGCTGTGTGGCCAGGGATGGAGGGTGGGAAATGGACATCGGCAGTTCGGGATTGAAGAGACCTCTGAGGGCTTGGTCAGCAAAGGTTGCTGGACTGGCAGAGCCGTGAGCCTCACTATCCACAGGCCATGTTCATGTTACCCATTGCTGATGGCACTTTCCCTGTGTAGACAAGCATGTAGAGAGTTGAGTCTGTCCCCCGGGCAGGCCAGGGCCCTGCTCCTACCCACTCCGGCTGAGGACGTACCACGGAGTATAACACTGCAATTGGTCTTCTCCAAAAGGCCAAGAAATAGCCACTCTGCCTTGCACAGACGGGGTGCTGAGTCCTGGGTCCTCCCCTGTCTGGTTGTTGGGCAGGCCAGGAGGTAGCACAGGTAAGCTCTGGGCCGTCGGGAGGGGAAAGCTACATGTTTGTTTTTCCCAGGCCCACAGTCTGGTCTAGCTCCAAGGCTGTTCCAGGCTCCCCCTCATCCCTTCTGTCGGTCTTACAACTGCACTAAGTCACAGGCATTAGCAGGCGGGTCCTCTGGGATTCACTGGGGTCGGACTGTCCGGGGTGGGAGTCAGGACTCTACTCCTGCCTTTGCCACTGAGTCACTCTGGGTGGCCTTGAGCAAGTCCCTTACCCTCCCTGGGCCTCACTTTCTCCACCTGCGAAACGGATGCGGCTGTTGGCCCAGCAGAGTCAAACTCGTCAGCATGTGCTCAGCCTTCCCTGCCTTCTTTAATTAACATCTGCAAAGAGCTTCGTGGGTGAGAGACCCACAGAGGGCAGCAGCGCTTTGATAGTCAGCACAACTTGGGTGACACAAAGTGTGTTTGCAGGGTTCGGGGTGTGGCTGGGACCTGGCTAGAAAGGGAGGGGCATGTCACGGGTACTGTACGGCATTATTACTGCACTGGGAAAGGGGCAGTGCGCTGGGGTTACACAGCCTTGTATGTTGGGGCAGGGTTTGGAAGAGGAAAATACACCATGAACTTGGCTATCCAAACCTCCAGTACCTGCATCTTCCTAACAAACTGCTTGCCCCATCCCCCTCTATTGACTCCCATTTATCCAAACAATTCTGGGGTGGCCCAAGCCGGTTGGCTGAATGAGATCCTGCCATAGAGCTCCCCTGTCCCCCGGGGCTGGATGCGTAGGGATAGACTTGTAATCCCCTGAAGAGCCCGGTGTAGGATGTTACACAATAGCATCTCAATGGAGGATATAAAGACACTTAGGGAACCTCTGCATGTAATTCATCCAACTGCCTGCATCTCCCATTCCGAGGCAGAGGAAACAATAGCAAACTCACAGCGCAGAAAGTTAATATGGAGCCAGACAAGCATTTTAATAACTGGAAAGGTGAAGAAAACCCCACCTCCCAGTCTCTGTGCTGGCTCTTGCCAGCTCTCGCTCCTGAGAGCCTGGGAGGCCCAAAATGCCATGATAGTATTGATTCAATTATTCTCTACAATGTAATACTCTGCATTTGTGTGATAGCAACAAACAGAGTTGAAAGACGTACAAAAATAAATGATCTGAAAGTTAATATGGCTGAATGAACAGCTCTGAATACAAGGAGAGAGAGGTTTGGTTTTACATTGTTAAATCAATAACGTGCAGAACAATGTCCTAACTTTCTCCAGAGACCTGGAGAGGACCCGCCTGAATCGATCACTATGCAAATTAATTGAATTCATGAAATCCACATTGCTAGGTAATTGATGCTTCTTATAATTACCTCCGACTTATGAGCTTTTAGGGGATTGCATTGATTCCGGCACACAGAGCGAGGCCGGGTTCCTGGAAATGCAGATGCTGTGCCTGAGGTTGAAGGCTGGGTCAAGAGGTGGCAGTGGCAGCAGCAGCAGTATTTGAGGACACTTTGGGGGCACTATTGCACCTATAACAAGCCATGGCTGCCTCCTGAGGCTCTCCACAGGTGGCTCCCTTAGGGAATAGCATGAGTGCACAGAGCGTTGATTTGCGGTAGCACGCTAGTCAGATACGTATCATGGCCAAAACTCCCTCCTAGATCCTGGAGTGATGGGTGCCTTAGAAAAAAACCAAGAGGAGTAAATGAATACTGGATTCCTCCTCTGCCAACCCAATGCTACAACCCAGGAGCTGAGCTTTGAGAAGATGCATCTGATCACGCTGAACTAGCTGGCGCAGGAAGTTCTGTGCCAGGGACGGGGTCAGAGGTGAGGCTGTGGTGTCTGATCCTAGAGCTCTCGTGGTTAATGCAATGTCTCGCAGCACACTTCTGTTGCTGTGCCAAATACCAGGTTGTGAAGGGTCGGTTCTCCGTCAGCCAGACAGCGATGCTCAAGAGATACTAGTCCCATGGGGTGAGGAGGCCAGGGTGCTGGTAATGGTATAAGGGCTTGTGAAAGCTTTAACACATCCCAGGAGAATGCTCCCGGGGATGCACCACCTCTGCTGAGGTCCCCTTCACGCTCAGAGTGCTCGTCGCTGTGGGGAAGCTGTTGCGGTGAGCAGACAGGTTCTGAATTGGTGCCGGCGAAATGGAGCCCACAAGATATGGCGGAATTATATTCTGTCTCACGGGGCTGGGAGGAGGTCAGTTCTCTCATACCCAGAGGCGCTGGTTCAGCTTGCGTTATGGCACACGCTCACCCCTAGGAAATCAATGACCCATGCAACATCTGCTTTTCAGGGAGCTTCTTAACCCAGTGACCCTGCTGCAGGGTAACACGGCTGGATCCACAGGTGTCTGCTTCTCTTTGTTCCTGAAAATTAATAGAGACAGAAGCAGAAGGCAAAGCCAGTGGGAAGGGGCAGCGTTTTCAGCCAGGATTCTTCATCTGCAGCAGGTCAGTGGCTCATGGGGCTAAATAGATTTTTTTTTTTTTTGGACCCTCTTTATATCCCACATTTTATAGGGGCATGGACATGGGCCTGACCCAGCTGAATACATTTCACCTCATTTAGGGGACAAGAGCCAGGCTGCAGAAGGCAGCAGGATGGTGGTAGAGGGGAAACTGGAATTTTTAGAGGTTTAATTTTTTTAAAGTTATTCAAAATCACTGCCTGTCAGTCAAGGTGCAACCTGGTGTGTGGTAGCCTGAAGGGCACTCTTATAGTCATGTACATAGCTTTTTTTATAGTAGGACCTACAATAACAGAGCCAGTTTTGATATGTGTATGATGTCTACTGGCTTGAAAGATCACTTTAAAGAAAAAGCTACTTTTTCTAAGGCAGGTCACAATGTGGAGCCCAGCCCTGCTCTGCAAAGAGGCCTCATTACCTAGCAGAGCAACCTTTGGTCTGTTGAAAGCTGTGTGTGTGAGACACTTTCACTTCATTAGTATTCCTTGTGCTACGCACATGTGATTGTTAGGACGAGCGACTTTCAAAAGCAGAATGGAATCGCTGCAGAAATAACAAGGACCAATTTCTCTTTTATAAGTTTGTTCTTCTCATTCAGGCTGCTGGCTGTTATCTGAACAATACGCGGAACTGCAAGGGGAAAATAGAAAAGGCCCAGTTCCAATCCCCCATTCCATAAGAGGGAGTTGTGTGTATGACTCTCTCCAGTGGAATTGGAGGCTTTGTATGCAGAGACTAGCTGAGCTCAGGAGTGTTCTTCAGGGGAGAAGAAAGACTTGTCTCCCTCAGCACACATGCAATCGCACCACAACACACATCTGGAACGGGCACAGCTGGATAGCACTGCCCCCTTTTTCAAAGGATCCACTCTGCTATTGTATGGCTCAAAAGACCTCTCCAGAGGTTTTCAATCTGTGGACTTCGCTTTGATAGTGAATGCATTCAAACTTAACCATGCCAGGAAAGAAAGGGAACTGGTTTAAACAGGGCCTGATTTTTTTTTTCCTTGGCGTGCCAAGCGGTTCCTGACTGGTCGACCAGAACAAAGATCACAGAGCTACCTGCGCTGTCTGGGGCTTTCATTTTAAACAGCCACAAGAGTTTTCATTTGGGATTATTGCTTTTATCGAAGGAAAAGCAGCAGAATGCAGTCAAGCCTAAAACAAAGACGGTAAATCACTAATGGACATCAGTGCTCTCGTTAGAAACAAATTTGTCACATGTCAATACAGAAGGAAAAAAGTAATTGATCCCAGCATTACACAGTCCTGCTATTTATATAGGGCCAGAGGTGCTGCTTGGCAGATGTGTATGACATGGGGTCCCTGCCCCAACGATCTTCAGCTGCTGTAAATTGGCAGAGCTCCATTGATAGCAGTGGAGCAACAACAGTTTACAGCAATGGAGGCGCTGCCTCTTTGCTGGCCCAGTCTTTGACCTGTGAGGAGTCCCTTTGCTTGGTAGTGGGATTTCCCACCTGAGTGAGGTTGGCAGGCTCAGGACATAATTTAGACAGACCATGTAAATGAGTGTAGAGAGGAAGAGACATGGGGCAAGGATGGCGAACGGCTCTCAGGAGAGCGTTCTGCACGAAGCATTCTGGTCACTTGTCTGGCCACACTTGCACTGTTTATATAGCGTATCTGGTGTTACATTGTATGACATGGGGCAAGTGAGGGACAGCCCTTGGGAACCCTCTGTTAGGAGCATCGTGCAGCACCTTGCACTAACATCTCAGTCCAAAGATGGACATTTTGATGTTTTCTCTGGTTGTTAATACACCGGAGGGGCAGAATTCCACCCTGTTAGTGCCCTTCAGGGAGAGACCGGTTAGTTCCTGCTGACTGTGCGTGTGTGTGCACGCTTCATTAGATCCCACCTTGAATCCTTCAGTGCTAGGGCATGGTCTAGTGCGTAGGGCACTGAACTGGGAGTCCGGGGATGTGGATTCAATTCCCAGCTCTGCCACTGACCCGCTGAGTGACCTTGGTTCAGTCACTTCACCCTCCCTCTCTGCCTCAGTTTCTCCTCTCACCTGTGCCAGTCTTGTCTATTTAAATGGGCCATCTTTGTGTGTCTGTACAGTACCTAGCACAGTGGGGCACCTTGGCCTCAGCTGAAACTTGTAAGTGCTACCATGATAGAACCAATACTAAGGAATGTAGGGCAGGGAAGAGGGGAGCACCCTGGGGCAGTGCTAGGGCCTGGTGCAAAATGCTGCTTGGGAAGGAACCCTAGGTGCAGCAAAGTGCAGGGACAAGCCTTTGGCACTATTTGTGTTTCCATAGTGCCTAGGAGAACTGGTCGTGGACCAATGCCCCCTTGCAGTTCATCTGCTGCCGCTCCTGTAGTGTTACTCTGGAGTTGCCTTTCCCTTCATAAACACAGCCCCTGTCATTCTGGCGCCGATGAATGAGCCACTGTTGTCTGGAATTGGCTGGGGACTCCATGCTCCCGTGAAGCGCCCAAGGACCACAGTGATGGCCAGTAGGGACGTACCTTTAATAGGCAGGTCAACTTTGGAATGCACTTCGGGATTCTGCAGGATGACAGGCACTAGAGAAACAAGCATGGTGGCTGTTCCCCAGGGGCTGGGAATGAGTGTGTGCCCTACCCCCCCCCCACACAGCCATCCCCGGGAGCTTGTGTGGTGGGGGCTGGCGGGGCGAGCATGGCCCTGGGTGTGTCTGGCTCTGCAGTGGCTGTCCGGTGCCAGGTGTCCGTTTGTTAGCCTTCCTGACAAATGGCTGCAAGGGAACAGGTTTTATCGAAAGGGATAACAGGCTTACACAGCACATTATTTAAGAAAAAGGGACAGGCAATTGAGCTTTGCAGACTAATTAGATTAAGTTGATGAGCTCATCAGTAATGTGTGTAATTAAGATCAGGAGCTAATTGTGGGCTGTTTTGGTGCCTTACATTAACCTAGTTGTCCCTGGCAAAGCATAGCGTGGTGGGGATGAACGGGAGGCATCAGGGCTTTGTGTGGCGATCAAAGGGAGCTGTCCAGCCATCTTTCTAACCAAGCACGGTGAAGGCTGCATGGAACCATGGTGTAGCAAAGAGAACAAGTGACTGGGAATCGGGACACCTGGGTTCCATTTCCTGGTGCTTCCCACGACTCAGCATGTGACTGTAGGAAGTTGCTTCCCCTCTGACTCAATTTCATTCTGTATAAAACGCCGTAATAACATCTATGCTCTGCATGAGGCTTAATTAACAAGTGTTTGCAAAGCGCGTTGAGATCTTGAAATGAAAAGCGCTAGAGGGAGGCAAAGTGCTCACTACTGTAACATTACCAGGGGGGACAGATCCTGGGAAACCTCTCCTCTTGCAGGCCCCCGTGAGGATAATGTACTCCCAGCACTGAATAGCTGGGCCTGCAGAGTGAGACCTTTTACCCCGGCTCCTGAGCAAGGGAAAAGCCCTTTCCTTTGAGCAGCTACAGAAAGATGGAGGAGATGTTTTATAGGGATGAAAGAGGCCTGTTTGTCAGAGGTTGTTGGACCCACATCTGCTCTTTCCTTCTAAACCACACTATAAACGCCTTAAATTGATGTCTTGGTGCTGATGTCCTTCGAGGAGGTGTCAGGTTTTTTCACCCCCTTTTCCTCGCGTGCAGGGAACCAGCTGGGTTGGAAAGGCTAGCTGGAACAGGCAGGGTTGGCAGATTTTCACACACTGCAAATCCAAACCACAGCTCTTACCCCAGGCTTGTCTACACCCCTATCATGGGTGTTTTTTTATCTTATTTCTTAGTATCTTTTCCTCAAGTGACCAAGGTGCCAGATGAAACATAAGTCTCTATTCACACTAGCTGTGTGAAACTAGCAAGGTTTGGTTTGTGGGTGTTCGCAGAAATATTTCTGCCATTTTTCAACCTCCTTCAACCCCCATTTTGCTTTATTTGCTTTTTCTGAAAAAGAAAATTGGTTATGTTTTTAAAACTCAAACTTGCAGCCGCTGACTTGCCCTCTGTTTTGAAAACAACCGTCACTCCGAAGAGCTAGCTCTGTCCTCATTCAGAACCCGGTGTGATTTTGTTTGAAAACTGGAGGGAGCTCAGCTGAATCTCCACACAAATGGGTCTGTTGTTGAGTTTGTAACAAAATGTGAAAAAACTTGAATTTCAATTCATTTTGCACATTTCCTGTGAACATTTCCTGCATCTCCACAACAGGATGTCTGGACAGTGACAGGGCAATACTATAGCATGGCTCCCATGTAGTCTTTTAACTCGACCTGCTAGCTACACACTCCTTTATCTTCTCTAGGATTTGACCTCGAGTTAGTTAACTTGAGTTAAGAACACACATTTTTTTCCCCTAACGATGACACAGTCCTAGTGAGAGACTGGATGAATTCATCCAAGAGAAAGTAAAGCGGTGATTTTCAAGGTCTCCAAGTATGTAGGTGGGGGTGTGATTTCTGATAGTAGAGGGCTGTTCAATGTAGCCGGAAAAGGCAGAACAGGGTCCGGTGCCTGGAAGCTGAAGCTAGAAAATTCAGATGAGAAATAAGGTGCACATTTAACAGTGATGCTAAGTTATCCATTGAAACAGTTTACTAGGGACCTGGCCGAGTCTCCATCCCTTGGCATCTAAATCAAGACTGGAGGTATTTTTAACAGGTATACTATAGCTCAAACATAAGTTCTGAGCTTGATGCAGAAATTACTGGGTGAGGTTCTGAAGCCCGTGTTGTGCAGGAGTCAGCCTAGATGATCATAATGGGCCCTTCTGGCCCTATAAATAGATGAGTTCCCAGGGCAGTGCTTTAACCACAAGACCATCCCTTCATATCCCTCACTTCCTGGTCTCGCCTCCGTGACAAATGTTCTAGAGTCAGCGGGTAAGTTCATTTTCCAGTGCACACTCAGTGCTTGGCCCTTGTGTTGCAAGATCCAAAAAACGGGGGCTATCTAGAATATTTCTGCTGTGAGGATCTCCATAGGGTGACCAGTAAGTGTGAAAAATCGGGACAAGGGGTGGGGGTAACAGGTGCCTATATAAGACAAACCCCCAAATATCGGGACATCTGGTCACCCTAGATCTCCAGCCGGTGAAATACTTGTCCAGCTGCTGTCGCATTGAAAGCTCTCCGAGGTTCAAACAACCCATGTGACCAATTGTGGGGAAACACGAACTTTAGGGTGATACTTATCAATGGCTTCAGAGCTCTAACCCCTCCTCCTTACTTCCAAGTGAGATCAAAGCCTCTCCCCCTTCTTTGCTGGGTGGATGTGAAAGGAATGTGTGGATGGGAAGTGGATTTGAATTGAAGCACTTTCTATCAGGGGTTGGAATCTTTCTTTCGCAGGCGTCAATGTGGTGTCTACATGCCGGAATGAGCAGGTTCAGATACAATAAAAACCCAACGTGAGTCCAAATCTTACAGGAATCCAAAAGACAAACGGCAGGTAGAAAAGGCTGAAAGGAAATACAAAGAGATTTGTGCAAAGCAGAAGGAATAAAAAAGTGAGCGGGATGGGATAGATGTGAAGCTATAAAGAGGAAAAATAACCCCAACTTCTGAAGCAATAGTAGAAATTGCTTGTTCTGGAGAAATTGTCTGAGATAATATTTAAGATTTATCAATATAGATATAGTGCTTAACAAGACAGACAATTTTCCCTGTGTCATGGCAGCTGGAGTTGCCAATACAGCCTCTTTACTGCTTTTATCCTCGCTCTCTTGTATTTCATATCTGATCTTTTTTCTTCTCTCCTGCATCAATGTCTTTTCTCTTGTTCTCTCTCTTTATTCTCCTCACTTGGCTCTTTTTTCTTCCCCTATCTCATCTCCCTAACCCTTCTCTTCTCTCTTGACTAAATTGGTGCTCTGCAGAATCATTTTTTGGCCCTTTAAAACCTCTTTAGGTCCCATTTCAGAGCCCTTGGTTCAGCTCTCCTTTCAGGAAAGGGGGTTCTGTTCTATGCTGTGCCGCAATTAATTTTCCTCATTGTCTCCGGTGCTGTTCCTCGCTGCCATGTCTGTTCCTTCTGCGGCATGCCCCCCTCCTTCCACTTTGGGCTCATTTTCTCACTGTCTCCAAGGTTACACAAACTAGTTTCCTAGCCATTCCTGAGTTCCCAGCTCACATTCCCCCTAACCACCTCTTATTCTGCATTTGGATTCTTGTTTATTTCTGATTGCTGTTCTTTCATGGCCTTTCTGGCTAAAACCCAGGCTAGTATCTGTTTTAAAACCTGAGGCATCCTCTATTTGGAGACAGTCTATTCCAGCTGGCTGAAGGGAAGGGATGACTTAATCAGTCTCTTCCGTCTTTACCTTACAAAAACCGATGCCCGCCTGGGACATGATGGAATGGCCCAGAAAGCCTCTGGACATCCAAAGACAATCCTCAACGAGGAACATCTAATAGCTAGAGGAGCCTTCATGACTAAGGCACTGGTCTGGGACTCCAGAGACCCAGCTTTAATTCCTGGCTCCACCAAAGACTGTGTTCTTGGGCAAGTCACTTAATTTCCCTGGGCCGCAGTTCCCCATTTGTACAATGGTGATGCCATCCCCCAGTGTCGGTGTGTGTGTTGTCAGGGTGTGTTTGAGACGCTCCCATACCTAGAGAGTTAGAACTTCCTAACATGCCTACGGGTGGGTCAGACTTGGATGCACGGTCCAGTGTTGAGTGGAGCTTTTGGCATTTGCAGGACATGGCCTCTGCAGGAGACAGCTGTGAGAACTGGGAGATTTTCACCTTATCAGAGTAATTTTGATTGAGGAACGATTTTCCTCCATGCAGAGACAACGCCCACCTGGGATTGACCTCACCTAGGACTGCGGGCAGCAAACGAGGGGAAGGATACGTGAAGCGAGGTGTGTGTGTGTGTGTGTGTGTGTGTGTGTGTGTGTGTGTGTAGCCCTAGCCGGCCAGTCTGGTATCACCTGTGTGACCGGGATACCTGTTCTTAGGTATGTGGCAAGAGACTCTCTAGAGATCCGTCTGGCTCGTGCCACCCATCGGCGCACAGCAGGTCTTGTCTCCGCTATGGGTAGCACAGAACACTGTCCACACAGCACCGAGCCAGGTGGGTGGGTCCTGACTGCAGCCCCTGCATGCTCTTGTCATACAGATAATACATATTAATTATCAACCTACTGATGCCAAAGCATGTGTGCGAGTGAAGTGGAAATGAGAAATCTGTCTGTTCCTGGGATCCAGGTATGTCACACCAACGCCCCTGTGGGAACATCGGCAGAGCAACCGGGACCCGGGTAAGAAGAGTGGGTAGAGGGGTGAGAAGGACTTTTCTATATTACATGAACTCTGGCTCCCATCTCAGAGTTAAATTTTACTGGGCAAGGTGGTGAATGCAGGCAGGACAACCCAAGACAGATTGGTGCTAGCCCTGGGAATCCCTAAAACACGACAGACCCCAGATGCCATTCCTAGTGGGTACAGGGATCCAGTTCTGGTCCTACTACTGAGTGAGGCTGTGCCCAGAGCCCACTCCATGAAAAGCCTTTTGGTCTTTTGTCTTTAGAGTGAAGTTTAGTGCTAGGAAGAGGCATCAGATTCAGTATCACCAACCCCAGATGTTCAAAAATCGAGTCAGGCCCTCCAAAGTCTTGAGTGGCTTACAAATCATGAGATTAAATTATAACGGTGAGGTTCTCATTTGACTTTTGATTTCTGAATCTCTGGGGTGCACTCAGGTCCCGTTTTCAAACATCTCCCCATAACCATGAGGACTAGAACAAAATCACTTTTTCTCAAATGAAAGCTGAGATTCTTACATAATCACATGACTCCAAGGAGCAGGGGCTTGACTAAAACCCTCCAATCTTGCAAGGCGCGGATACAATTGTGAGATCTGGCAGCACTGCACATCTTCTGAATGAGATCGAAGGCGTCTGTTTATCTGTAAAGCAGAAGCAGCACAAGCCTCCCTGTCCATGCTCCTGCCTATGTCCCTCTCTGCTACCCTATGCAATAGTGGCATTTAACCAAAGCCTTTTTAACATCCAGTACTGGTCCACCTGACTTCATCTGTCTGTTCCCAGCTGGAAATTTCGTTTCCTTTTGCACTAAGTAGTAGTACTTGGCACTTAGGTGACACTTTATATTTTCAAGGTACTGTCTAAAATGTCTAGGCATGAGAGGAGTTCTCTCTGTGTGGCCCATTCACTCCTTGGCCTCTCTGCTTACAGGTGGTATCAATCTTTTGTGGTCTGTTTCTCTGTACTGTGTAGCATCTTCACAGCCCCCTGTGCGGAAGGGCAGTGCTGTTATCCTGATGTGACAGATGGGGAAAGGAGGCTTAAACTGCAGCAAGGGAGGTTGAGGTTGGACATTAGGAAAAAGTTCCTAACTGTCAGGGTGGTTAAACACTGGAATAAACTGCCTAGGGAGGTTGTGGAATCTCCATCTCTGGAGATATTTAAGAGTAGGTTAGATAAATGTCTGTCAGGGATGGTCTAGACAGTATTTGGTCCTGGGCAGGGGCAGGGGACTGGACTCGATGACCTCTCGAGGTCCCTTCCAGTCCTAGAATCTATGAAAGGCTATGTTCATGGTGCAATGAAACCCTTGCAGCTGGCCTGTGCTGGCTGACAGGCTCACGGGGCTTGGACAGCAGGGCTATAAAATTACAATGTAGATGTTTGGGCTTGAGCCCAGGCTCTGAGACCCCATGAGGGTGTAGAGATAAATGCTTCAGTCTCTTCCCTGGGGCCTTTCAGTTGTGGTTACAGCCTGAAAAGTGACTATAAAACAACCTGTATTGAGGAGCCTGGCTTCTCTCTGTAAAAGGGCGCTGAGTGGGGACCATGGGCAGATGTTTGTAGGTCACACTGTTCATTTTTCGATAGAGTTTATTGTCCTCCTGTTTGTTTAAATTGAGAACTTAATTGTGCTGTCCCGTTCATGATGCTGGGTGACATCACCCAGCGACTTTCGCCTGTGAGCAGTGGTGTCCTTGCACAGCTGTCGTCTTGCACTAGGCCTGCCTTCTAACCAAGCACCCTGCAGTTTGATGGGGTCCCTGGCGTGCAGGGATCTGTCTGCGCAGAGCTCACGGCTGCTCCAGGGTCCTAGCAAGGATTCTCTCCGATGGACTCGCAGCCCTTCATCCAAACACCTCTGCTGCTAATCCCCAAACAGCCCCTCACCTGCGCTCACCCCTCCATTGCTAGTCCTCTGTGCAGCTGGCTGGAGAGGCTGACCAGCTCGGATGCTGTACGGCTACCGAGTGGGAGGCTGTGGCTGCAGTTTATCACTCCACAGGACTTCCTGGAGTTAAACAGGCATTCAGGTGGCAAATCCAAGGCAACCAGCACCTTGGAGTTTAAGTGTCTTCTGGTTTAAAACCCCAAACCCATCAACGGGGCTGAGAAGCATTTGCAGCAGGGAATTTGGACCCAGTCATTAAGGTTGCAGGCCCAACTAAGGGGCTGGGTCTGTGACAACTGTCTTCTCAGCCTCTCAAATTTATTGTGTGGTCAAAAGATGGCAGTACTGCACTGACTCAGCGTGCTGCAAGGTGGGTTTGAAAGGCAGCTTTCAAAGCAGTGAGCCATGATCGCAGGCCAGGCTGCTGAGGCAGGGCTGGGAAGAACAGTATCTTCCTTCTGCACTCCAGTAGTTCACAATGCAGCCTGCTTTAGGGCTACTGTCTAGGTGCTGGCCTCATCTGCATGGATGGCATGTTACTCAGGGGCCTGGACCGTGACTGGAGCATGGTGCAGTCATCAACTATTAATCTCTTGCACTTGAAGAAATGTTGTTTCCTTTTGCTTCTGTTTTTCATGTGTTTGCACTGAACGGATTGAAAAGTCATAGAATGATTAAAAGAACCACCCACCCCTGGAATCCTTTATTCCCCGTGGCAGCAGCCGGCCCTTAGATGTGATGGGTGCCCTACCTAGATTGGACAGATGGGAGGGATGGGGTCATATCTTCAAAAGCATGCGAGTGACTTTAGTCTGTATTCCATTTAAAGTCAGTGGGATTCAGGCTCCTGAGTGTCTAGGTCACTTTTAAAAATGGGGCTTAGTGGCTTTTGGAAAATGTCTCCTTTGCCTGTATATTCCTTCCTGTATAGCTTTGTGCAAACTAATTGTCAACCCGCAGCCCCTGCAAGGAAGATAAAGTAGTATCCTCCCTGTTCGTCAGAGATGTGAAGTTATTCAAGGGCAGGAAAAGTCGTCGTCAGAGTGGGGTTTACAACTCAGGGATTCCTGGCTCCCAGGCCTGTGCTCAGGCCACGCCTCTCTCTAAAACCAGGCTATTACAAGGAAACAAGTAGATATGGCCAGATGTTTGACAGGTTTGGGTTCTGTGCGCCCCGTGGGGGCCCCATGCCCCGAGCAAGCATGGGTCAGCTCTGTGGGAGGTACAGGAACAGATGGAGTCAAAGATCAACTCCACAAACTCCGATTGTCCCTTGGGAAATAAATGACCCCTCTTCCACTCCTTCAAGGGCATCTCCAGGCCGGAGAGGGGCTGGCTTCCAGCCATTACTGCCCGGCCACTGAGCTTTTCACCTTTCTTTATTTCATAAATTAAAATATTGATGTGGCTTCACTCATGCACGCGAGAGCCAGACGGCGCTGGTGGCTTCAGGGCAAATGGTAATAGGAGTTTCCTTTATACTTGGAGCCTGGTACGGACTAGAACCAGGTATAACATAGGCAGGTGCCTTTTAAGCTCCTCCAACCCCAATGCAACATGCCTCAGTCCTGCACTAGAGCACTGGTTTATATTCCCAGTCCTGCCCCGCCAGATACACAGCTCTGCCAATGCCCCTCAGCCCAGTCCTGGGCCCCTTTCATGCACAGCTCAGCCAATGCCGCTTAATCCCAACGTGCAGCATTTCCAGCTCGGCCAATGCACCGTATTCTGCAGCTGGGTCACCAGGACTCTTCCCAGGCAGACGCTGCCAATCAGTCCAGCTATTCCGGACTGTGAGGTAGCAATATATGAGCAAAAGACTCACCCAGTTCCTCCTCACTTGCCACCCGAGTCAGGATTTGATCCCAGGTCTCCAGCTGAGAATGGCTTGGCCAGATGCATCCTTGGTGCAGGCTGAGGAGCCAGATAGCACCTCCTCTGGCCGTGGTGGCCTGGGGTGTGTTGGGATGCTCCGCGGGGGTTGATTTGCTCAGTGGTTTTGGTCCAGCTCCGATATCTCATTCTCCTCACCCAGCGCCCAGGTATGCAGGGATATTAGGTTACCATGGTGATTAGTGCTCGTGCCGCAGAAGTTGGCAGAGTCAGGCTGCCCTTGTGAGTCTTCCCAGTGGATGGACGGGCGTGTGCTTGGAATAACACGCTGGCATCTCGCCTCCTTCCATTCGCTGCTCCCTTTTCTCAAACTTGTTAGGCCATGTGAGCTGACACCAGCTACGCCTGTCAGAATCCAATGAGTTGATGAGCTGGAAACTGGTTATTAAGTATAATAACAGTTGTTGGTTTTAACAGTTCTGTGTGTAAGTGCCTAAGTGACAGGTGACTGACTCAAGCCATCAGGCCAGGCTGCATTTAAGCGGCTGATTGCTGGGGCTTTCACAGACTGGTTTCTTTAGCCAACTTTCCAGCAGACCGAGCCCAAAGCGCCCAGCCAGAGACTTGGACAGCTGGGGGCGGAGGGGGGGAAGAAAGATGATTTTTGGGAAGTCCATAAAGCGAAGTTCAAGGAACTGATCTGATGTGATTAGCAAGGTCCCGGTCACTCAGCTTAATTCCCAGTGCTCCTCCCTACCTTTGAGAGTCCTAACCTCGCACCGAGAAGTGCTGCTTCCCTGGGATAGCTCTCTTCCAGGACCTCTTGCTCCAATGTCCCCCCCGCCCCCAGTCAGCGTGTCCTGAATGTCATTTACCGAATGTCGCTTTGATTACCTGTGTCCAACATCCCTCCCGCACTTCAGAGACTGGCTACGCTCTCAAAGGGCAGGAGGGTCAATCGTGGGCGTCCCAGGTAACACGTAAATGTGCTACATCTCCAAGGTGATACTAGGGGAAGTGGATGGCTTGTGGGGTGGGGCTGTGACTGGTGGAGGGATATGAAATCTCTCACCTTGGCTGACAGAACTGACTGATCACAGCTGGTCAGTGGGCCTGCGTGAGAGGGCTGACGTGCTCGATTCAGTTTCTAGCAGCCCATGCTACATTTTACTTCCTGATGGGCAGTCTCAGCTTGCAGGGCAAATATTACAGAGACTGATCAGCTTTCTCCCCCCGACAGTCGAGGCTGGGGCACATTGGCAGGAGGCAGCGTGGGGGAATCTTGCTGAGCTGCACCTGTGCTGTGGGATGGGACCATTCACCAGCACTAAAGTTCACGTCAGCCATTGATGGATGGCTTATTTCCAGACCCACAGCAAGGGAGGGTCTGTGTTTTTAAAGCAGAGAATGAGGAGGGACCATGAGGTGTCCTCCTGGCTAGTTCCCCCTCCCACCAGCACGAGAGAGAGAAGAAATTGCTACTTCCCCATGGGGCGCATCCAGAGACCACAGGGATTGAAAGGAAAGATTTCTCTCTCGCTCGCTCGCTCTTTTGAAGGAGATAATTTGGAGTAAAGAAGAGTTTATACAGATCTGATTCTCCCTATCTCAGAAGAACACACTTTCCTTTCCCTGGCTGCAAATCAACAGGATGCATTCCTGGGAAAGATCATCACGAAAGAAATGGATTTTCCCCCTACTGCTTTGCCATTTTTGCTTGTATTTGTGACAGTCAGACTGGTGGGCTGTGAACTTTAAGGAGTGATTTCTGTTCTTCTCTCTCCTCCGACATGTGGACAGCAGGGCCGGGAACCTGAATAACCAAACAGAGCGAGCTTAACACACTTAGGGAGAAAGCTGAGCCCCCTTCAAGATCCAGTTGCAAAATACTTTCCTTTAAGTTTACAGTAATAAGTGGTGATCAATGCAAGAGACAAGCCACCTGGAGAGGGGGTTTCAGGGCTGGGAATGAGCTTTCCATTTAAACTGACGAGGCTAATGATTGGACAACACCGACAAGTACTAAACAAGGACTAGCACCAAAGTGCAGCAGATCTCTGGGGCCATGTATATTGCCACACGCGTCTGTAGAGTGCCTAGAGCCCTGACCATCTGGCACTGTGGCATGGCTACGTTCCCATGGCAGGGATCGCAGCACGAGAGCGCGGCTGACGTCAGCAGAGCCCCGAGCAGAAGTCGAGCCCCAGGGTTCACAGTTGGGGCTGTTTCATGTTACATCTGGCCTGAATCACGGTCTTTGCTCCACATCCTGAGCAGACTGTCCGCCGGGGGGCTGCTCCCAATCCTGTGTCTTCAAATGACCCCTGTGCTCCCTTCCTCCTCCCCTAACTATGTGCATCCGGCGTGTTTGTCACATCACTTTCTCTTCATTCCCGCCCTGACT
Organism: Terrapene triunguis; assembly: GCF_002925995.2. Classification (NCBI taxonomy): domain Eukaryota; kingdom Metazoa; phylum Chordata; order Testudines; family Emydidae; genus Terrapene; species Terrapene triunguis. The sequence goes on along the minus strand of NW_020664725.1, from coordinate 16,516,472 downwards.
GGGACCTGTATTTCTCACGCCGGTCTGTTGTTTGGCACTGCCAAGCTGTGCGCCTGGCATGTGGCTGACAAGTGCAGGGCTGCTAGCACAAGGATGCCTGACTGATTATAAATCAATCAAGCCTCACAATTCACCTGCCAACCCTGAGCTGGCATTCAGGGATGGTGGAGCAGCAGGGCAGGCCATTGTCCAGGCTGCGCCAGGCTTCGCTCTACCAGGGCTATGTTCAGAATCCGGCTGGACGTCTCCTGCCGGCAGGCACACCCTCACACTGCTCAGCGAAACTCCAGCCTGTGGAAGAAGGAACGTGCTGTTCTCTGGCCTGAGACTGCCCCGTGCCTGGCTAACCTCTCCGCTGATCAGAGGTCCCTCCCTGAACTACCGTAGCAGACCAGCGTGTGACTGCCACTTACCCACCCATCCCCTGGGCTTTTGCTTCCCGTGGCTTGGCTTAGCCACAGGAGGGAGGTGCCTGCTGCAGCAGTCCTGGTGGGGCTTTGATCCTCAAGTGGCCTCCTCTGAGCGATTGCTCTGTCGCTGTTGGAACAGAGGCTTTCCTTTCATGCCCTCCGAGAGAGGGATGTGACGGGGGAGTGGCTGCCGAGTCCAGAGGCTCAGGCGTTCTGTGTGGTTTCTAAGTGGGTGATGAAGGCAGCACGTGCTGGGAGCAGGGTCTGGTTCCCCCCACCCCAAACACCTACTCTGCTGGGTAACTGACTCTTCCCCATCTTGCACTGGGACACATCGAAGTTATAGCCTGTGCTGTGTGCAGGGCTCCCCCCACAGCTCCATATTCAGCCTCGCGCTGGGATCTACGTTAGCCACATGCTGCTACGGTTTAAAAATGGTGTTTGACTGATAGCCATAGTCCGGCGGGGCTACCTTTCCCCAGGCCATATTGCTGGGCTTGAACTCAACAGAGGTGCTGAAGCTGGTGTCTGCTGTTCTAAGACAGGGAGCTGCTGGCAGGGCAGTCTCCTTCGCTTTGGAATTCTCTGCTCTGCATTAGCACCAGTCTGTTGGCCTTTAGGGTGTGTGCAAGCAAAGCCCATGTATTTGGCATCATTAAGGGGAGTGGGGAGAGCCGGTTCGCTATGTGTGTTGGTGTCTTTGTTGGATTGCACTTTTAATTACTTGCTAAAGATTCCTACAACCTGGGGTAGGAGCATCTTTATGTTAATGCCTAGAAAGCCAAATAAATCCATTGCACAGCAGCCAGGTATCTCAGAGAGGTGCGTTCTCCTTCCACTGAAGTGCCAGGCTCAGGCTGTGAGGAAGGCAGGATACCAGACCTGCTCCAGCCTTACCAACTCAATGGTCCACCACCGAGTACAAGACTTGGGGATTTGGAGTTTTGGAGAAACCCAAATATTTTTTGGCCTAGAGTCACTGGGGAAGGAGGTGTTTGCAGGGCCAGACTTAGCTAGCTTTCATGAGGTTTTGCAAGGCCTACTCTTGCTTTCCAAACTCTGCCAGTGTTTTGGTGAAATTTGGCAATTCCTGTTCCCCAGGAATGAGTTTCTGGTGGTGAAAGTTCCCTTTTTTGCTTATGGTAAATGCTTGCCAAGCTATTGCAAAGGATAAGTTACTCTGCAGTGAGCAAGAACCTTCCTTTAGAATGAGATCCGCCTACTGTCCCTGGGCACTGTTGGCTCCCAGGGCTACTCCTGAACTGGGCCTATGCTGGGCATCTCAAGCCAGGCCATCCTAGAGGCTCTGTCAAACCAGGTCAGCCTCCAGACAACCAAAGCCAGAACGTTCCTAACTCTGGAGCTGCCTGTAGCCTGTCAGCCCAAGCTGTCTTCCCTTCCCTCCAGCCCCATGTCAATGGAACACGTTTTGCTTGAGAATGAAACTGCAGCTGTAAAAGACAGGTTTCATCTGCTAATTGCAGAGTAAAAAACACAAAGCAATCTGTTCTATAATGGCTGTATTTAATTAATACTAAATAACTCTGGGGCTCATATAGATTTTTACATTAGATCCACTCTAACGCCAAATAGTTTGACCATGAATAATGTAAGAACAGTGACTGCTTGAGAATCACCAACTGACCTTAAAGGCGCAGCACTTCTCTGCGTGATGCTCAGACAGGTGGCCCACTCCTCCTCTGCGTGTACCCAAATGGGCACAGCCCTTAGCAGCCCTAATGAGAGCAGCAACAGGAGTTGTATACCCAGGCATACGTCTAGGGTGACCAGATGTCCCAATTTTATAGGGACAGTCCCGATTTTTCCCCCCACTCCCTGTCCTGATTTTTTCACATTTGCTGTCTGGTCACCCTACATACGTCAGAGTAGCAGGGGGCCCGTCACAGCTGCTCTGCACTTGATTTGCCTGGGCAAGTCACAGTTCTCTCTAGTCTTTGCTAATTTCATGGCTTCTCTTTCTATAAAATTGCCTCCCAGCCATATTTTATTTCCTTTGACCCAAAACTCAAACAAACATAACCAGTGCCTATGTTTTTAAATTGTCAACCCTCTCCCACTTTTCTTGGGGGGGGGGAGGAGGAGGTGCATGTGCGCACTGCACCACCCCACCCCACCATTAAACTTCTGTCTCGCCCTCCCCAGTCACCGTGATGAGCTGAACACAATACACAGGTGTTAAATTCTGCTGAACTAGCTCATCCCGCTTCTTTTAATAGCTCTTGCTGCACAGACCTGTCCAGATTTCCTAATGCCAAAGATAGCAAATGAAATAAACAACCCGTTCAGGATGAATGGAATGCAGAGGTGTTTAAAGGGAGTTTTCAGTCATCTGTTCAGTTTATTTTTTAACCTATGACTTGAAATAGGACCAATGTAATAGATTTTAAAGCCAGAAGAGACATTGTTATGATCTGGTGTGACCTCCTGCCTAGCACAGTCCCTAGAACCTCACCCACAATTCCTGCATTGAGTTCAACAACTCGTGGTCTATAGCAGGTTCATTAGGAAGACGTCCAGCCTTGATTTAAAGTTTCCAAGTGGCGGAGACTTTGCTTGTGCGTTTGCAATAGAGTTGGACCAATAGATGGGTGTAATATGTTGGTACAAGGTAGGACTAAGCGACATTGATCTACAGAGCTGTGTGGAAGAGTTGACTCCGGACAAGCAGCAGTGGCAGAGTAGGACACTGAGTGCTAACGAGTCTCCCTGCAATTCCTTGTTGAGCTGTCTTTACTGCCCACAGCCCACAGAAAGGTGCTGGGAGAGGAGGCAGAGAAGATCTCCAGGTAAGAAGTTAAGAATACAATAAAAGAAACCCTCCATCTGTCTCCTCCAGCCTAGAAAACAATAGAGTTCAGAGGGAAAACAAATTGAAGCACATAAAATCTTCCATTGCATAGATAATATCACTGCAGATGGAGTGCTGGCCTGGCAGAGAGAGAGAGAGCAGGGCCCCCTGCAGGGGAGAGCACGTGGAAAGCTACAGAGAGCTGTGGCCACGCTAAGAATAATATAGGTGTGTGTTCATATGTGCCAGTAGCCTGTGTGTGTCTTGTAGCTGCACACCCATGTGTATGTGCCTGGATGTGGGAGAATGTGAGCATTAACAAGGCTGTGTGGGGAGCCGAGGACCAGGATAGGAGGGGTGGAGGGCTGCAAGCCAGGACGGAGGAGCTTTGACAGAGCCGTGTATGCCCACAACCAGGACAGCAAGGGGGCTGCAGGTCAGAGCTGAAGTACATTAGCAGACCTTAGAAATTAAGTGAGGAAATTAACCATTGGAACAAATTCCCAAGAAAAGCAGTGGAGTCTCCAGTTCATGATGTCTTCAGGTCAAGACTGGATGCGTTCCTGGAAGATACGTTTTAGTCAAACATATTACTGGGCTCAATGCAAGTAACTAACTGGCCTGCAATATCATAGAATCGTAGGACTGGAAGGGACCTCGAGAGGTCATCTAGTCCAGTCCCCTGCACTCAAGGCAGGACTAAGTATTATCTAGACCATCCCTGACAGGTGTTTGTCCAACCTGCTCTTAAAAACCTACAATGATGGAGATTCCACAACCTCCCTAGGCAATTTATTCCAGTGCTTAACCACCCTGACAGTTAGGAAGTTTTTCCTAATGTCCAACTTAACCCGCCCTTGCTGCAATTTAAGCCCATACAGGAGGTCAGACGAGATGATCTCACGATCCCCTTTGTCATGAAATTCTATGAAGCTGTCTGGGTGACACCAGGACCAGAAAAGCTTTTGCTCTGGAAAGTTAGGCTTAGCTGCATTAGCAGAGCTGTATGGGGGAAGCTTGCCCAGAACTTGCCTGTATTTAATCTGGCTCTACCACTGAGCACAAAAGTTGCAAACTAAATTGAAAAAAATTATTAAAAATTAAAAGAACTAAGACATTCCAAGGTGCTTGTCAATATCCTCATTCTTCCTCCTTGGGTGCCTTTCAGTCGAGTTCCTGTGCACGATACCTTTATGTGAAGAAAGACATTGTTTTAAGGTGCATTAATAAAACCGGCTTGTAAGAGTCAGGTAGGTCATGCACCATGGTTTAAAACCTTCCCTTTGAGGAGATGCGAGACGTATTTGAAGGCTGTCGGGCTGCCAATCACTCAAGTCAAAATCCTACAGATAGCAGGAGGAAGAGAGGTTTGTGTTGTAGAGCAACACACTGCTCCGGAGAGGAGAATACCAGAAATCTTTGATCAAACTAGAGAATTGACAAGTAAAAAGGAAAAAACCTAAACCCACAAAGAATTATCTCCAGAATGGGTCTGAGCACAGGAAACAAGGGATCATTTCAGCCCAAGTCAGATAAAGAAAACGGGAGCACAAGGAGACGCATACTTGGAGAATCAGAGGAGTGAGGAACATCCTTCCCACCCCTGCATGCTGTCCCGTTAGCATATGCTCGTGACACAGGCCGTAGGGCAGGCAATTTCCACAAATGTTTACGAGGAAATAAATAGAAATGTGTGAAGAAAGGAGGCTCTGGATGTGGAGTATGTTCCTTGTTTGGGAGTTGGAGAGGTTCCTAGTTAAGGTAACTCCTGGCAGTAGGCCTTTTTGGAATGCCAGAGTCGTCGTCTCTCCATCACGGGCACGTGGAGTTTTGTCAGAATTCCCCTGGAGGTGCTCACACGTGAAAGCGTGCAGACAGACGTGCTCCAATAGAGCTGCTGCTCACAACAGCAACCTTAGGGGGTCGCATGCTGCGTGGCATCGTTTGATCGGTATCACGCCCCAGGCTGGGACCTCTGTATCTAAAAGAGGAGCTGTTAGAGCTTGAAATGAATAACCAGGCCTGTTGGTTTGGAGGCAGTAACAGACTCATAAACCTTGCCATGTGCCGCAGCCACTAGATGGGGACAAAGAGCCAGCCTGAGCTAATGGGGGATGACCCCGTTCTCAAGTGTTGAATGACACACCCCCTCTGTGTTTACATTTATCCTGGGGTTTAAATTCAGACCACCCCGGTTTTGCTTAGGCCCCGCCGCATGCAAAGGTGATGTGTTTGGCGTAGTGCTCTCCTGCTCCAGACTGGGAAATCCAGCTCCTTCCAGCAGGTGTTACAGGTGTTTCAGATTTGAGCCAGTATACTGAAGTGTTGGTGGCTAGAAAAATGAATGGGTGGGAGTCAAAATGATGCTGGTTACTGTCCAACCTCAGACAGATTCATGCTTCACTGGGGACTCCTTTGGCTTTAGCAGGTGGATAAAATCAACTTTCCGAGGGTAACTTCTGTGGCAGGATTGTAGGGCAGTTTTCCTTACGAGTGCATGAGGAAAGGGTCAGTCCTTTTCTTCGAGAACAGAGAGAGGCATGCTTTCTGATGCTTCGCTCAAGTGACTGGGCGTCGGTCTCCTGGGTTCTATTCCCGACTCTGCCACTGATTTGTTGTGCCAACTTAGGCAAGTCAACCTCTCCGTGCCTCAGTGTACCCATTTTCAGAAACTGAAGTAAATGATATTCATAAAGCACCGGAGAGCCTGAGTGCGACAGGGCTGCCTGTGTGCCAGTTGTGACCAGTGATAGAAACCCCCCATCGTAAATCACAAGATGAATGAATGAAGGGCTCTACAACTTTTCAAAACGTCACTTTCCTTAAACTAAGCGTTCTCCACTTAAATAAAACAACTTCCTACCCTCCCCCACCCCTCACCTCTTCAGTCTTGAGTTTTGTATTAAACCCTTTGGTGTGACAAATGATTGAAATGTGTAATTTGAAAGCTAAGCTCCCCATCACACTCTTTTCTCTATTGTTTATTTGCCAGCTCCAAATGGGTTGACTGCCAAGTAAAGTAATCAGAAGGTAATAGCCTGATATCGGCTGCATCCCCAGAGCTTCCAGCAAGCTGGAAAACTACATTCTTGGTGCCGCCTGCAGTATTCATGCACTGAAAATAATTGTGTAAAACAGTATAGCTTGGATCAAACTTCGGCTGACATTTTGCATTGTAAGATTTGCGTACGCCTCGGCCTGATGTGGTTATTAGTAACTTGCTTGGGGGCAAGACAGTCCAAAGTGTCTCACAGGGGGATGTTGTAATTCATTTGCCTGTGTAGATAAGACAGCGTCTTCCTAAACCAAAGAGCATATCTTTATCATAGTCTCTTCCCTTCCTCCGCTCCTTCCCTCTCTCGCGCGTTTCCCCCTGTTGTTGCGATCCTTGCAAAGCGTTGATTTTATTGAGTGTGGCAAGTGGCAGTTCATTAAAAAGTGGGAGCAGATGGGGAAGGGATTGTAGAAGAAGATTAATGATGCACACCGACAACTAAATAGGCCCAGGTTTCAGAGTAAACACAATCACTCCGGCTTCCTGGGAGCCGGTAATCCTCCTCTGTCAGCTCTGTTCTACTTAGCTGGCAATGGAAGTGCTCTGGAGAGCTAACAAGAGGGGAGGCTGTCTTGGGTACTGCAGTGACGTCGCTGTGCCTTCGCTAAGGATGCTGACAAGCAAAGAGGATGATTCTGTGGTCGCCTGGGGACCCTGGTCCTGCTGGCAGAGCCAACTGGGAGGAAAGGAGGAGGAGTGTGGTCTAGTAGGCAGAGCAGGGACTTGGGAGTCAGGACTCCTGGGTTCTTTTCCTGGCTCTAGGAGGGAGTGTGGCTAGCAGCGGGGGTAGGGACTGTGAGTCAGGACTCCTAGGTTTTATTTCCCACTCTGCTGCTGACATGCTTTGTAATCTTGTTACCTGTGCATCACCTCTCTGCACCTTAGTTTCCCCATCTGCATGGAAGAGCTGGGTGATCTGTGCTTAAAGTGCAGGAATATAGGAGATCTGACTCCTCTCCCTGGCTCTGCCGCAAGCTTCTTGTGTTACTTTGAGCAAGTCATCGCATTTCTGTGCCTCAGTTTCCCCGTTTGTAAAATAGGTATTTATGAGGCTCAGTTCATTAATGCTTGCAAAGAGCTTTGAGAACCTTAGGTCCAAAGGTGCTAATGAAAGTGCAGAATGTTATTTCAGCAGTTATTAGTGGACAATAACAGCTCGGATGAAACTGACTTGAGATACAAACCCGACTACCTGCTTAGATTGCTACCCAGGGTGGTGAATATAGGTGGGAAAGGTGGGGTCAGAAGGGAGCTAAGAGAGGACTGTTACTAACAGATTTGGTAGCTATGCATTTCAACTGTCCTCATTATGGGTGCAAATGTATCTCCAAGCCATGCCGCCCAGTGGCCATGCCACACATAACACCTTGTGTCAATTGCTGGAGCTGGATTTTAAAGACAGTTGGCTAATATTACATCAGTAGGATTATCTGCAGTTTTGCTGTCTAAATAGACCGTGAACCAGTCCTATGCTTCAGGTATCAGCTGATTCCCACAGGGGTCAGGACAGAATGTGCCCTCACTCCCTAGAGGCCATGCACAGCTGGACAGATGTATTGCTGGGGTTCCCCCACCTTCCTCGGAAGCATCAGTTACTGGCTGCTGCTAAAGACAGGATACTGCACCTGGGGATTCAATGGTCTGATCAGATGTGGTGAACCACATGCCTCTTGTTGTAAAATTATTGCCATCAGAAATCCTGAGAGTGAGGTTATGGGAAAAGGTGACTTTGCTAAAGGAATGAATCTGGTGTGATTCCTCAGCCTCTCACACTGCTCCTGTTTGTGCACCTCAGGCTGGTGTTCAGCAGGTGTGTTACAGCAGTGCACACCCGCTCCCACCGAGACTGGTGCCTCCGGGTGTCAGGTGCGGTGCACACACAGTGAGAGAGAGTCCTTGCCCCAAAGAGCTTCTGATCTAAATAGACAAGACAGAGAGAGGGTGGGAGCAGAAACGGAGAGGGGAAGTGACGTGTGCGGCCGCTCTGATTGCTGCTGGATGGCCCAGGCGCAGGGTGGCCCACGAGATGCAGCAGGGTTTACTGTTGTTTAAGTGCCAATTGCATGTTCGACCAGGGATGTGTCTGAGTGCTTCACTCAGGATCGCTGATGCTGCTGGACTGATGGCGTTCCTCCAGGAGAGAGCCTTTTACTCCATCCTGTCTCAGTGTGGGGTGAACTCCCATTCCAGCCAATCCACAGGTGTGTTTTCACCTTGCTGGCTTGAGTCTCCTTTTCCACTCTCCACTCGCCATGTCTCTATTTGACATTTTAAAACTGCGATTACAAGGAGGAAAAGGATTTTTTTTATTTTTTATTTTTATTTTTTATTTAAAGTCTTGGTGTGACTTGCAGATCAAATTGACTCCATTAACTAGCTAAGGTGAGATTTTTTCTTTCCCCTGACTGCTGGCTTCGCTCAGCCCAGCCAGGTGCCAAAGAATCAGACCGGACTCTTTCAGCTTCGTACCTTATCACAAGCAATAAAGGTTCTCACAGCTGGAATTTAGCTGGGCAAAATAGAATCCAGATCTCTCCCTGCCCCAGGTCCCTTTGGCTCGGCTTTACTGTGAACAATAAAAGAGTGTATGTGTCATTCTCTCAGCCTCTCTGACTCAGAAGACTCTCAGGTAGCAGGGACAAAGAGGGCTAAGCAAGGGGCCGTTTTTAGAGTCTCTCTTCTGATCTACTAATAAACGTCTTATAATTAGTTTGGTTGAATGCACCAACTGGGCACGCTCGGCCATCATTAACTCTGCAGAAAGAGACGGAGGGGTCAAGGGAAAGCCTTGCTCACTGCGGCACTCCTGCAGCATTTCTGGGGAACTAACGGTAATGGTGTCATGAGAGCAGTATGCAATTTGCTCCTTACTTTTAAAGCCCTCACGCGGCATAAAGGCATCGGCCTCCTCTACACAGCCAGTGTTTGCCAGCCAAGTAGATGAGCAGCTACAGTAACTTCCAGTGCTAAGTAGGGGGGAAATGGGGTTAGAGAGGAAGCCTGATCATGAGCTTAAGGCACCGTGCTGAGACTTCTGTGCTCAAGTCCAAGCTGCACCACGTATTCCCAGGGCGAGGTTCTCATGGTGCTCCGGATGGTGAATCACCTTGTTCCCCCTGCCTCCAGAGAGAGGAAAATGTGCTTGTGCTTAACTGGGGGTCAGCTCCCAGATACCACCAGACTGATAACCACCCCAGCACTCTCCTTTGGCTATGCAGGCCCTTCCTTCACCTTGCTGGTTAACAACAGGTGCACCCCAATCCTCGAGTCCCTTTGAATCATTCCCCTGTGATGTCCAGCCCCTAACACTGGCTACTCGCAGAAATCCCAGATCCTCTGCCCCCAAAGGTGCAGTGCAACTCGGTTTACCAGTTTTGCCTAGAATTACCACTCCTGTAAACCACAGCATACTTGTGAGCACTTGCAGTAAAACAGAAGGTTTATTTAAGAAACAATAGAGATTTAACTAGAAACAAGGGAGAGTGGTGGAAACAACTGGTTACAACACTAAACAAAATCGGAACAAACAAATCGGGTCTACGTTTCTCAGTAGTTACCTGTCCCGTCTAATATAGCAGGTTTCCCCCCACCCTCCCCAGGTTCAGTCTATAGCAGAGCTGGCTGGTTTCTCAAGAACCAGGATCCAAACCCTTGTGCTTCCCCGGCCTGTCCTCAGTGAATGGACGCAGAGGGTCTTTTCCGACACTGAAACCAGCGTTTGGTGTCTGTTCACAGCCAGGGCGAAGCTCTGTCAGGTGGAATGTTCCTTTTTCACCTCCAGGAGGTTTCGATTGTTTGCTGGTGCCCCTGATGGTTTCCCATTGTTAATTCTGGGAGGGAGCAAGGCTGGTCAACTGAGCCTTGCATTATCTTACCTTCTGGTTAGGGCGGTGTGACCGCTCCCTCTTGCTCAACTGGACAGCCCCGAGGCCCATTGCCACTTGGTGATTCATTTCTACTCCAAATCCATGAAGCAGACTTTCGCTATTCTTACTTTGTTCCTTAAATATTACCCGTACCTACAGCTCACAATGATGCTGAGTCTTGACACGTTGTGAGCTTTCTGTAGACCCCTCACTTGATATCTCTGATGGATAAATACCCTGCAAGACGTGTTTGGTGTAACGCGTGCATCAGGCCTGAGGGAGAGCTATTTACAAAGAACAGGGGACCCTTTGCCAGGGAGTCCCTGTGTCACAATGACCTTGGGCAAGTCACGGTCAAGTGCTCTACCGCTGTCAAGTTAGCTTAACACTAGTGACAGACCCTGTCGTCCTAACCCGTTTGAGGCTGTGTTCTAGCCTAGGTTAGGGCCAGATTTCACCGGTGCCAACTCTTGTGACTTGATTGCAAGTCTCATCCTTTTCCTAAAGCCTCAGCTCCAGGAACTGTGTTTTTGCGGGAACCTCAGCCTTTGTTTTAAAAATAAAAGGGTTCTAGCCCACTTGGTTGTGGAGAAAAGCTGGAAGACGGGACCCTGGTGCGGCCTAAAGGCTCAGAAACCAAAGGCAAAGGAAAAATCCAAACTTTATTTTGTTAATAGAAAAAAAGCGGTGTTGGGGGTCGGGAGAACTCAGTAGCCAACATACACGCAGCCTGCTGATCTGCTAGGTGTCCAACCCCTAAGGTCTCTGCAATTCATGCCAGCCCCAGACAACACAGTCTACTTCCCCGTCTCCACTGTGCATGTCAGCATGTGAGGAAGGCATTGCAGGATCAGTCTGGCCTTTCATGTATTCTCAGAAATATTGACCCTCCTAGCAGGGTCTCTTGCCCAATTAATAATGTAATTCTTAGTGCAGTGCGAGCTCCCTTCAGCCACAGGGAGGTTTCGCGGTCCCTGCCTCTCAGAGTGGGAGCTGAGTGAGCAGAGAAGTCAGGGGCTGCATTTTTGGAAGTGCCCCTTGCTGGAGGCAACTCCGGCGTGGTTTTCGGCGAGTTTCAGGTCTAAGCATCTGACAAGATGGAGGAGGAGGCATTCACCGTCTGCTGAGCCATGAGGGCAGCATCTTGCAGGTAAGCGCTAAGGAGAGATGTGCAGGATGGCCAGGAGCTCCCCCCCACAGAGAGGGGACAGCACGGAAGAAAACGCAGAGGAAGAAGCAGACGGGCAGGGAAACCTGCATATGGAGCTGGCAATAAGGTCTAATGAGTAGTCCCCATGTCTCTCGGTTAGGTACTTATCTGTCCGCATCATCATCTCGCAATCTAATGCGTTTCTCCTCAGGTCGGGAAGTGCTGTTATCCCCACAGGGCAGGTGGGGAGTGGCTTCAGAGACAATAAGTGACTTGCCAAGATTGCCACGGGGGTGTCTGGTGGAACAGAGTAATGCTGTCCCCTTGGGCCATGCCACCTGGCTAACCTATTGGCCGAGGTTCATTCGACAGCCACACCAGCCACCTCCCTGGCTCGTTTCTCTTGTGATGGGGATGCTGAGATGCACAGGTAGCGCAGACAGACAGGTGCTGCTTGCCTTTGAAAACAGAGATGTCAGGCCTGACACGGAGGAGCCTGACTGCTCATTAAGCGCGGTAAATTTCTGTCAGCAGCCTCTGTTCCCCGCCACGACAAAGTTCACCTTTCCCTACCTGCTTTGCTTGTCTTGGCCTTAGTCTCTTTTCATTTTTTCTGACAGCGCTGACCTATCCGCGCAGCTTTGCTTTCTCGCTAATAGAAAGGCCATACACCAGTGAGCATCTGTGCCGCTTGATTTAAATACAGGGTACATTTGTCTTTCAGCAGGATGGCTGCTTCCTGCCAGCATCCCCTCAGGACAAGCCTTTCATTATTGATGGGACTCTAATTTTGGTGCAATTTACAGGAAAGTGCCCGACACCTTGTATAAACTACGACAGGGAAGGCAGAAGGACACGGACTCATTTGCACAGTGCGTGAAGCCAGGGTGGCGAGGTTGGCTGGTTCCTTTGCTGTCACCCCATGGACAATCTAACCCCCTGAGATGCTGGCAGGATACTCGGATGCTGCTCCTCCTCCTGCGTCAGGCCTGTCTGATTCGGCAAGAGGATGGATCATCGGCCCAGAGGACAGAGACCCCAGTTCTGATGGCAGGTGGCACCATTTAAGTGAGGTCTGTCTGCACAGAGGATGGCTACGCAAGATGTCCCCGTGCCCACCACCTCTTAGTCTGCCAAGACCCAAAATGTGGGAACTAGTGTGTGGCAAAGACCTAGAATGAGGGGGACAGCACGTTTTTTCATGCAAGAAATGTAAATGCTGTGGGATTCTGATGCACTCAAAGAGAGAGGCTTTTTGTAACTCAGCTGGTCAGGGCTCTGTTCTCAGGACCTGCCCCCTCCCTTCCCCTCGTAAAGCACTTCAATTAGATGGATTAGATTGTAGCTGAATGACGGCAAATCAGGAAAAGAATTTATCAAAGAGGGGAAAAAATCATGACATTTGGCTCAATGCACGTCTGTCCTTTCAGATCCACAGAGATAATTTGATTGCTGCCTTATGGGTAAGGCCAGAATTTCAGAAAAGAGAGGGAGGCGGAGGGAGGGGTATAAAGCCATTCTCTGTGGGATCAGCCCCTCGGAAGCCACTGGGAGAAGAGGGCATTAAACACCTCTCAGGAAACTGGAAGGCTCATGCTGAGCCCCATAGAGGAGGCCCTTAGCCTTATCCCCCATGGCTCCCACATAAACAGGCCTGTGCACTGCAGGAAGCCAGAGGCACCACACTTGTCCATGCAGGAGAAAAGGCTGCTGCTGCTGCAGACCTGGGATTGCCTGGCACCCGGAGGAGGGCACGCAGAGGTGGGGGGCACATGCGCTACAGCAGCAGGGGGAATAGGGGAAGGACTAAGCAAAGTAACCACCAACCGTTGAGCAGCTCTTGACCAGCGGCCAATATGCAGCTCCCTTCGGCAGCATGGACCATCAGTGATGCCCTGGGCTCAGCAGCAGATGTTATCCTCGGGAATGGGTCAGAGTAACTTGGGCTGCTCTCCTAACCCCGGCGCACCATGTACCTAAGGTCACACGTTACTCCTAGGGTCTTGCAATCCAACATCGGCCTTTCTGTGATGATTGTAGCGGCACTGTCCACAGGACAAGAGGGGCTAGAGAGAGAGCATGACCGACCGAGCAACCCTCTGGCGGGGAGAGAGCAGGGTAGCTGCACCTCTGTTCCCTTCCTGGTCTCTCTGGGTGCACTGCTCAGGTGGCAGGCCCCCACCTCTCCTGGGGTGGAATTCCACATCTCCCCCTCTGAGACCAGTCCCTGGGCTACAGAACTTGAGTGTCCACTGAGCTTACCCAGCAGGCCTGGCTGGGTTTGGCACCTGGGGTTTTGCCTTCAGGAGGCTGTGACCAGCAGTGAATAGTCATCCGGGAGTGGCCTTAAACCAAATCATAGTTTATTCTGCAGTAGGAACAATGCCTTAATGAAACAAAGATTTTCAAACCACGTGCATGTCTGTCTTCCCGAAAGCCTTCCCCTCCCTGACGGTAACCTAGACAGGCACAGTTTCTTACAGACGCCCTGGGTCCTGTCTGTGTCTGTCTGGTTTCCTCAAACAACTTGTCCCTCTTTTGATTCCATTTCTACCCTCTGTAGAACTTTGTAGAGTTCCTTTGTTCTTGTGTGTTCAGCTCCTTTCCCTTCCCTGGTCAAAACAGTTTTTTTATTCTGGAAAATTGTTATTAAGGCAAAGTTACAATAAGCCATTCGCATACTATCGTACATTACCTATCACGTTTTTCAGGATCAGATTAATATTCAAAGAACCTGGCCAAACATTCTGGCTTGCCGGCTGGGGACCCCACCTCCTGTAAATACGCTAATAAGGGTGACACAATTTCTACATACCTATGCTCTTTTGGGCACGTCTCTTGTGTACATGCTTGGTATGGAAGCTTTTGCATTGCAAGGACAGTCCATATTTTACTACGCCACATTTCCATAGGAGAAGAGGTCACATTTTTCCAATAATGGTCATAGCCAGTTTTGTAGGTTGGCTGGAGAAAGGCAAAACCATCAAAGCTCTTAGTTCTGGCATTGCCCCGTTGGTGGAGAGGTGGCTGCTGTGAGCCATTCATTTGCTCCCAGTCTCGCAGTTGAGCTAAACCAATATATTCATACCCTGCACATCCCAATAACCAGGCCGACCCACATTTATTGCCTGCACCTGAGTTACAACTTCCTGATGCTGGTTTGGTTGTCCCTGTGTGAAATTAATGGGTGGGTGAGAGCTCCCAGGAGTGGGGACTAGTCCCGCCCCTCCCCATTGGCACTGACTGGCCCATGGCATGCTGCCCTGGGAGGTAGCTGGTGTTTGTCTGGGGGATGGAAATGGCAGTCTGTTTCCGTGGAGCATTTGCAGCCTGGGTGACAATTCAACCTAGCAGTTTGCTCCTGCCTGACTTGGGTTCTTCGCTGGCCTTAGCAGCACCAAACAGGCTCCTCTGTCTGTGGCTCACGCTGGCCACGAGGGGTTCCCTGCCGAAGCTGCTCCGCTTGCTCCTTGGGCAGCCTGTCTGTATCTTTGGCATGGGCTTGTATCTGGCACCTCACAGACTTCACGGGATGGAAGAGGAAGAGCCCTTCAAACCCTGACATCCTTTAACAAGCTCCCGCACAGCCATGCCAGCACAGCGCCTGGGCAGAATGATGCTACCGCTCGGACACCGGCTTGCTGGAAGGCTGTGGATGGTCTAGAGCTACATCTGGTGTGCCTGTGTCGGGTAGTGCTAATGGACGTGTGTGTGTCTGTCTAAAAGGGGTTTCATTTGCAGGTCTCTCCCCGTGCCGGTTGCCAGCCCCAGCTCCCTGCTCTCAGCACGCTGTTTGGGGGCTCTCAGCACCCACCCTCCCCAGAGGGGAGGCCCTGTGGCTCTCTCGTCCTCGACAGGCTGCGACATCTCCATGGTCAGCCCGGCAGGTCAGACCTTGCTCCAGTTTAATGGACCACCCACCTCCAATGCAGCACTGGATGCCAGCTGAGGCAGCAGGGCTGGGATGAGACTGCAGAGATAACGAACAACCCCCCCCCCCAGCTAAATAACCACAAACCTACATAAATATCTAAGGGGGGTGGGGATTATAACGGAGAGGGGCTGGCACCCGGAGCTGTGCTGCCAGAGAGTGTAAGTAATTTAATAAGGGGATGTTTGAAATTATATCATCCCAAATAATATAATAAACCCTAATTTACTCACATTTATCTCCCGGAGTTTTTTCTGAAAGCCGTAATCTTGCATCGTCTACAGTGATGGATTAGCGCGATGGAAACTCCGCCAGGGAATAAAAACCCACATCGTGTCGTTTTTGACATGTTATTATTCAGTTTTATCTCAGGCTGCTCATTCCTGGCCCATTACTCATGTTCACAGGGATTTCGCTCTCTCTCTTATTTATTTATTTTTAGCATGACTAGAAGCAAAGATGCTAACAAATTGCTCCTCCTTTTGCCTTCTTGGTTTGAAGAATGGCTCCCCCCTCCCTCCCTGGTTACAAAATATACATACAGTGAGCACAGCTAAGAAGTTACTGCGTGTTGTGGTTGTGGTCCCTGGTTTAAGTATAGGTTAAATCTCTGAAACCAGAGAGAACTTTAAAGGTGCCCACTTGTCTGTAGCTCAGTTCTGCTCTGGACGATCAACCCAAGATGGTGATTGGGCAGCACTGGAGCCTTTGCTGCATAGAGATGATGTTGGATCTGGCAAATGCTTGAGATAGATGGAAAAACTGTGACATGGAAAATGAAACAAGACCAACTGGCTTATTTATCCGCAGTAGTGGGACAGGAAGTGCATTGTGATGTCACTCATTTAGGACTGTGACATCACTGAATGAATAAGGATCAATAAAGCACGGTACCTCAGCATAGAGGTTGGGAGTACTGAGGTTTTTTTGGCTAGGACCCTTTTGTGCAAAGACCCCATGTCACCTTTCCTAACATCCAGACCGAGTTACAATTCAGATAAATATATCCTGTAACACCCTAAATTCCCCTGCAGTTTTGACCTCTTACAGAATTCTTCTTCACTTCCTGTCCTAAAGTGATGTGTAGAGTTGCTGTGCTGTGTAAAACAATGTCTATGTCCTGTCCCAAAGATGACTGCATTTCCCCAGTGGGGGATGCCCCTTTCCTAGTTATTGGGGGCGGGGTGTTTTGTGGAAGTACGTGGCTAAATTAGTCACCAAGATCCAGGATATATGGGAGGATCTTTTAACACCTGTATCTTGAAAACCGGTAACGATGGATATGGAAAATATCCAGAGTCGGGTAATGGAGGAGCGTACTAAACTGGGATGGTCTACCTAGCTGTTTATGGGATTCCATGGGTTAGAGATGAGCTACCTCTCACTTGGGGTTACCGTAAATATGGTTTGCCAAAAGGAAATGCTCATTGTTCAAGGGACCAGTCCTGCGGCTAACCACGTAACGACAGACTGGGGTTGCAGTTTGGGCCTCAGCACATGCAGTCCTCACCCCTTTAATTTTTAATGCACTGTGCAGAACAGCTAAAATCATTAAAGCCAGGCATGTAGGAGTCCTCAGCTGGTAACTTTAATTATTGTAAAATTCTGTCTTTATTGCTTAGTAGCAATTATGCATTGCAGTACCCAGATGCAAGGCCCTGTAGTTTTTTCCGGAGAGGGAAGGTTTGTTAACGGTAGTGCTTAAAACCACTAAGAGGTTATTAAATAACTGCAGATTACACCAATAATGCCTGGTACGGTGGGTCTCTTGTTTATTACAACTGCTTTGTTTACTCCCAGCCTTCGAAGAAATTTTAAAAATTCAGAAACCAATCAAGGCTTCAGCATTCGTGTGGCAGAGAGAGCATATAATTCTGCTGCTGAGCTAGAGACTTTCCTAACGTGTGTGCTGTCGATGCAGCTCTGCTGTATGTGAGCTAAGGACCTCAGGACTTAAGATGGAGCCCTCCAGTATTCTGGAGTTTTGTTGGCTTTGTGTGGCCCAAGAGAACAATTAGCACTGGGGCGAGTTCCCCCAGACCTGCTCTCTCTTCTCTGTTGCATTGACGGTGGAGGGACATCTCGTGTGCAACAAGGATTCTTCAAATCCTTACCCCAGAATCAGTTAAATGCGTTTGCAAAATGCTCGATCAGAGGTCAGATTCGGCCTCTGGCATTAACTAAAACAACTCCCCCCCTCTGATCAACTGAATTAGAGAGTCTGTGAAATAAGGAGGGGATACTTCAAGGACCAGCTCATTGAAGCTGTTTGAACAGAAATTGCCCTCTGGGAAAAATCTTATTGTCTTTTGTGGCGGAGGTTTAAAGGCCCAATCATTAGAAGGTGGCATTTCACATTAACATTATTCCTATCAGGCAGTGACATTTCTTGGTTCCTTATGGCCAATGGACCTTATCCTGCCTCCAGTTCAAATATTCCCCATATTAACATTCCTTCCCCATCTGTTGTTAAAGCAGAAAAACAGAAAATTGCTGTCTCCATGTGTACACGATATACAGTAGATGTCTGTATTTATTGACATTTATAATAAACTATGCCTATTACATATACATAATGCATGCAGGGCAGACTGTGAAATCTAGAGCTCTCAGCAGGGAGGGACTGGCAGAGTAAAATCCTGGAGGGAATAAAAAAATTCCTGCATATACAAGGCATTGTTTGCAGCACTGAAGGTACCTGAGTATCCAGTGAAAATCCTTACTTCAAGGCCTTTCTACACCAGAGACTGTAAGTATATTGGCTAGAAATTAGGTATATTAGGAAAATATTGCCTCTTGGGGTGAAATGATGGCCAATGACCAAAGCTAAGGCATTGTTTTATTGTCTAATGGAGAGCACTGTATAAATATTCAACATATTTAAATATTGATTCGCTATGTTAATAACGGACGTGGTGTTGTGACTTTGCAGAGCCCTGAAATCTCTCTGGCCCCTTAAGCCCCCTCCTGTTTCCTTGTTCTGGCCCCAGCTTGCACATGTTCATTGAGTTGCCCTGGGGCTGGTGAGTGGGCCAGACCCTAAAACGGGTGATGAATTAGGAATTGGGTGATGAATTGGGGAAGGCATAAACCTATTGTAGATGACAGGACCTAGACTCCGTTGGTTTGTGCTTGGCCCTGGTGCATACAATGCACCCATCCTGGCCAGGAATATTTAACATGCACAAGAAGGGGATGTGTGGGACCTTCCCAACGTTGGCATATAGATGAGCCTTGCAAAATTTCCAGTTACGCAGAATGAGTATACAGGGTATGGCAGGGTGGCGTGGGTACATTTAAGTAGCATTCGGTTTCTTCATCATTGTCAAATATAGCAGCTATCGTGCCTGGGCTGGTGAGTTTTCTTGATGCACACAATTGACTCCCGCAGGCATTGGATACAGCCCTAGAGGCTGCTGTGAAGCACCTGGACTGGTCATCCACGCTATTTAGCATAGTTATACTTTGCTCTCACCTAGTACTTGTCATCCCTAGACCGCAATGCCCTTTGCAAAAGGAGCTCCGTATCCTCCCCATTGTACGGCCGGAGAAACTGAGGCACAGACATGGGATGTGACTTGCCCAAGGTCAGACAGCTGGCCAGGGGCAGAGCCTGAAATAGAGTTGGTGCTATGGACGGTGCTCTGGCCAAAAGGCCACACTGCCTCCCTCGGGGCTCCCATGTGACTGGCCCCCGCCTTCAGTTCCTTAGTTAGCTTTTCCTTTTGAAGAGTTTTTTGCCCCCAAAGGAAAGGTACAAATATTAGTTGCTGAAGTTTTTTCATCTGAGAAGTGTTTTTCAAAAATAAAAAACTGTTTGCAAAAACTTGTCAACGTTGACATTTAAAATCTTTTGCAAACACTTTCCACTCCGTTTTATACCATGGTTTAGACCCAGATCATTTTTCAAATTATTGAATGTGTTCGTTTCCCCAAAGCTGGGTTTTCGATATAAGACAAAGTGGGCACATTTATGAAAAGTGGAAAATGGGTCAGTTTGAAACCCTGGGAAATGGAAACAGCTTCAAAATGTTTTTTTTTCCTCCTTGGAGCAGGGAGTGTGGTTTTGTTCTGTGTTTGTATAGCACCTAACACAATGGGCTCCTGGTCCATGACTAGCGTTCTAAGGGACCGTCACAATGCTGTTGCTGTTATTTATTGAGATAATTTTCCCATTTTTTGACGGGCTCAGTAAAAAGGCTTAAACATCCCTGCCCACCAGATGAGTGCCCCAAAGGGGCCAAATGCACCATTGGACTATTGAGGCCTCACAACCCATCTTTGCAGCGTTGTGTAGTTGGCATTGCAAGCACCACTGCAGGATTCCAGGGGCCTGTGCCTGACTCCAGCCATGCCTACGCATCCACTGACTGCAGTCAAGTTTGCTGTGTCTAAACTTTGCACTGTGATTGCAATTAACCAAACAACAAACTCCATGTTTGACTATCCCTGTCTAAATTTGCTTAGCTCAAGCTGGAATCTGCAGTAAGTAAACGATTTTCTGTTTATATTCAGCACTAATGAAGAGCCAGTGAACATTGCCCATTAATAACTTAGAAGATGATTGTGTTTACAGAAGGCCTGTATACAGAATGTCATACTTACCTGGGAGCTCATGACTTGCTATTGATTTCCCAATAAGCACAGGCTCTTTTTTGTTGTGTCTGCATTTGTTTTCTCCCAATAAGGAAATAATCTGTCCAAAGGACAAACTTTCTCTAGTGTCTGGAGTCAAGAGATGTCACCACTCTGACTAAAGAACCAACTCACTGCACTATTGACCCGGCCCACTGCCTTTCTAGGGATCCCCTGATACACCCATGGGCAGGACTCTCCTGGCAGTGCCATTCCCAGCACATAGTTGTAGGGACCAAGGTGCCAGCTTGTGGTTCGGGTGTCTCTAAAGAGAGTTTACATCATGGCTTTCCACGGAAATGAGAGATGCGCTTTACAGAGACAGAGAAGTTAAGGTAACTCCAGGCAACAATAATATGAATAGAACCACTGGGCCAGACCCTTGTCACCCGCAAACCAAACCAAACCAAAAATGCAATAGACTAAGAACATTTTGCATTTCCACAATGCCTTCAATCCAAGGGCCCCTGAGTGGCTTACAATTGTCCTTTAATGGAGCCTTCCCTTCCCCCAGGTGCTAGCTGGCATTGTCCCCAGTCCCCCAAGGCTGTGAGTGCTGAGTAACTGCCCTCCTCCTTCCCCACTGAGATCCCACTGGGGTTCAATGGCCAAGCCAAAACCAGAGCATGGTAGTTCTTGCTTCCTGATCTCTTGATTTTCCTCTCCAGAATCACCCTTCCTTGCCCACAGAAGAACCATCACAACTCTGCCAGCCAGCAATCTGTTGGTTCCAAGCACTAGAGGTGCTGTTATAGGAAAATTGTTAGAGTGGCCAAGACACTGGAATGACTTTGAAAGGACTTGAAGTTTGCTGACCTCTTGCCTGGAATATTTCCATGTTCCCTGCCTACCTAGGAACACAACTTCTGTTGGGTATTGAACTACGCCAACATACCACGGATCCCATGTTCACTGGCTTTTCAAAGTTTAGAATGGGAACCAGGGAACAGTTCTTTCAATGAGCCGCCACTTGTCTGCTTGGTTTCACTTTCCAAGCAGAACTTGGGGAAGAGAGCATCTGACCTTTCCTCCTGACCACCTTGAGCTCCATGGACCCATTCTCTGCTTTAGAATTCATGTCCACTGTCTGGTTATGTTCTGTCTAGTCACTAAGAGTCTTCAGGCCTTGGAGTGGGGAGGGGCAGAGGGCAATGCTTTCTCTTGCAAAGCTGAGTATTTTAATATGTATATATCTTTGGTTGTGTTTGCTAGCTTTGAACAATTGTGTGGCACTTGTCAGCCTTCTGTAGCTGCTTCTCGGGCACGTTTCTTTGTATGCTGAGGAGCCTAGTATGAGCTACCATAGAAATCAGGGAGGTGATTTAATTTATGTGCATGAGAGGGGGAGAGACAGAAGCTTCTGGACCTACAACTCTCAGTCCATGGCTATGCTATAAAGAGTACATCCCAGCCTTCACTGCCCTGCTTCTGCCCTACCATAGACTGTTGGCTTTGCCTTTCAAGTGAAACATAACTCTGAGGTCTTGATCACTCATAGGTATTAAAGAGCCCAGTGGAATTTTTCACAAGAATCAGAATAATATTCCTAGTTGATACCAGAGCTGTATACCAACACCTCTATATGCTGGGTGGGCGGGTGCTTACTTAATATATAAAAAGATCATATGGCACATAAGAATAACACATTTGTTGTGTTGTTCATAGTTCTGTAGGTTCAATAAAGTTGTGTGGCAATTGGCTTCCTGGGTGGAGCTCTTGCACCTGGTAATCCAACGGCAAGTGTGGTGGGCAGGGGTGTATATCCAGGGGTTAGAGCAGGGCAGACTGGAGTCTATGCCACGGACCCATTCTGCGACCTTGGAAACGGTACTTTCTAAGTCCCTCTCTGAGCCTCGATTTACCCGTCTGGGAAATGGGCCTGAGTCTGCTTCATCTCTGCAGTGTGAGGTGTCGTTTACTCCACGTGGCATGTGCTTTGAGGGAAGGTGACCAAGAAGCCTAAACTATTGGTCTATTGCCTAAATCCCCCCTCCACACACAGTTTTAATGTAATCCAGGGCTGTTCTTGACTTACTGTTCTAAACTGGTGTGCAGCGATAGCATCTGCTACGTATTTAACACATCAAAACAGGACACGTCCACTTAGCACTTGTGTTGGAGTCCTTTAAGTGCAAAGAAGGAAGAAAGGCACCGGGGATAAAATCCCATCAGGCTGAGAGACCGCTGGGTACTTTCAGACTTGGATTGATTTAAGGTCAGAAAGGACCCCCAGACTCAGCTAGTCTGACCTGCCTGCCACAGCACACAGAACCCCACCTGCCAATTACTGCAGCAAACCCTAGCTTCTGTCGGAGCCAGCTTGGAGCTGTTAGAAGGACATACCAGCGAGATTTACAAGCGTCAAGAGATGGAGAAGCCACCAAAGACTTTGGGCAGTTTCCCAGGGCTGATTACCCTACACCTTAGTGCTAGTCTTAATTTGTTTAGTTTAAGCTTCCAGCCATTGGATTGCTTTTTGCCTTTTCCCACTAGATTAAAGAGCTGTCTGCTATCCAAAATCTCTGCCCCATGTATCTATTTGCAGCCCATGATCACATCACCACTTTACCTTCTCTTGGATAAACTGAACAGGTTGAGATTCTCAGGCCTCTCACTATAGGGCAGGCTCTCTAGACTTGTGGCGGTTTTCTGAACCCTTTCCAATTTTTTAACACCCTGGTTGAAGTGCAGAGACCAGAACTGGACACAGGATCCAGGACTGGTCTTACCAGTGCCTATAGACAGGTAACACCACCTCCTGCCTCTACTTGCTGTTTCCCTGTTTCTCCATCCAAGGATCACATTAACCCTCTTTGCTACAGCATCGTCCGGGCAGTCCATGTTCAACTGGTTATTCACGGTGACTGCCAAGTCCCTCTCTGTCTTGGGCCCTGCTCCAAGACACTTACAATCTGATTTTAGCACACTCAACTTCTGGAGGGCACATGGATCAACACTGGCTCAGACCAGAGGTCCAGTGAATCCAGTACCTTGTCCAGCGCCAGCTGCTTGAGAAGAAGGTGCAAGAAACCCTGCAGTGATGGGGTAACTCTTGTATGCTGAACATACCTGCCTACACGCCCGGTAGCCTTGCTGGAGGTCCCTGGGGGTTTCAAGGGCAGGAGATTTTGTTATTTGCAGGTGGGTGAGAGAGCGGGTCACCTCTCCCGACCCTCTACCATTCAGGAGCCCCCCAGACTGCTGTGCATGGGCCCCCACCCCCTCTCCAGAGCAGAGCGATATCTGAGCATCTGTATCTCGCCTCCTTTCTCCCAGCACCTCCCCTCCGGGGAAGTGTAAGGAAATAATGTTTATTTACAAATACAAATGTTATTGAGCCAAATGAGAGAGATTATTATGGGCTTGTGGAATTGTCAGCAAATGCTGTTTAATTAGAGCGCAGACATAATACTCATCATTACCCTGTAGCTGGTTCTCTGATCTAAGGCTCTATACCCCCAGGCTTCCTTGGCTACAATGAACTCCGCAAAGCAGACACTTTCCCTAACTCCCTCATCAAATACCTGCGCCAGACTCTCAAGGTTAGCGCGGTGGGGGTCAGCCGTGTTTAAATGTTGATTACAGAGTCGGCAGGAGCTGCTAAGATTTCTAATTAAGATTAAAGAATGCACACGGCTTATAAATGGTTCTTAGGAATGTATAATTTGATTAGCCTGTTTTCTCATGGTACTTTAATTTCTGGATTAGTTAAGATGGCCTCTTATTGCAGGGCTCCTAACTGCTGCCTCTCCCACGTTCTGTACAGCCTCAGCAACCGTGCGCAGGAAGGGCCCACAGCTCTCTGAGATCTCGGGGGGCAGCAGGGTCCCAGGGCTAGTTGGGAGACCCATGGTCCCAGCTCTCCCACTGCCTGGCCGTGTGACATGGGGTGGGTGACTCGCTCTGTGCTTCAGTTTGCTCCTGTCTAAAGTGGGATAGCCGAGCATCCCCTCTGCTGTAAAGTTCACTGAGCTCTGCAGGTGAAAAACACTCAATGATGATGATTTATTATCTGTATTGTGGTAGCCCTGAGGAGCTCTAGTCAGCGACCAGGATCCCAGCGAGCTAGGAGCTGCACAAACCGAACAAAAGATGGGCTCTGCCCCAAAGCACGTACAAGTATTGTTAGCACCCAGAGCCAGTTCACAGACATACCCTCATATGCAAAGATCGCTATTTCTGCACCGCCAAAAATAAAAGACCCATGGCATGACTGTGGCTATAAAACGGCAGTGTAGATATTCAGGCTCGGGCTGGAGCCGGGTTCTGAGGGCCTGCCCCTCTGCAGGGTC